>NW_005368305.1:2881369-2935929 GCF_000412655.1 Myotis brandtii | reverse complement strand
GCAGGCCTAAGCCAGCAGGTCGTTATCTCCCGAGGGGTCCCAGACTGCGAGAGGGCACAGGCCGGGCTGAGGGACACCCCCCTCCCCCCCGAGTGCACAAATTTTTGTGCACCGGGCCTCTAGTCCTATATAATAAAAGCCTAATATGCTAAGTGTCTGGTTGTCCTGTGGGCCGTTCAACCAATCAAAGCGTAATATGCTAATGATATGCTAAGGCCACTCAACTACTCGCTATGATGTGCACTGACCACCAGGGGGCAGACAGTCGAATGGTCGACCAGTTGCTATGATGTGCACTGACCACCAGAAGGCAAACACTCCGACCAGTAGGTTAGGTTGCTACTTGGGATCTGGCTAATTGGGACTGAGCGAGATGGGCTGGACATGCCCTGGAGCCCTCCTGCAGCCCCACCCTGGCTGGTCAACCTCCTGTATCCCTCCCCGGACCTGATCATCCATTGGTGGGGATCCCTGTGCCCTCTCACAATCCAGGACCCCTCAGGGGATGTTGGAGAGCCAATACTGACAGAGGAACTACTGGTTGCTATGACGCACATTGACCACCAGGAAGCAGATTTTCAATGCAGGAGCATCCTCCTCGTAGGTGTGCTCCCACAGGGGGAGCACTGCTCAGCCAGAAACCTGGCTCATGGCAACACTATGAATGTCCGACTGACGGCTTTGGTCCGCTCCCCAGGGGAAGTGGGCCTAAGTCATCAGTCAGACATCCCCTGAGGACTCCCTGACTTTGAGAGGGTGCAGGCCAGGCTTAGGGAACACCCCCCCCCCCAAGTGCATGAATTTTGTGCACCGGGCCTCTAGTATATCAATAATTATTATTTTTACTCTTCCTATTAGAACCATACTGGAAGATTGAGACCTATATCAAAACAGTTATGTTATCATTAAAATTCTTAGGATTTAATTCTCCATATGAGTTTTTTACATTTATTAGAATTTCTTTATCATTAATATTATTCTTTATATTAGAGATAATTATATATGTTTACCCAATAATTTTAGGTTTTATTTTGAATCTTCATTGTTGTATAGTCTACAGTATTATTTATTTATGGACTCTCTGGGACCTTATCTTTCTATTCTATTCCATAAAATTTATAACTTTATACTGAATGGTTAGATGGAATTAACCTCTTCATAAGCATAACCCTAATAAATTTAGAAAATGAATTTTAAATAAAGTACAATGACTAAGTAGGTTATCTTAATATACAATATTTTTCTTACATAACTGTTTGTTAAATTAGTTACACAAACTTATGTAATAGTTACTATAATTATACAACAACAGACATACTGTGTAATAATATTTTATAAACCACTATCATTCTTCTCTATTATAAAATATTACTATATAAATATAAAATTGAAAGAAATTTGTCCATGGAATACAATGGAAGTAGTGATCTATAATTAGATAGTGGATAATAGGTTTCTTTTCTATATATGAAGCATCTATGCTCATGTGAGATTTGTCTG
This sequence comes from Myotis brandtii, assembly GCF_000412655.1. NCBI lineage: Eukaryota > Metazoa > Chordata > Mammalia > Chiroptera > Vespertilionidae > Myotis > Myotis brandtii. Next base: position 2,934,429 of record NW_005368305.1, on the reverse strand, counting down.
TAATTTGATCAGCATTCCTATTCTTAGAATTCCTTTTTAATATTATTAGAAGTGAATCATAAATCATTTATGGTCATAATCAATTCTGCAGTTATCTCAAGGCTGATCAAATTTCATCTACATCCCTACTTACTTATGCTCCTTTTTAGGCAAACCCATATGCTCCAGAAAATATAAAATTAGGTAATGAACAGTTATCTCAAAGAGCTTGCAACTAACTATTAAAGTTCCACTTTAAATCAACTCAAGTGAAAGTTAAATAAATGAATTAAAGATCAAAAGAAAATGCTATTACACATATGAGTGTACTGGAAAAGCTCATTTCATTAAAATTGTTTTGTAGGACATCTACTCTGAATGTTTCCATGACCCTGAGTTACATACCAGCTCACTTACTCCAAGCAGAGTACACTGAATTGAGCATGAGATTGCTTATTGGAGACGTCATTTCTTTTTCTGAACCCAAGATACCTGAGGCAAATCAATTTACCTTTTTCTAATATGAATCTCCCCTACTACCGTTCTTAATTTTATATATTCAGGAAATTTGTTTTTAAAACCTTTAAAATCATGAAATAAAGCATGTTGCCAGCATTTTTTAATCTTGAAATACTGCCTTTTGTCTTTAGAGTCCTTTGTCCACCCTCGCCCCGCCCCCCTTTATTTTCATTTCGCTGACATTTTTGGTAATCATCCAAAAATTTCAGAGAATTCATGTTTTATTATACATATTGAATTCTCTAACAAGCTTCGAAGAATCTGCATTTTTATTTCACATACAGTAAAATTACATGTTTTATTGTAATCTCTGTAGCCATGTTTAAAGTGTGAGTCTGGAACTAAGTCAAAAGTCTATAGTGGGTACGTGTTTCTCAAAATAGTTATTTCTCTAACTAATAAGAAGGAAAGGAGAGGTCATTATACAAAATAATCACTGTCTTGAAACTATGACCCTTCTGCCTTTCTGTATTCTATGATCAAGTTGCACTTGGAATGAAAATGAAGATGAGCCCTAGCTGGTTTGGCTCAGTGGATAGAGCATCAGCCGGCGGATTTAAGGGTCCCAAATTCGATTCCGGTCAGGGGCATGTACCTTGGTTGCGGGCGCATCCCCAGTGGGGGGTGTGCAGGAGGCAGCTGATCAATGTTTCTCTCTCATTGATGTTTCCCCTTTTGTCTTTAGAGTCCTTTGTCCACCCTCGCCCCGCCCCCCTTTATTTTCATTTCGCTGACATTTTTGGTAATCATCCAAAAATTTCAGAGAATTCATGTTTTATTATACATATTGAATTCTCTAACAAGCTTCGAAGAATCTGCATTTTTATTTCACATACAGTAAAATTACATGTTTTATTGTAATCTCTGTAGCCATGTTTAAAGTGTGAGTCTGGAACTAAGTCAAAAGTCTATAGTGGGTACGTGTTTCTCAAAATAGTTATTTCTCTAACTAATAAGAAGGAAAGGAGAGGTCATTATACAAAATAATCACTGTCTTGAAACTATGACCCTTCTGCCTTTCTGTATTCTATGATCAAGTTGCACTTGGAATGAAAATGAAGATGAGCCCTAGCTGGTTTGGCTCAGTGGATAGAGCATCAGCCGGCGGATTTAAGGGTCCCAAATTCGATTCCGGTCAGGGGCATGTACCTTGGTTGCGGGCGCATCCCCAGTGGGGGGTGTGCAGGAGGCAGCTGATCAATGTTTCTCTCTCATTGATGTTTCCAACTCTCTCTCCCTTCCTCTCTGTAAAAAATCAATAAAATATATTTTTTTAAAAAAGAAAGAAAATGAAGATAGGAGACAGTTCAGTAAAGCTTGCATATATGAGAGCTCAAAAATCTTTGTGAATTCCTCATTATCAAATCATGTTTAGACCAGGATGTTTGGACCATGGTCCAAAAGTTAGGACCATGTGGTCAGTGAAACTTATGAAGATTCTGCCAGTCAAATCTTCTTTGTCATAATTTATCTTAAGGCAGAACATGGCACACTTCCTCCAGAGAAGTGAAAATATGTATTCATCTACAAAATAAAGGTGCTTTAGTCACATAGACTGCTGTAGAAATCCAGGTGGCTTAATTGACTTTTCATGTTCGTGGATTTTACGTTCTTCTTTTCTATGGAGCTTCTGTCCCAGAGCAGAAAACTGAAATGTGAAAGCTGTCATGGTGATTCCAGATTCTACATGTGATTATTTACTCTTCTGTTGACTTGAAAATGTCTTCATCTAATATTTATCTTTTACAATATGTATAACATAGTCAATTGAAGAAGTGGAAAAAGCTACCCATGGTAAATATGATAATAATATGAAGAATGACAATAAATTTTCATTATTAGGATACATGGGGACTAGATATCCTAAAATGTTTCTGCTAAAACACAGCTAAACTTGCTACATGAAATAATTGTAAATGATTAGACAAAACTTCAAAATTCTAACAGTTTTTTTTATAAGGATGGGAATACAGAAACAGAAGACATGAGCTAACAGTGCCTCTGGCATATATCCTGAGGATATCTAGAGAAATTATGTGCCTCATGTACAGTACAAAGTCATAATGAAGAACACTCCATATAAAAGCAGGCTGTGAGAAGATTTATCCAGCAGTGCTAGACTGAAGGGAGAATTTTCTTTCTCAGACTTAGTTGGAGGCAAAATGCCTCCTTTAAGATCATAAACATAAATAAGCTAACATACAGACTTTTGGAACAAAATATCAAATTGTCTGTGTAGCCTGAATTCTTAAGATTAAATCCATTTGAAAACAAAACAAGAAATTTAAAATGTAAACATCTGGTTAGATAACTTAGTAGAGGCAAAAACACAAATCCTTCATGAAAGAAGGGCCTTGGAAACATGCCTCATAGAGAACATATAGAGAGAATTGTAACACAAACACAATTAAAAATAAAAATAAAAAAACTAACAAAAAGCCAGTCAAGAAAAGTAAGAATTAGCAGATATTTCAAACAAATGAACCAACTCCCACCTAATTCAGCTAATAAAATCATCAACTAGAAATTTTTAAATGAGCGATATGCAACCAGAATGCCAAAACAACTGGAATGACCAGTTTGACCAGTTACTATGATGCACACTGACCACCAGGGGGCAGACGCTCAATGCAGGTGCTGTCCCCTGGTGGTCAATGCGCTCCTACAGCCAACCTCCCTCAGCTGGCCAACCTCCCCTGGTCCCTCCCCATGGCCAGGCAACCTCCCGCAGTCCCTCCCCGCATCTGGCAGGCCCTGGCCAGCGACTGGCAGCCAGCAGGAAGGCCCTGGCTGGTAGCCAGAAGACCCCACTTGGCCCTGATTGCTGGCCAAGCCTAGGGATCCCACATGTGCATGAATTTCATGCACTGGGCCTCTAGTGAAATATGAAAGCAAAAAGCAATTATCATGACCTTTTTTTTTTTTTTTAAATAAAAACTGTTGCCTAGCCAGAGTGGCTTAATTTTTAAATAATGGAAATATAGATAAATACCTGGAGATTTGGAAATGGAAGTTAACACATTTCAGAGTCTGGGATGAGATTATAAGGTAGAAAGTGGACAGGGAGAAATATTCTGAAAGAGACAATGGCTGAGAAATATTCTGAAAAGATTCAATGGCAAAGATCCTTAGTTTCTGGAATCCAAGCAGAAAATAAAAATAAAACCACACCACAGCTAAACTACAAAACAACACAGACATAGAGAAGAATCTTAATGCAGTTATAGGAAAAAATAAAAGTAAAAAAGAGAGAGTACATAGAAGGAACTACATTGACAGTTGCAGGCATCTCAGCAGAACAATTTGAAGCCAGAGGCAATTTCCTCAATGTCATATGACAAAATGTCAAACTAAAATCTTATGAAAAGTAAATTATTATACAAGAATGACTGTGAAATAAAAATATTTTAGATACATAAAACAGATTTCTATCAAGAAACTCCTACTAATGAAATTTGCCAAGAATGTACTATAAAAATAAAGTTCTGAGAAGCATAAAGGACAAATAAATGAAGAAAATTATAAACAAGAAGTTGAATATAAGCAGATCTTTACTGTATATATAAATAATAATATGTAATTTATAGGATAAAACTAAACTGATAAAGCTAAAAGCTGAATAACAATAAAGGTGATCAGAATTACAGCATGGAGAAAGAGCAATCATTGTGAAATATGTCCATAGTCTTTTTCATAACAAAAAATAACTCTTCAGGAGAAACCACTTTGCCACATCTTTATCTGAGAGGGAGAAGACAATCTCTCCCACTACAACCTCTTCCAGTCTTCCTACTTCACCTAAGAGAGAAAAGAAACATAGTCTAAAGGAGTCAAGGTTTCAAGGAAATAAACTGGGAATGCTGCACCTAGCAGTGATGGCGAACCTTTTGAGCTCGGTGTGTCAGCATTTTGAAAAACCCTAACTTAACTCTGGTGCTGTGTCACATATAGAAATTTTTTGATATTTGCAGCCATAGTAAAACAAAGATTTATATTTTTGATATTTATTTTATATATTTAAATGCCATTTAACAAAGAAAAATCAACCAAAAAAATGAGTTCGCGTGTCACCTCTGACACGCGTGTCATAGGTTCACCATCACTGACCTAGAGAATGGAAAAGAAAACAAGAGGAGAAAACAATCTATCCTCCTGGAGAAATAGTGAATGTCACAGCGCAGAAACACAGACCAAGCAATAGACTGAGATATAGTAGGAAGATTATGGAATGCTTCTCTGCCCTCATCTCACCATCTCACCATCTTACCATCTCACCATCTCACCATGGGGGCTCCAGTATCATAGCGGTGGATTGCAACTAATAGAGCTGCAAGACACAGGCTTTCTCTGAGGAGGAGGAGGAGTTAGGGAAGCCCAAAGTCAAGAAAGTAGATTAAAAACAAAGTAAGCCCAACTGGTGTGGCTTAGTGCTTGAACATTGACCTAGGAACCAGGAGGTCATGGTTCCATTCTCAGTCAGGGCACTTGCCAAGGTTGCTGGCTTGGTCCCCACTGGGGGGTGTTCAGGAGGTAGCCAATCAATGATTCTCTCTTATTATTGATGTTTCTATCTGTCCCTCTCCCTTCCTCTCTAAAATCAATAAAAAAATTTAACAAAATAAAATAAATAAGTAAAAGCAAAACAAAGCATGCCCAGCTGGTGTTGCTCAGTGGTTGAGCATCTACCAATGAACCAGGAGGTCACAGTTAGATTCCTGGTCAGGGCACATGCCCAGGTTGCTGATTCCCTCTCCAGCAGGGGGCTGCAGGAGGCAGCCAATTGATGTTGATATTTCTCTCTCATCAATGTTTCTAATCTCTCTCTCCCTCTCCCTTTCTCTCTCTTTAAAATCAATAAAAACATATGTTTTAAAAGTTAATGGAAAAGTACAGAAGTAGAATGTGTAGCTTTTAAACCATACATTCTTTTTAGAAAAAGAAAAATGAAATTGGGCCAATAAAAACAATAAAAATATAACTTTCAACAAAAGCCAAAGAATGATACCCTCAAATTATACAATAGAAATAAATCCAACTATGTCAGTAATTCAAATGAATGTGAATCTATTAATCTTTTCAGTTGAAAGCATAGATGCTCTTTTAAAATATACAAACCAAAAAAACAAAGCAGGTATAATTTTTTAAATATATATTTTATTGATTTTTTACAGAGAGGAAGAGAGAGAGATAGAGAGTTAGAAACATCAATGAGAGAGAAACATCGATCAGCTGCCTCCTGCACACTCCCTACTGGGGATGTGCCCGCAACCAAGGTACATACCCTTGACCAGAATCGAACCTGGGACCCTTGAATCCGAAGGGTGATGCTCTATCCACTGAGCCAAACTGGTTAGGGCAGCAGGTATAATTTTATTAAAATAACATTATTATCACTTCTATTGAACATGGACCAAAAGTTCTAACCAGCACAATTTGACAAGTAAAAGAAATAAAAGATAAAATTTAAAATGGAAAAAAATATTATTAGTTGCAGATGATAAATTAATCTATTTGGAAATCTTCAAGTAATTTATAAAAATATCAGAATCAATAGATATGTCCAGTGATTATCTGTAAGATGATATATATATATATTCTACATTTATACCAGTGATAGACAATGAAATATCGAGAATTTAAAATAGTATTATATATTATAGTTTAAAAAAAACAAAACAAAGAACATAAAGCACTGCCTCAGCAATAAATTTGCAAAATAAGCTGGGAAATTCTAAAACTTTTAATTCAAAAGTATTAAGGAAGTACAGAATGATTATATTGTTATAAATACATATTACATTAATTTATAAAGATGTCAGTGCTTCCCATTTCTATGAAGAGCCATTATAATTCAAATCAACAATCCAACAAAATCTTCATTGACTTGACAAGTTAACTAAAATTTATCTGGATGTCCAAAGCCAAAAAATATTCAATATATTTACGACAAAAAGTGGGGTGAGTATATATTTGACCTAGTAGAAATAAAGATCTTACAAAATAAAGACATTAAGACATTAAGTGGTATAATACTGATACGGTGATGGAAAAATAAATAAATGACAGAGCTCAGAAAGGTAAGGAAAACACTCACATATGTGGAAAAGCTTAATATATTCCAGAAGAGTCATTACAGGTCTTTGGAAAGAGTATGGATTATTTAATAAATTATGATGATAAAAATGATTATTGATATAAAAAATAAAACAAAAAACCTAAGAAATGCTACTTATAAAATTTAACATCAACTTGTAAATTTATTAATTAGAATGGACAAATTTTAAAAGTTACATAGAAGATGTTATGCTCAACTTGGGGAATGGGAATGATATTTTAACATGACCATAGAAAACAGAGATGGAACATTTGACATTATCAAATTTAAAAATTCTCTCAACTACTAGATACTACAAAAATATGAAGATAAAAGCTACTAACTGAAAACAGATATTTGTAAAGATTATAATAAATATTCTAGAGGCCCGGTGCACAAATTTGTGCATGGGTGGGGTCCCTTGGGGTGGCCTGTGGGGATTGGGTCCCAGCGCGCATCCCCAGGCTAGCAGCCCCAGCTCACTCTCCCAGCCTCGCAGCCCCGCAGCTCTGCCTGGCACTCCACTGTGGCCTGGCACCACCCCCTCACCAGCTCCACCATCCCTCCTGAGGAACAATCAATCAGGGCTGGGTCCCCCGCCCTGCCCCTCACCACCGCTGCTGGTCGCAGTCTGTGGGGCAATTGGACCCCGCTCGCACCCCGCTTGGCCTGGTGCTGCCCGCTCACCTGCTCCACCATCCCGCCACAGTACTGCTCTCGTCAGGGCCCATTAGGGCCAGCAGCACCTCCACTGCTGCCCACTGCAAGTGCCACATTGCCAACGCCCACCATGTTCTGTGCCACCCCCTGGTGGTAAGTGCACATCATAGCGAGTGGTTGAACTCCCGAGGGGACAATTTGCATATTAGGCTTTTATTATATAGGATGTAAAATCTCTACTTGAAGTAAGAGCAATTTCTCAAATACCATCTTATTAGCATTGAATATCATCCAACATAAAATAGGAAAGCTATTTTACATTTTATCAAGTAAAAACTATGAGATTATATTTTGCCAAATTCAGGAAGTCTAAAATGACCTATATCATAGACCAAATAGTAGCATATTGATTGCCATTCCTATCTGGTGCAAGAATCTATATCTGTATTTTGTACAGAATACGGATTGCATGCTCTAGTTTATGGATGGGACAGGAAAACATTTTCTCCCTGCTAACATAGAAAGTTAGCTGTATATATAATTTGATATATTTGGATTGCATAGCAATACATTTCCCAAGTGCTTCCTGATGTGAAATTTAACTTGAAAGCTACATTTGTATGCTCCAGCTCATGAACTTGACACTGTCCTCAGTATCACCATAGGCAAGTTATTCTCTGCACCATACTGTACAATTTTGGAAGTTAATTAGAGATGCTACATGATTTCAGCTACTTGTAAAATATTGAAATGGAGATATGATAATCTTCAGGAAAATGTTGTTCTGACAGAGAAAAAGAATAGATATGTAGCTGATTTGCATCTTAGTGTTTGATGTAAGGATGACTGCTTTAGAGAAAATTGTAAAGTTGTCTATAGTTCATCATTTGCTCAGAGGTTCTGTGTCTGGTGTGATATTCCTCCAGTGACTACACAATTGATCAGGAAGTTACAGGAACAGGAATTTTTATGTTAATGGTAATTAAGACTAAAGGGAATGCCAATAACTCTGAGTAATAGGAGACAGAATTTCTTCTTTTTGACTAAAAAAGGTGCTCTTTCAAATGATGGCATGTATAAAACTGTATTGTACCTGACTTTGTGTATCTGTATCCACAACTATACCCTAAGCTCCATGCAAACAAGGACTCTATGGAAACTAACTTGGTGTCAGGAACTCAACAAAAATTTGCTAAATAAATAACTGAGTAAATAAAACTTGCTTTTTCTCCTTGATGAACATATTATACAGAAACAGATAAAAGGTTAACCACACTGAACACAAAGATTATTTTTTTCATTTTTCTTTGGTAGATATGCATTAATTTAGCATACCAATATATGCATTCTTAGGGGAGCATAAAATCACACTGCCACCCTGGCTTAGTTGGTTGGAATGTCGTCCTGTACACCCAGGTTGAAAGTTAGATCCCCAATCAGTGTGTGCACAGGAGGCAACCAATGGATGATTCTCTCTCACATTGATATTTCTCTCTCTCTCAAATCAATAAACATGTCCTCAGGTGAGGTAAAGCACACACACACACACACACACACACACACACACACACACACACACACACACTGCCAATAATGCTGCAGGAGGAGGGAAAAGGCATTTAGGATTAGAATTAATTTTAAAATGATGCCATTTCAAATGTTCTAAGCATAAATGCTATGAAAGTGAATTATTATTAATTATGACACTTTCAGGCTTCACCTACATTGTAGTTTAAATGAGGCCAGGAAAGTACAAGTTAATTATATAAATACTAGAGGCCCGGTGCACAAAAATTTGTGCACTTGGGGTGGGGGGTGGTCCCTCAGCTCGGCCTGTGCCCTCTCACACTCTGGGGCAGAGCTTCATAAATTTTATCATATTTTCTGAAGAAAAATGGTATAATTATATTCGTGACAAGAAAATAGTGTATATTATCAATTCACTATGTAATGCAATCTTCTGCAATAAATTTAACAGTAAAATTAGACTCTACATCTTACACAAAGCACATAAAAGTGGTTTACACATGCATATCCTATATAATAAAGAGGTAATATGCAAATTGACCATCACACCATCACACAAGATGACCACCCCCATGTGGTCACAAGATGGCTATGCCCATGTCATCACAAGATGGCCACCCCGATGTCATCACAAAATGGCTGCCCCCATGTCGTCACAAGACGGCCTGCAGGGGAAGGCAGTTGGGTGGGACCAGGCGACAAGGGAGGGCAGTTAGTGGTGACCGGGCCAGCAGGGGTGGACAGTTAGGGGCAACCAGGCTGGTAGGGGAGGGCAGTTAGGGGTGATCAGGTCGGCAAGGGAGGGCAGTTAGGGCCAATCGGGCCAGCAAGGGAGCAGTTAAGTGCGTGCTCTTTACCTGTTGGTGTTTTCACTTATAAATCTTATTATAAAATGTGTTCATATAAAACAGAGCTTCATAAATTTTATCATATTTTCTGAAGAAAAATGTTATAATTATATTCGTGACAAGAAAATAGTGTATATTATCAATACACTATGTAATGCAATCTTCTACAATAAATTTAACAGTAAAATTAGACTCTACATCTTACACAAAGTACATAAAAGTAGTTTACACATGCATATCCTATATAATAAAGAGGTAATATGCAAATTGACCATCACGCCATCACACAAGATGACCCCCCCATGTGGTCACAAGATGGCTACTCCCATGTCATCACAAGATGGCCACCCCGATGTCATCACAATATGGCTGCCCCAATGTCATCACAAAATGGCTGCCCCCATGTCATCACAAGATGACCGCCCCCATGTGGTCACAAGATGGCCACCACAAGACGGCCTGCAGGGGAAGGCAGTTGGGAGGGACCAGGCAACAAAGGAGGGCAGTTAGTGGTGACTGGGCCAGCAGGGTAGGGCAGTTAGGGGCAACCAGGCTGGTAGGGGAGGACAGTTAGGGGCAATCGGGCCGGCAAGGGAGCAGTTAAGTGTCGATCAGGCTGGCAGGGGAGTGGTTAGAGGGTGATCAGGCTGGCAGGCATATGCAGTTAGGGGCAATCAGGCAGGCAGGTGAGCAGTTAGGAGCCAGAAATCCTGGATTGTGAGAGGGATGTCCAGCTGCCCAGTTGGATAGAGCCTAGATGAGCAGTCAGACATCCCTCGAGGGGTCCCAGATTGGAGAGGGTGCAGGCTGGACTGAGGGACACCCCCCCAAATGCACAGATTTTGTGCACCGGGCCTCTAGTTAATTATAGGCATGGATTGAAGGGCTTTTTGGTCTTGGCTGAGGTGACTTACGTACTTGAGTATCTGCTGGGAAAACTGATGTACTCATCTCTGCTCCATGTGTCTCTCATCTTCCAGTAGCCAACCAGGGCATCTCTTATGGCAATGAAAGAAATACAAGTAGAAACACTTACAGCCCTTGAAATCTTGGTTTATAATTTCTAGAATGGCACTTCCACCTCATTTCATTGGCCAAATGACCAGACCCCATAAAGAGAGAGCACGATGAAGTTACATGGCAAAGATCATGGTTACAAGAAGGAGTGAAAAATCATAATCGGGCCCCATTTTGCCATCTACCTCAGATGTATACAGGATTTCAGTGTTTTTGTTTATTATTTTTACAGAACAGTGAAATAGTTTGCCAAATTTTTACCTTAGAAACATTTTTAACATCTTTGAGTTAAAGTGATAATTTCCTAAATGTTTTTATTTTAGGGAAAAAAGGAGAAACTTCACTTTATATAGAATCAAGAATTTCCAAACTATACAATTCAATATATAGGATAATTAAAATATGTACCATCATCCTTAGAAAAAAGGAAAAAGAAAGACCTCACAATGTGGGTAGGGCCTAGGGTCAATTTGAATATTCTTCCTACTCTTCATATTTGCTGTATTTATCTCCCATTACATACGTGCTTTTTCTTACTTTTCTATTAATATAATGAGTATGTATTGCAGCTATAATAGAAAAAAAGTGCGGGGAAATAATCAGGAGATAAAGTTGAGTTTAACACTGAACCTAAGTCTCTCTTTTCCTAAGTCAATTTCTTAAAATAAAAATTATTTTACTTATCTTCTCTGTTCTCAGATATATTCATTTTTATAGCATATTAGCAGTGTAAAAGATAACAAATTTGTGGCTAAATGATGATGATTAGCAGTGTAAAAGATAACAAATTTGTGGCTAAATGATATTGATAACAACAACAAAAACTTGTTCTTGCAAGGAAAACCCTGGAAGAGGAGAGTCTTTTCCACACATTTGTGGTTGCCACAGGAATTTCACTATTTAGCAAAAAGAAAAAAATAGTAAATTATTACTTTTTAATCTATGGATAGGAAAAGCTTTATAAGCTATCACTTAAGAAATTTTAACAAAACAAGGGAAATGATATATTTACATAGGGTAGCAATTACCAAATTTACAAGGTGGTGTAATTAGAATCAGGTAAAGATATGGCCTTTTTCTCTGCAAATATTTAAGACAATTTTATTTTCAAAAATCACTGGCATTGCCTTGACCAGTTTGGCTCAGTGGATAGAGCATCGGCCTTTGGACTGAAGGGTCCCAGGTTCGATTCCAGTCAAGGGCATGTACCTTCGTTGCAGGCACATCCCCAGTGGGGGTTGTGCAGGAGGCAGCTGATCGATGTTTCTCATCGATGTTTCTAACTCTCTATCCCTCTCCCTTCCTCTCTGTAAAAAAATCAATAAAATATATATTTTTAAAAATCACTGGCATTAATGTCCTATATTTCACAGAATGTGCTACTGAAATATAATACAATCCTAATAGTGACAACAGTAGATTTTCCTCCAATAGAGCAATAATGGGTTAGTTAAAGCAACAAGCTCATGATAGTGAATCATCTTTCAATTCCCCAGAAAATACACCTTTTTTTCTAGCTTCAATACCAAGTTTTAAATTTCATTAATATTTCACCACTCTATGAGTATGCATTTGGTGCCTTCTGCCTGAAAAACACTGGACTGGACATTTGAGATAAAAAAGGGGGCTAAACAGTGCACTCACCCTAAAGTTGCTTACAAAATATTAAGAGAAATAAGGCGTATATGCGAATAACTAAAATGTTACCGTCTATATTTTGAAAAGAGAAATGATAAAGAGGTTTGGGACCTCAGAGGCGGGGCAAGCATACTGCATCATACCAAAGCCATTATTGGTTGCCTTGATAAATAAGGAACTTAATTCAGTCAGATAAGTAACAAGTGTTAATAATAAGTATCCTCTATGCTGCATAATAAAAACAGGCTAGCAACTGTGCTAGAAAACAAAACAAACCAAAATACCAACACAGTAACTTATCTGCCTGATTTGCCTATAGTCACCTAGACAAATGCTCTCATTACAGAATGTAAGTATATTAGGGTTAGGGAGAAAGAGCTCAGGGGCGCCTAGCAGGAAATACTTCTTGGAAGAAAGAGGTTAGAAAGACCAGGGAGGACAATGCTGTGAGGTAAATTCAAGGACATGTGCAGAGATGGAGAGAACATAATGAGCATCTGTATTCCAGAACAAGTGACCAGACACATTTATTTTATATATATATATATTTAGGAAATAACAATGGGCAAAATTTTTATATAATGAGCAATATGGCAGACAAAAAGAGATAATGGAGTTTAAGTAGTGATCTGTGGTTCAAAATGCAGTCTGGAGAACTTGTAGTTTCACAAACAAGTCAAGATTTATTTGGCAGCTAAATGCAGGACAGATTGGAAGAGGCAGAGAGGAAAAACAGATGTCAGGAAAAACTCAAATGCTTTTATCAATAGAAAGCTATATTCTATTTTTTTTTTACATTTTTTTCTTTATTGAATAAGATATTACAAATGTGTCCTTATCCCCCCAATGTCCCCTCATCCCCCCCATCCTGCCCCCCCCCTCCCCCCCTGTTGTCCACATCCATCACTTATGCTTATATGCTTGCATACAAGTCCTTTGGTTGATCTTTCCTCCTCACACCACCCTCCCCTGCCTTCCTATTCTTTACTTCCCCACGAGGAATGAAGGATTCATTGCCCCAGCTTCTAGGAGTGCTGCCAGCGGACAACTTGAAATTGTCAGACCCCTTCGGGGATTCTTTCCTGGAAAGGGAACCACTGGCCAAGCAATACACTCCTTCTCAGGGTGGCCTGCATCTTCTTGCCTCACTGGGGAGATCTCCGAAGGGTCAGGTCATCTTTAGACCACTCTTGTCAACTGATGCTTTCTTTAGAGTAAACTGAAGCTTGACTTCTTCAGCCCAATCCTGCTTCCTTCCCTTTCCTTTCACAGGTCATCTCAAGAGATCTGCATAATATCCTCCATCTCAGAGTCAGCCTCACTGGGAATCAGGTTGTGAGCTTTCTCTTTTGCTGCTCCTTATAGAACTGTAAATGGCTCTTTGAGTTACACCACATTGGATGTGATAATAGTGCTTTGGCAGCTAAGTTCCCCTGTTGCCTGTCTCTATTCTTGCTTTTAGGAGCTCCTGTTACACTGACATCTCTACTAAGTACTTCCACAGGGCAAGGAAGCACTAAAAAACAATAGCTACAGCTACAGAAAATATTAAAAGGAATAGTTTCTCATTTTAAACAGTATGTTAAATGTTTGGCCTCACTCCATCTTTTCTTGGGTCATATTTCCTAGCCAAGAGGACATTATTTTAAAAAAATTTAAAGACTATATGGTTGGTCCTGCCCTCCCTTCAATGCTCTTCCCACTATCACCTTCACTCCAGATAATCCTTTGTGCTGAATTGTAGTAGACCAACGGTTCTAAACCTGTGGGACGAGACCCCTTTGGGGGTCGAACGACCCTTTCACAGGGGTCACCTAAGACCATCGGAAAACACATATATAATTACATATTGTTTTTGTGATTAATCACTATGCTTTAATTATGTTCAATTTGTAACAATAAAATTGGGGGTCACACAAAATGAGAAACTGTATTAAAGGGTTGTGGCATTAGGAAGGTTGAGAACCACTGTAGTAGACCCTTGAAAAACACTGGGGGTTAGGGGCAATGAGACCAAAGCAGTCAGAAATTTGCATGAAACATTTCACTCTACAGTCAAGTCTTCCCATCCCCACATCCAACCAACTGCAGATTAAAAACAGTGTTTTCAATCCACGGTTAGGGAAACCATGGCTGGAAATGTGAAAATACTGTTTTAATAGCAGAGGCTGAATCTGGTAGATTCAAACCTAAGGAACAAAGTGCCGATCGTATTTATTAAACACAGCCTCATATACGTGACCCACACGGTTCAAATCCATGTAGTTCAAGAGTCAACTGTATTTACTTTCTTCTGCAGTAATGATAGGTTAGGCCCCTAAGACCTGTGGGAAAAGAAGACACGTGTGTTCCTCTGTAAGTAGATTTTCTCTGTAAAAAGTCCATAGCACATATTGCTTCTGTTGTGAGAATTTTAATGGTAGAAAGCATTAATACGTAGAACTAAACCAGGAAAAATGCTCTATCTATATACCCATATTTACTTTTTAAGAAACATTTATTGTATGTGTGCAGAAATCTGTTTTAAAATAATGTTAAAATGCTACTTTTCAAATGTATCTGTACTAATTTTTTAAAAATCATTTTGATCATTTAGAAACATTATGAGTTTTAATTAAGATATCAGAGAGACCATGGTGATACTTAAATAAAACAAGACAGCATGCCTGGTGTAACTTGTTCTCCACAAATTCAAAGGAGCAGAACTTTTAAAAAGCTAAAGAATCCCCAGTATTTGTCTCAAAAATGTTTTCTCATTGGCTCATAACAGAAGAAAAAGCCACATTTTTGATAAGTGCAAATTTATAAGCAGAGCTTAAAGGTCACAACTTCTATCATTTAATTCATTTGACCAAGAATGCTTCAATTAAAATAAGAATGGTTCATGCTTCTTTCGGAGTCTGAGAACATTAGCCTGAGACCTATCCACCAGATTAAGTGTGGAGAGCATAATTAACGAATTAAGTACTCATTTCCCGTGAAGCACCCAGCTGAAGCCACAAGCAAGGGAGGGCTGTTCAGCAGACCATCCTTCTCTACGAGACATTATAAGTTGATTCCATAGTTCTGAGTTTATCCGGGAGACTTACAGCAGAAATGCTTTTGTTTTATAGAATTTTAAGATACATTATACTGTTAATATTGTCTCTAAATAAATCTAAATCTAATTAGTCTCTTATTTACCTAAGTAATATGTATTTGTTAACTTAAATAGTATTAAAGTTAAATTAAGTAAAGTTGTACTATTTTATCATCTCATATATTATAATGCTAAGTGGCTCACACAATATTGAGGAACATTGTTAGCTTTAAAGATACAGGCTGATCAACAAAAAGCATTCCATTGTTTTCTAGTAACCAATTAATGGAAACTGCTCTTCAACTGGGAAAATAAGTTGTAAGCTTTTACAATTTAACACCTATGTTGATATTAACTGAGGAAGTGTAAACTCCACTAGCATGCAAATAGAATTAATGTTTAATGATAATATCATGGAGAAATAATAAAAATTCAATTTACCCTATGCCTAACTTCTTTGAATTTTTCAAAAGTGATTTAAAAGGATCAATAGTTAATGTTTCAAAATATATATTCTGATTGCCAAACACTGTTTTCTGTTGTTTTTCCTCCAACTTACCTATCAGCTTCACTCTCTGACCTTTTACTAAAAATATCAAATGATTACTGATTAATGTATCTCAGTCATCACTTTACCATTTCTTTTTTAAAAATATAGTTTTATTTATTTTAGAGAGAGAGGAAGGGTGAGGGATAGAGAGAGAGACATAGATGAGAGAGACCATCCACATGGAGCCTGCAACTCAGGCATGTGCCCTGACCGGAAATTGAACTGGGGACCTCCTGGTGCATGGGTCAACACTCAACCACTGAGCCACACAAGCCTGGCTGATTTCTTGAATGGTTACCATCTTTTCATGATGATACCAATTTTTAAAAATCCTTAATTGCCCTGATAAATACATTTTGATATGACTTATACTTACCATGACGAATGCAAATTTGGCCCATGCTCCCTACCTTTGTACTTGCATATTTACATTCATTCAAAAAGAGTAAAATGTTACAGAAACAGGGGTTTAAACAGAAAATAATTTAAACATGGCAAAGGAATTAGGTTCATAGGTTATCAGTGAATACTATAATATAGTCGCTTGTTCATTATATTTTCATTCCCTTACATAAATTGACTCACACTTATATGCAATTTATTCTCAAAATACCTTCTCCTGCCCTAACCTGTTTGGCTCAGTGGATAGAGCATCGGCCTGCAGACTGAAGGGTCCCAGGTTCGATTCTGGTCAAGGGGTACCTTGGTTGCGGGCACATTCCCAGTAGGGGGTGTGCAGGAGGCAGCTGGTCAATGTTTCTCTCTCATTGATGTTTCTAACTATTCATCTCCCTTCCTCTCTGTAAAAAAATCAATAAAATATATTTTAAAAAATACCTTCTCTTATGCATAGCTATATAGGAATTTATTAGAGTAAATAAAAATTTATTGCAGCTGTTACTAAACTAAAGGTGTTCATTAGTCTGCGTGCATCAGAGCCCAAACACATGCAAACACAGGAGTTTGCAGTCAAGAAAGTAAAGGTTTATTTTAAGGAAATTATGCCAAACCTGGAGTACAGGTGAGCTCATATTCAAAGGCCTGGCCCTCCTTCTAGTGATGAGTTTTATAAGGGAAAAATCATTAATTATGGTGGAGTAAGGGTCATGGTCTATTGCAGTGATGGCGAACCTATGACACGCATGTCAGAGGTGACACGCGAACTCATTTTTTTGGTTGATTTTTCTTTGTTAAATGGCATTTAAATATATAAAATAAATATCAAAAATATAAATCTTTGTTTTACTATGGTTGCAAATATCAAAAAATTTCTATATGTGACACGGCACCAAAGTTAAGTTAGGGTTTTTCAAAATGCTGACATGCCGAGCTCAAAAGGTTCACCATCACTGGGCTATTGATTGGTCAGTGCTGGTGGAGGAGACAGTTGATCATTGCATCTGGTCCTGATGGCAACCATGTTGTCGCTCTATCTGATTTTGCAAATGTATTGTGGGCAGAGTCCTTCTGCTTTTCTGGGTCTGGAGCTAAACACAACTGAGGCTCGAATATCTTTACTTTGACTAAAATTCTGTTTCTGTGGTCAACAGCCCTGAGGCTACCTTCCTAAGATTATTTGGTGCTGACCAGACCTACTTGTCCTGAGGGCTTACTGATAAAGGGAGTCATTGTGCAAGGGAGAGGGACGTGGGTGAGTACTCCCAGGCTAGACAACACCAGTAGGAATCAAAAGAAAAGAAGGAGAAAAGGTCAAATTAAAGAAATGAACTTTCTGCACAGTTACACAGCTTTACTTATAACATAACTGTAGCCTGCTACAATTGCCAAGTAGTATGTTTAGATATTAAAATCACACTCATTGAGAAAAATCTTTTATTTGCCATTATCTGTGTAGTATAATTTTGTAAAAAGGACAATACAAACTTAAACAATTGATTGCACAAGGAGGTGTTTAATCCTAGAGCAGTTCAAGAAACATCAGAAAAGTATGAGAAATCATCAGCCAAAATTGCTTTTAGTTAAAATATATAAAACCATAATCGTTTTTCATTTAAAAATATGTTTTTATGTGTGCCTTTTCTCTTATTTTCTTTGAATATTTATAACCTAAAAATAGATATTGCTTTGTTAAATATCTGTTCTTA
Source organism: Myotis brandtii (assembly GCF_000412655.1). Lineage (NCBI taxonomy): Eukaryota > Metazoa > Chordata > Mammalia > Chiroptera > Vespertilionidae > Myotis > Myotis brandtii. Next base: position 2,916,413 of record NW_005368305.1, on the reverse strand, counting down.
CTAGATATTGGCTGTTTCTTCGTAGAAGCTCAATATTTCACTGACAATGAAAAGATATACTCAGTTTCTTGAAATATTTGAATTTTGATACCCACTGAATATACACTGGGTATAATTCAGCTTTGCAATGATCAGATGACTCTAGGCAGGTTCAAACTCAATCTCCAGGATCCCTGGAGCAGCAAAAGGCCTACCAGCAGGGAGTAAGGCACAACAAAGCCACCTGGGGAGCAATGTGGTTTGTTAGGTCTATGTCGTTACAGCCTGAGTAATTGCAGGGTGCTTGCTACTGCAGCAATTTCGTTTTCTAGGTCTCTGGAGCCTTGCAACAAGTAATATATCAGATTAGCCACCAAGGAAAGAGCTCGTGTTACACGGCTCTGCATATGGCAAGGAAGGCAAAAATATCCAAAGATAGGAATCAATCTCTTTTATGACTTCCATTGGAAAACCAAAGTAACATCATATGGTACAAGACTAGATGACCCACCTTGGAAGAAATGCAATTGTACCAATTCTTTGAAGCATTGAAATGGCTCAGTGGATCTTTGGTTGAATGATAAGCGTCTCTTAAGTATACTGTTGGGAGAGGGATGTCTCATCGGAGAGTGAAATGTTTTGCGCCATTATTTTCTAGGTTGGCTTGTGGAAACAAGGCTGTTCCTCTAGTTCATTCTCTCTGTGGTGGTTTAAAAAGAATATATGTTGCTTTACTAATGTTTGCTATTCAGTTGCTAATGTGTCAGTATTCTTTCCAAAAGATACTCTCTTCATTTAAGAAATTACATTTTTATAAAGAAATTGAGTTTATCCAATACTTAGCATTGAGTTAGCTTAACTGAGGAATCAGGCATCTAAAATAATTTTCTCATAGAGGATGATTGTTGTCAGTGCTCAGCATCCAATAAAAAATAAAACAAAAAAATGGGTAAGATGAAAAATTGAGTTAGCTTAACTGAGGAATCAGGCATCTAAAATCATTTCTCGTAGAGAATGACTGTGTTGTCAGTGTTCAACATCCAATAAAAAATAAAACAAAAAAAATGGGTAAGATGAAAATAAATTTTATCTAAAATTAGCCCCATTATTTTTTTTCTTTGATAACCACATGTATTTTATAAAAGGAATTAATTCCCTCCCATAATTGTATTAAAATCATTGCAACATGCAAACATGGAAGGGAAGCTGAAAGCCCATTAAAATCAGCAGAGAATTTATATCTCTCCTCCACTCAAAGCCATGGTTGGGTCCAAAGAGAATGTTAAACAACTGTCCACTGAGGTAATTAAGGAGATTTATTTAGAATTCCAGGGATTCAAGGGGGCCGAATCTCTTAGGTAAGCAAAGTGAACCCCAATAAAAAGTAGAAAGGATAGGAATGGTAGACAGAAATTTCAGAGCAGTATAAATGTCTTCTGCACAAACATCTCTGGTGTTTAGGGTTAGTAAGTAACACAGTTTTATTTTCTCAATTGTAATACTGAAGGTCAGGTTATAATGACAAAGAGAACAACCAAGAATCACCAAATGAATGTAACTTGATTCTATGCACAGGTGACATTCCACCTTCTTGGTACAGAAATAAGTCAAAGGAGAAGCTGATGTTATGTATGTTCTTCAATTATTTTACAAAAGCTTGGAACATCTTGATCTTTGATAATTGTACAGTCATTGCTACTAGATTTTCTGACCTTCGGATAGTTCTACTCAAGGAAGCTGACCTAGTAACCTCTGTCTCTTGATCTACAGCTCAGGTAAGAAATACCAGAAGAGATTCCAAACCCAGTAACATTCTTTTTTTCTGAGTTTCACAACCATACTTTTATGTTATGCCTATTTAAATTCTTGGAAAATAAACAAAATCCCAGTGAGGCAGCTAGTAGATGCTATCTATCTATGATCAATAGTAGAACATTAGACATCATGTTAATCTAAGTGGTTTCAGAATCATAGGGTAGTCTATTCCTGATTACAATCCAGCCAAAAATCTTATTTTCTTTTAATATATATATTTTTATTGATTTTAGAGAGGAAGGAAGAGGGATAGAGAGATAGAAACATCAATGATGAGAGAGACTCATTGATAGGCTGCCTCCTGCACGTCCCCTACAGGGAATCGAGCCCGCAACCCGGGCATGTGCCCTTGGCCAGAATAGAACCTGGGACCCTTCAGTCCTCAGGCCGATGCTCTATCCATTGAGCCAAACTGGCTAGGGCCAAAAATCTTATTGTGAATAAAGTTAAGAAAGTTTATACAGAGTTTCCATCCATAGTCACAATAATTTATTATTATTTTTTCATTAAAAGGCTTGCATGGAAATATTTCAGAGGCATATTGAGACATCAGCCTTGGAAATTTATGCATAAGCTTAACTGTATTGGAAGTATTGTCACATCTGGCATTTTGTCATCTACATGGAGTGACCAAAATATGAGAAATCCTATATAATAGAAGGCTAATATGCAAATAGACCAAAAGGCAGAATAACAGAACAACCAAACAGCCAGTCGCTGTGACGTGCGCTGACCACCAGGGGACACACGTGGAACATGGCGGGCATTGGCAGCAGGCAACAGAGTGCAGAACATGGCAGGTGTCGGCTGCAGCGGGATGGTGGAGCAGGTGTGCGGGGGCACTAGACCAAGGCGGGGCGCCAGTCGCTGTCATTGGGACGAGCCTCTGGTGGTTACTGAAAATTCTTTTCTCCCGAGTTCCACAGTCCTGCCTGGTGCTCGCACAGCCCCACTCACACCCACTGCCGGCGCCAGAGCCGCCGCTTACACCCACTGTCGGCGCCAGAGCTGCCGCTCCCATCCACTGCCGGCGCCTGGTGCCGGCCCAGATTGTTCGGCACCGTCAGTGATATCAGTGGTGGCTGATGGCCCTGATCGCCCCTGAGGGCTTCTCCATCTCCCCCTGCTGCTGAGGGGCGATCAGGACAGCAGCAGCCGCTCACACCCTCTGACCGTGCTGGCCTCAATCACTCCTAATTGGGGCCCACGCCGGCAGCGGGTGTAAGTGGAGCTGGTACCATCAGCGCGTGGGAGCAGTGGCAGCGGGAGTGAGTGGGGTTTCCGACAGACAGGGGGCTGGGGGCTGTGGCAGGAGGGACCAGGCAGGGGCACAGAGGATGGGCCGAGACCAGCCCCTGTGCCCACTGCAGCCTCTTGGCCCACAGTTCCTTTCAAGGTGTACAAATTCGTGCACCGGGCCCCTAGTATAAATTACAATATAGTTGAATTACTTTAAAGACTAAACTTTCAGTATCACAAAAAAAGAACTAAACCCATTGCTACACATCTTTGTGTAGTCTATAGTAGTAGCAGGAGGAACAGGTAGAGGGAGAGGCAAAGCAATGATATAACACAGATAATAATAATAATAATAATAATAATAAACATTTACTTAGCACATCACATGTATTAACTCATTTATTCTCTACCTAAACTGAGGAACCACAATTGCATTTTCCAAATAAGAAAACTTTGGCAGAAATAATAAGTATCTTGCTCAGTTTCACAGAGTTACATCATCTCAGAGTTGGTATAAGAACCCTTGCATCTGATACCAATACCTATAAGAAAGTGAACAATCTGGGTCAGAAATTCCTGTTGAGCATAGAATGAGGACCTCAATGTGAATAGAGACAGATCTCGAGATGTTGCATAAGTGGCTGATAATCTAACATTATTAGCAACAGTGATGATAAACTAAACGTTAATAGTAGTGATCATTGTCAATTACTTAATATTATAGCTATTTCCATACCTTATAAAAAGTATAGAGTCCACACTATGCTTAATTTAACCAAGTTCTTTCTTTTATAACATTTAAAAATTAAAGAACCACAGTAGTTAACAGTTAAGATGAGGTAGCTGAATTTGTTAGTTTAAGCCTTATCTGGCATTTCTATTTTTATATTCAAAATTAGAAGTCAGATAAGACACACCTCTACACAATGATTTTGACTTGTGTTCTTAGCACAGATTTGTATCTACCAATTCTCAATATTTGTTGTGTACTAGTCATTGTCACTATCAACTGAGCTTTTGAGTTAGTTTACTAGATGTGATATCACACAATGGTTTATTTAAACTATTACAATAAGCTGACCATTTTTTGTGTATAGCCTTCTGTTTAAAATATACAGTGGGGCCTTGACTTACGAGTGTCCCGACTAACGAGTTTTTTGAGATACCAGCTGTCAATCAGGCCGATTTTTTGCATTGAGTTGACAGAGTAATTTGAGTTAACGAGCTCCTTAATGAGCTCCTTAAGGAGCTCGGTCTCGGAACGAATTAAAGTCGTAAGTCAAGGCCCCACTGTACTGTTTGTAAGTACACTTTTAAATCACTCTCTAAAATTTCAGTAGTGTAACTTTCATCTACGTTAATGGAAATGGCCCTGGTGAAAACCACATGATGCTCGCATAATGTACCCTGCGGTCTCCAGTGAGCAATATGGCCTATCACGTATTGATCCACTCATTCCTGTATGAAGCTTCATAAGGAGAAACAAGTAGTGCACTGTTTTGCCATAGTTATATTATTACTTTGCTTCCAAATGAAAAACAAATATCTCTTCTATTAAAATCACAACCCATACCCTAAGAATTATAAATAAAAGCAATTGCATCACAATTCATGTTAAAAAACCAAGACTGAATTTTGTCTTATTGAGCAGTCTTGCTGTATCAAGGTTGCAGATACTGTATATCAGTCATGCTTTCAGGACCACAGAGTATATATCATGCTATGCAAAATAGAATTCTGAAATATAAATCTACTGATTTGAATTTTTTTCAGGTTTACGGAAATAAGAAGCATTCCTTAAACAATTCTATCTTGCTTTAAAGTTGCTCGAATTTCTGTATTATCTCTTTCTGTTCCTAGTACTTGTGAAATTGTATTAATTATAACACAAAATGACTTGCAATACATTAATAGTAATTCAAGAAAGCTATATGACACTTTCACTCCATTTCGTTTTTAAAAGAAGATGTGATTAATTCCCTCTGGAATTAATTTTACATATATAGTCATTAGCGAACTAGAATTGCCAGTCAGAAACATTAACAAGTATGTAGGTTAAATGTCTTAGTTGAGAGAATTAAGAGTTGGGAAGAGTGGGGTTAGGAATTTCATTAATATAGTTTTAGCAAGAAAATTTTTTTAATGTTAAATATACCCTTATGAACCTTCTAGAGGTTTAATGAATGTCAAAAACACTCAGTATAGCATAAGAAGAGATGAATGAAAGATGAAAGGTGAGATGAAGTTCAAAAATTCCCTGTTGCTAAGTCTGCCCAAAGCCATAACACCAGTCCACAGATCTGTGATTGATTTTAGGGAAATCTTGGAGGAAAAGACCAAGACATTATTTCTGTAAGTCAAATTTATGTCTTATTCCAACATTCTTCTGCATTCCGGTCAGTGAATTCATACATTTTTTCAACATTAAATAAGGAAGTTAGTAAGCCCATTTATTGAACAACTACAACACAGTTATTTACACTGGTAATCTATTGAGATGGAAATAAGATAAAAACACAAATAAAAACATAATTTTCAATAGTAAATATACTCTCTTGATAGTTGTCCATTGTATTTAGTTTGAAGATCCATTTATGTATATTTGTTTTAATCAAAAAATTCTTAAATGTACCCTAAAAATGGAGAGACCCAATTTTCTAGTGTTTTGGGTCTGGGACAATGCTGTTAAAAAAATGTAGTTTTACTCAATGAGGGATTTCAACCCTAAGATAGCCCTGTTGTAAGTATACATATGTGTGCATGAATTAAATGTACAGGTGTGGGTAAAAGTAGATTTACAGTTGTGAGTACATAAAACAGATTATTCTTGTATTATTACTTATATATTAATTAGGCATTAAAAAAAAAGACATGATGTTTTTGATCCATTTATATATATATATATATATTTAACTCAGTTTCTACAATAGCTTTACCTAATAAAGACATACATATAATAGAGGTTTTTAAAAGTTACTTAAAGAAAATTTAATAAATGCCTTGATCATTCCTTTTTATTGCTTAATGGCTGTTCAACCAAAATGCTATATCATTCATGTGATGTCAAAATCCTCTATACAGGATTTAAACCAATTGATTCTTATTTCTCACTGAGAAAAGAAAGTCTCTACTCATGTATCTAGAGATGTTTCCATGTCTCAAATGCCCCAAATTAAAGAAATCCATTTTCTCCATATGGTCACATTTACATTTATTCTCTAGTTTTGAGATGATATTTTCTAATTTAATTTTCTTCATAGCTACTTTTATGGGTGCAATTAATAGACCCTTTCATAATTATTTAAATACTTGTGGCCCAGTGAACAAAATTCATGCATAGGAGGGGGGTTTCCCTCAGCTCAGCCTGCACCCTCTCCAATCAGGGACCCCTAGAGGGATGTCCGACTGCCGGTTTAGGCCCGATCCCTAAACCGGCAGTCAGACATCCATCTCACAATCTGGGACCGCTGGCTCTTAACTGCTCAGGATCCCTCAGCCTGGCCTGCACCCTCTCCAATCCAGGATCCCTCTTGCAATCTGGAACCACTGGCTCCTAACTGCTCACCTGCCTGCCTGCCTGATGACACTAACTTCTCGCCCCTGCCAGCTTGATCCCCCTAACTGCCCTCCCCTGCTGGCCTGATCCCCCTAACTGTTCTCCCCTGCTGGCCTGATTGCCCCTAACCGCCTCTGCCTCTGCCCCGCCACAATGGCTTTGTCCAGAAGGACGTCTGGAAGGTCTCCAGAAGGTCTCCTGGTCTAATTAGCATATTACTCTTTCATTAGTAAAGACAGTTTATTTTAAGGATAATATCTAGGATGGTCTCCCCTGTGGAGTATCAAAACTCCATAAGATTTTGTTAAAGGAGCTATGGCCAATCTCAAGAAATAAAAAGGCATCTTCTCTCCTGAACAGAAAATATTTATAGAAATTCAAATCACATTCAGTTAAGAGAATGATATGTCAGTTTCAGATAATTATTTCACTGTTTATTTTTCAGGTTAGCAAAACTTGATAACCTGAATCTATCCCCTTCTTATTCAACGTCTATCCTCTTTATTTATATGTTTCTTTACTCATTGGCTAAAATATTTAAATAAATTACTTTCTCACATATGGTAGAGTAATAATTACTTTTAAATGAAAGAAAACACATTTTATGGATATAAATGTGATACCAAAAAAATCTTAATCGTTAGGCTCTAAATTATATTGTCTGTGAGTAACACTGTAGTAAATGGGTTTGTAAAGTTACTTATGGCTTCCAAAATTGATCAACTCAATCAATTTACAATAACTAGTTGAAGATCTTTTGTATAAAATAAGTAATTTTAGTAAGATAAGAATGATGCCACGGAATTCTCAATACCTTAGAGATACTACAGATTGGGTTCCAGACTAGTGTAATAAAGCGAGTACCGCAATATAGCGAATTGTAGTCATTTTGCTCACGAAGGGGCTTGCCTTCTACATGTAAATAAATGCAATATCTATGAATTGAAATAAAGGGCAAGAAAACAAGATATGCCTGTATGTGTGTAATCGGTATGAAGATTAGGAGGGGTTGGGAATGAATAATACTTAGAGTCAGAGTTGCCTTAACTTTATTTATGTTATATGTAGACATTCTTCTGGTTATATGCAAATTTCTATCTTCTTCTCCCCCCCTCCCCATATATTTTTATTGATTTCAGAGAGGAAGGGAGAGGAGAGAGAGAGAGAGAGAGAGAGAAACATCAACGATGAGAGAGAATCTGAGCAGCTGCCTCTTGCATGCCCCACACTGGGGATCAAGCCTGCAACCCAGGCATGTGCCCTAACTGGGAATCCAACCCTGACTTCCTGGTTCATAGTAAACCACTTAGCCGTGCTGGCTGAGCCCTATCTTAATTAATGTGATTTGGCAAGCATTTGACTTGGAGGAAGAAAATGGGAAATTATGGGAAATTAGACATAAACACTGTATATTAAGTAATTTTGTTTTTCATGTTATGTACTAAATGATGTAAACAATGTGCTCTCATTTTAATCAATCCAATAAGGCAAATACTATACACCGTTGAAAATCTGGTTTCTAGAGACTTTCCTTTCAGCAGTCCCACATACTTGGCCTATTCTCTCAACCAACCTATTGAGGTTGGGTGCCTATTCCTCCATTCAACCTTTAAAAATTAAACTAAGAGCTCCTTCTTTTTTACAGCCGCATAAGCCAGTCAGAGAAAGAAAAATACCATATAATATCACTTATATGTGGAATCTAATGAACAAAATAAACTGACAAACAAAATAGAACCAGAAACATAGAAACATGGAACAGCCTGATAGAGGTCAGAAGGGAGAGGCCTGGGGGTTGGGGCGGATGGATAAAAGAAGGTAAAGAGAGCAGCCAAAGGACATATGTGCATAGCTCATGTAGCTCATGGACACGGACAACAGCAGGTGATGAGGCTGGGATAGGGCGGAGCAAAGAGGGGGAAAATGGAAACATCTGTAATGGTGTCAACAATAAAAAAAGATGACATTCCTGAGTTGTCTTAGATCTCTTTAGAGAACATGAAAACCCTTTTTTTAACATAACATATTCACATGAAAGACATATTCCATGGTCCTGCTGAGACTGATCTAAGAGTGAAAGAAGCTAATTTTCCTGTAATGCATCATGGAATTTCTTTTGTAGTAGCCACATTTGATACTCACAACATTTATTAATTTTCTTTCTCTCACAGCTAAGACATGATATATTTTCTAGCATATGTTTCCAGGATGCTCTTTTAATAATTTTTTTAAAAAAGCTATTGTCTATTTATAGTTGTCACGGCACAAATGTTTAAACTTCAGGGTTGAGGTCATTGCTTCCCAGGCCTGAAAGGGAAGGCTATTTTCCCAGTCCCCAAATCACACACTTGCATCCTTTCCTCAGCAGCCTCAAGCCACAAATCACTGTGTGAGTACAAGCTACACAAGCTGGGGACTTACACGAGATATAATCTGGAACGAACAAGCTGCTCTGTACTGATATAACTAAAGTTATAATAGGGGTTTGATGAAAACTGCAGGTTTCTTGCAGAGAATTTCAGAGATGTGAGATTCTGTGGTGATAACCATAGAGCTAAAAAGCAAGGAAAGGAAAGAATGTGTCTTTTTGTTGTCATAGTTCTCTTTTCTAAATAGTAAAATATGGCAATAAAAAATTGAAAACAACAAATATTAGTTTATGCTGGGGTATATGCAGGGTGTCCCAAAAATGTGTACACATTTTAACAGCTGAGAGCTCAATTGATGTTTCTTCTCAGATTTAACCCATTGGAATATATAATTATTCAAAGCATTACATTTTTGTTGGGACACCCTATGTTTTTACTACTGTACTTGGATTCTCACTACACAGCTCCAGTAGCACTCAAGAATCTCCTGGATTCTACCTTTCCCATCATGAAGTTCAGGTTCAGGTTGACGAATACTCACACTTGACACTTTGTGACCCTCCTGGAAATCTTACCACCAGGAAGGCTTTACTTTTGCATCTATTTAATCATTGCTTCAGGTATATAATCAGCACCATTCAGGATATATGAGAAATAGGACAAAGTGTATAAAAAGAAGTACAGATGTATTTCAAATGCATCTAATTTCATGTCTCAAAATGCTTTCATTTGGAGGAGTCACAATTTGCTTAAAAAAATAGAATGTACCTAAAACATTAAACCCTGATTATAATAAAGGCGAGATCCCATTTCAGAACATCTGTGGACATTTACTTCTTTCTGATAATAATAAGATGTATATCAGACTATTCTACCTTCCTAACTTGAAATAAAATACCATGGTATAATAGATTAAAATGAGTTATGGTTTTGCAAAGATTTTTACGTATTAAATAAGAGGTACAATTACCTATAGTGACAAGAGAAACACCAACATCAAAATGGTAAGTAGATCTGGTTATATGTTGACTCAGAAGAGAGCAGTCAATGGCAGGTAATGAAAATAGGATGAGTCAAGAGTAATATTTTGAAGATTATAGCTTTATACTGTTGTAAATCAAAAATACATATAAAAACTGGAATTGTTCTTCATAAAGTAAAAATAATTAAAATGGCCCAGAATTGTAAAAACATATACTAAGTGATCTTTTAGAACAAAAGACTTTGTATTAACATCATATATGTCAATTTCTTATAAATAAACTAAAGAATTAATAATGAATGGTTGTTAAGTTTCTAGAGACAACATTTGTTAACCTCATTCATGAACACAAAAGGCAAAAAAAGAAGTGACTGTTCATATAGGGATGATTCTTTCTTAGGGTCTGTTTTCTTGAAATGATGATTCAAATAACCTGGAACAGAATGATAAACCAGTGTGGGTGGGGGGAAGGGGAAGTAGGCAATTAACATTTTAAGAAATGTGACTATAAAATATCAATTACTATATTTCTATCTCCTAAAGTAACCAATAGATCACTTATTCTTAACATAAAATATATTATTTCTTCTATAGTTGTTTTTAATCGTATAAGTATTACATTATTTATAATACCATTGGAATGACCATATCTCAAAAAGTAAAAACTATCTATATCATAAAAGGCCCATGGTCATCACACCGTAATGCCATCATGACCAAACGAGCAGCGGCTCTCAGGGCAGGCAGGGTGAGTCCTGAGCTACTAGTGGCTGAGAGCTAGGAGTGGCGGAGGGCGGAGCACGAGCCACTAGTGGCGGAGAGCTATGAGCAGTGAAGGGTGGGGTGGCCAGGTGAGGCAAGCGGAAGTGAGTTACTTGCACACGATTTTGTGTGTGCTGGGCCTCTAGTGTTTAATAATAGCACATTAGTGATTATAATTAGCATCACTAAGTTTAGGTACATAATTGCTTTTTTATAGTTCTTTTTAAATTTTATTTTTATGGATAATGTGATAAATAGTCTAATACTGTATCTTTTGGGAGATCAGTATGAGTTCTATTTGTGACTTTTATTGTTAGGTTTATTGGTAGGAGCTCTAGTAGTAGTAACAACAGTACTATGCTTCTTTTTCTGATAGTAAAAGAAACTGGTGAAAAGTTATCATTTACACACTAGAGGCCAGGTGCATGAAATTCATGCACAGTGGGGGGGTCTCTCAGCCAACCCTGCACCCTCTTGCAATCCAGGACCACTTGCCTGCCTGCCTAATCGCCCCTAACCCTTCTGCCTGCCTACCTGATCTCCCCTAACCACTCGCCTGCTTACCTGATTGCCCCTAACCCCTCTGTCTGCTTGTCTGATCACCCCTAACCATTTCTGCCTGCCTGCCTCATTGCCCCTAACCTCTTGCCTGCCTCATCACCCTAACTACTTGCCTGCCTGCCTCATCGCCCCTCACCACTCTGCCTGCCTGCCTCATCGCCCCTAACTGCTTGCCTGCCTGCCTCATCGCCCCCAACCTCCGCTGCCTCAGTACCTGCTGCCACAGCTTTGTCCAGAAGGACATCTGGAATGACATCTGGAAGGTCATTTGGCTGTCTAGTCTAATTAGCATATTATGCTTTTATTATTATAGATGGCATTTTCAATTTTACATTTTGAATGGTTAATATAATTGATTTTGTAATTACAATAAACAAAATTTTGTTGAGTAATATATTTTGAAAACCTTAAATTTGCTATATTGTGTGTATATATATATATATGTACATATATATGCACATGTATATAGCATATATATTTATATATAAAGGGTATGTATAGATATAGGGATTTATTGGATATGTGTGCATTCACATGTATAAATGTAGATAGAAATTTTTATAGGGAGAAAATACTTGTTTGAAAAACTGAGAGACAATAATCATGGAATTTTCATCATTATCACAGACGAGCTGTAGGCAAGTTATGATTATCATAAGAAGACACATTTTTGTATTTCTTAACTATAATGGTTTTCCATTTTCCATCTGCCACACTGTTAAAAACCTCATCCCCTGTTGCCTTCCACAGTGAATCACTCCTGATTGCTCAGAACCAAGCATTATAATTTGAATCTCTGAGCCAAAACATTTACTAATGATCACTGTTCCAAATAGGAATAATTAATAGACTCTACAATTGCTGCACTGGTCTTTCCAGTTTTAAAAATCAAGCTGTTTTTCTGCACTTATTATGTCCTAATTTAAGCAAATAAAATCCTTTCCTTGGCCTTTCCCTCCAAAAATTAATCTGTGCCCCTATAATGCAGTCACAACAAATTTAATATTTAAAAAAGGCATGCTCTTGAGAGATACTAACTGAATCAAAATCCCATAGACAAGATGTTAATACTGAGTGAAAAGCTCAAAAGTAAAATTGTGAGAACCACAAAGCCAGGAGGCTGTGTACTCTTTTTCTGTCTATTGTTTCCATTCAGTCATTTAATAATTTTAATTCCTTTTAATTTTTTTCCAAATTTTTCCTATTTTAATCATTATTATTCTTATTTGTTACATAAAATATTAACTTTCTTGTTGTATGTAGCATATGCTAAAAGGTCTATTAACCATCCGAAAGGCTTTAAGATGTCTCTAAATTGAAGATTCTTTCCTAGCTTAGTTTAAGTGTTCATTCAATTAAAATATAGCTGCTATCACTAAAATGGTTAAAAGCCTGTCAAATGCCTGTTGATCCTGAAAAGATCAAAGTAGTTGCTTGTTCGCTTTTGTTGCCTGACTTGACAAATGCAGACATTAAATGTGCTGTTGATTAGAAAACTGTCATTATGGGAACAATGAACTAATCAGCTGATTGTAATGAACATCATTAGATAATTCACTGCCACATTTAATACAGGAAAATTCAATTCCCATAATTTCCTCTGGAAATTTACTTAATTCACTTCTATTTTTTATGTGCCACACAGATTGAAAATTGTCATAGAAATAGTAACTCTCTCACTTATACCAATTGTTTTTCAATAAGAAATTAAAAAAAAAAACATGAAAAAACAAAGAGTTAATGCTCTAGGTAGCAGTTTTTTGAGAAGTATACATCATCTAAAGGTAAATAATAAGAACAATTTTGGAGTGGGAGTATAATGCCATGAAAAATCTTTTTTCTCAACATTATAGGCATCATTCAGTTATTTGTAAATTATAATGCTGCCATTTAATCCATCAGCAAAACCATAGTATAAAATTGAAAGGAATTTTATAACACCAGTATTTTTAATCATCTACCTTCATAAGATTTCCCTATTTTGACCTCTTTTTCCCCACTTATTGATCATATGCAATTAGACATGAAAATACAAATTCCAGTTAATGCACACACATCATTTATACAAATGAGCTGCTTATATTTGAACTAGAGGCCTGATGTACAAAATTCATGCAAGAGACTCAGCCCCTGCCACCATGGCGGCTGTCTCTGCCTCAGCCCTCTCAGCCCCAACTTCATACAGAAGGTCATCTGGAAGGACATATGGTCTAATTAGCATATTATGCTTTTATTATATAGTATTGTTTAAAGTTATAACTTGTGGAATACCTATTTATAATGAGATGTTATTTTTGCCAAACATTACAGTGGTTTGTCTAATGCTTTGTGAATATAACAATGTCAATAAACATGCTTGAAACTAAAAAAATTATATCTAAGAATATTTAAATAACTAAAATAAAATAAATTGACATACAATTTTACTTCCTTCTAAATGTTGCTCTAAATTACTATTTTGGGGATCAAGTAGTAAAAAGAGTTTTCAGTACTTACAACCATGCTTCCATTTCAACAACACACAATAGCTTCATACCTTATCTTATTTAATCTATATAATAATCTTAGAAAGTAGATATTCTTATTTGCAGTTTATTATGATAAAAATAGGGTTCAGAGTTTAAATTACTTGTCAAAAGACATACAAAATCAAAATACCAAATACCAGTCCTAGAGTTTCAACACTATGCTCTTCAATGCCCAGTATCTTGTCTTCCCAGAATGCATTTCCAAACAACTTGAGAAGAAAATTGTCTGTATGGTATATGAAGTGGCTACTGGTTATCACAGTAAACATCTATCCAATAAGAATAGATAAGGGCACTGCACAAGCCCCTTTCTGCCCACCATCATCTTTCCCACAGACATTCCTGCTCAGAAGGCCCTCAGGTAAGGAGGCCCTAGGTAAGGTCAGTTTAGTCAGTTTAGTGTCCATAGAAAGAAGTGCTTTGCTTTCTGCCTCAGTGTTGGAATTATCTGCAAGGACTAGTGTAGACCCACCTCCTGTTCTTTCCCTGGAGGTCTACCTGAACTATCTTGAAGAATGGAAATTCAAAGACTACTTTTGAGTTTTCATATCTGTAAGTACATAATATGTAGCCAAAAAGCCAAGGACATTCTACAAGCCTTTGGAAAAGAGGTGTTGTGAAGGGATTCATGTAAGGAAATTAAGAAAATATTAATGTAAACCTATGTAGGTAAGACAAACAATACAGGGTGTCCCCAAAATAATTATAAGGGCAGTGTTTATTAAAATACATTTCATCTTTAAAATGTAATAGAATCAACTGTTAAAGCATGTATACATTTTTTAAATACTGTGTATTTTCCCTAACCTAAGTACATTATATTTTACAACCTGAAGAATCTTATTTCTGGGGTAAAATTCTTTTGTTGGTTCTCCACCTTCTCAGGAGCTTCCTGGCTAAAATCTGAAACCAGCCTCCTCCATTCACAGAAGGCAAAGAGATGCCAAAGAAAGTGCAGACAAACTAGTTTAGATTGGTAGGTGGCAGGTTTAATAATCAAGAAACCAAACTTACAAGGATACGGCATAAGTAGATCTTCATACCCTGTCCACCAAATCTTAATAGTTTATATAGAGGTCTTAACAGGAGTCAGTCACATATATCGTCCAGATAGGCACAACACCACATTTCCATCTCAAGGCTGTATCTTGGGGCAGCTTCTGGGAAGGGGAAAGGCCAGCAGAACACACATTCCAATAACATGAAGGGGGTAGGGAGCCTCCAATTACCCAGGTCCTGCTCTAGAGTTAACTGGCTATCTCACGTTCTCAATCACTTTCCTCAAAGGTTTTTCATTTTTATTATTCAGTTATTGGTATGATGCATGGGTCTGTTGAATCTATTAACATATGTAGATGAGCTATTTTAAATAATATATTATTCATCCATATATATTGCAGTTTATGGGTTTCACTGGAAAAAATGAAGTCAAAAGAGTCCTCAAATCATTTTTTAAAATGACATCAGCAGAAAGGCATATTCAATGAAAAACATAATAGTGATTTTCTTATAGCCACAAATCTTTTAACTTTGATTAGAAAAAATAGACTCTAAGACAATATCTACAAAACTAGAGGTCCGGTACACAAAATTCATGCACAGAGGGTGGGGGAGTGAGGGTGTCCCTCAGCCCAGCCTGCACCTTCCCCAATCTGGGACCGCTCGGGGGATTTCCAACTGCCAGTTTAGGCTCGACCCCCCGTGGGATTGGGCCTAAACTGGCAGTCGGACATTCCTCTCACAATCCAGGACAGCTGGCTCCCAACCGCTCGCCTGCCTACCTGCCTGATTGCCCCTAACCGCTTCCGCCTGCCAGCCTGATAACCCCCTAACCACTCCCCTGCCAGCCTCATCGCCTAACTGCTCCCCTGCTGACCTGATCAATCGCCTCCAACTGCCCTCTCCTACCACCCGATCGCCCCACGCAGCCTGCTTGTTCACTCATTTGGTCATCCCTCACTAACCTCGCTGCCGGCCTGGTCGCCCCATGCAGCCTGCTTATTTAGTTGTTTAGTCACCCCTCACTAATGCCCTGCCAGCCTGGTCATAGGCAGCCATCTTGTGAGGGCATGAGGGTTAATTTTTGTATTATCTCTTTATTATATATAATTATCATTATTTCTAGTAATAAGATATAGTGCTGATATATCTTACATTTGAGCACATTAAAATTACAGATTTTTGTTTTGTTTCTTTTAGGCTTCTTTTAAGTTCTTAGTTTATTAATCCTATCATGAAAAATCTGTATAGTCACCACAGATAAAGTCATTGAAGGACCTTTCCTCCTTCTGTTGTCCAGTCTCCAGCTCACTTTTTGGCAGCACCAACCTTGGCCTTTGCCATCCCCCTGACTTCCTTTGTTCTGTTCTTGCATTCCTTTCTCCTTTTTTTTGAGGTTTTCTTCTCATACAGCCATGTTTTGCAAGTCTATGTTTGGGTTCATTTTTCTTTGTATAATCCAAGGAAGCATAAATCATGCAAAGCCAGTTAGTTGTGTTGCCACCACCAAAGTGAGTTCTGAATCCAAACACAAAGATGACATCTGGTATGGTCTTTTACATTTTGTCAAGTTTTCCCTGTATTTCTGTCTTAGGTACTGTTGCTTTCCCAGGGTGAAGGACATTAATGACCACATGTTTCCACTGAAGTCGTCTGTTGGTCATGAATTTCCTGGCTGTATAGTTACTGTATCAATGAAGCTAAGCTTTACATTTTATAACAAACATGAGATGTTCAAGGTTTCTTCTAACTTTAAAATGCTATAATGACCTTCAAAATCTAAAATTAATATAATGTCTTTTTCCAGTTTTTTTTCTATTGCAAGAAAAACGCTTTTAAATATAATAATGTTACATGCAATATACCTTAATATTTTAAGGAAAACGATCTTAAATATAATAGTTACATGTAATAAACATTAATATATCAAGAAAATTATTTTAAATATGATAATGTTACATGCAATAAACACCAATTATTCAAGGAAAATGATCTTACGTATAATAATATTACATGCAATAAACATTAATATTTCAAGAATAAAAGGATTTTAAGTATAATAATATTGGCAAAACTGTACTAACATAGTATGATATCACAAAAGTTGTAGGAAATATTAAATATCTGCAAATAACAGGATTACTTCTACTATATTCTAGAATATTTTCCCCCCTCTGGCTCTATTTTGTTCATCAGTTTATGTTGTTCATTATATTCCACAAATGAGTGAGATCATGTGATAGTTATCTTTCTCTGACTGGCTTATTTCACTTAGCATGATGCTTTTAAAGTCTATTTTTTCGGATAGGAGTATTGCTACCACAGCTTTTTTTTCTTTTCCATTTTCATGGAAACATTTTTCCCAACCTTTCACTTTCATCCTGTGTGTGTCTTTTGTTTTGAGGTGGATCTCTTATAGACAGCATATAGTTGGGTCATGTTTTTGTATCAGCTACCCTACACCTTTTGATTGGAGCATTTAATCCATTTATATTTAGGGTTATTATTGAGAAGTACTTATTTATAGCCATTTTGGGGGGATGAACTCCTTTTGTTTTTTTTTTTTTTTTTTTTTTTGGTCTGGGAAGCTCTTTATTTGACTGTGTATTTTGAATGATAGCCTTGCTGGATATAGTAATCTTGGTCTCAGATCCTTGCTTTCCGTTACCTTGAGTACTTCATGCCATTCCCTTCTAGCCTGTAGAGTTTCTAATGAGAAATCAGGTGTCAGCCTTATGGGAACTCCTTTGTAGGGAACAGTTTTCTTTCCTCTTGCTGCCTTTAAGATTCTCTCTTTGTCTTTAATTTTTGCATATTAATTATGATGTGTCAGAGGGTGGGTCTGTTTGGGTTTTTCTTGCTTTGGGTTCTCTCTGCCTCCTGAACTTGTGTGACTTCCTTTACCAGGTTAGGGAAGTTTTCTACCATTATTCTTTCAAACACCTTCTCTGTTCCTTTCTCCCTTTCTGCCTCTCTGGCACACCTACTATTCTAATACTGTTACGTTTCAAATTGTGCCACATCTCCCTTAAGCTGTCCTTCTGTTTTTTAATTGTTTTTTCTCTTTGGTTCTCTGAGTGATATTTTCAACTCTGTCCTCTAATTCACTGATTCAATCTTTAGCTTCCCCTAATCTGCTGTGTATTCCTTCCAATGTGTTCTTATGTGTGTTATGTCATTCTTTATCTCAGACTGTTCTTTTTTTATAGTTACTCTATCTTTTTTCATACTGTTGAGCATTTTTAACATCATTACTCTGAATTCCTTTTCAGATAAATTTCTTATCTCTGCTTCATTCATCTCTTCTTCTGAAGAATTCGCTAGTTCTTTCATTTGGGGGTTGTTTCTTCATTTTGGTTGTCTGTCTGGGTTTGTGACTGTTTTCGGTAGATCCTCTACACCTTTCAATCTCTAATGCAGGACAGTGTTAAAGGCTGTTTCTGACTAATTGGATCCGGCAAAGATTCGAATCCTCCAGAGACTGCCTCTGTCTACAGACTAATAGGATTCTGACTTAAATTGCCCCCAGGCAATCATCCTCTGGTGTTTTGAGAGTTTTTTCAACAGGGCGGGGCAGTTGCTTCTTCCTGGAGGCTAATTGTTACTTATAATCTCTTAAGTGGCCTCAGGGCAGGGTGTTTTCCAATGGGGTGTGTTTATTGTATTTCCCCCAGGCAAGGCAGATGTCTCTGTGGGAAAGATGTCCTCTGCTGTGTGAGGGAATGACTCAGCCCAGGAAACTTGGGGTGTCTGCCTTCTGAGCTCTATCCCCCGAGTCCCCAGTCCTGAGTTCTGCTCTCACAGCTCCAGTCCACTTCACCTTCCCTCTCCCAGAGCACAAGGTGGGTGGCTCCACAGGGAATTTTTGTGCATTGGCCCTTTAAGAGGGTGCCCAAATTTTCAGCTGCCACTCCCTGGCAGACAGAACCCCACTGCTTTTCACAGCTAGATGTTATGTGGGTACCCTCCTCAGTTTGGTGCTCTCTGTTGGGGGTCCCAGCTTCGAGATTAGATCTCAGAGTTTTCAGTGGCACCCCGCCCCCCCACAGCTGAGATATCTCTCTGGGACTTTAGTTGCCATCTGTTGGTGCCTGGCCAGCCTTTTCGAACCTCCGCCCCTCCTACCAGTCTCTCTATGCCATCTCCACCTTCAGTCCTTGGGTATCAGGGTTCTCTTCTGTGAGTTTTCTGTTGATTACTCAGGAAGCCTTTCCGTATTTCAGTTGTAATTCCAGCTTGTTCCTGGGAGCATGTCCGTGCAGCATCCTCCTACTCTGCTGTCATTTTTAATCTTCTCAAAATTAGAGATTTTACAGTTAAGCACTTTTAATTGGCACTGTTGTAAGCATTCTATCATTATTAACTTACTTTTCTTTCAAAAGAAACTGAGGAAAATTTTTTTTTTTGCTAATAACTCTAAGTGAAGCATAGGTGAGAAAGGAGGGGTAAAAATAATGTGAATATCGTGTTCAGTGTCACACAGGTAACACGTGATAAGATTTGTTTGCGAATTCAGACATGTTGGATTCCAGAGACAGCATCTTAAAAGCTATATGAAATTGCTCCACCATTCAACGCCGTGCAATTGAAAGGGATACTTGCAGAAATCTTGCAATTCAAGTTGAAATATCAACTTACAGAGAATACAGAAAATATAAAAATAATATTCTTTTCATTTAAAAAAAAATATATTTTTATTGATTTCACAGAGAGGAAGGGAGAAGAAGAGAGAGTCAGAAACATCGATCAGCTGCCTCCTGCCCGATCCCCTTGACTGAAATCTAACCCAGGACCCTTAGGTCAGGACCCTTAGGTTCCTAGGCCTATACTCTATCTACTGAACCAAACTGGTTAGGGCTCTTTTCACTTTTCAAGGTGACCCTTAAGTTTAATAACAAAGTATGAGTCACAAGACAAAAATTGTAAATCTTAAATACAAAAGAGAAGACTTGAAAAAAATCACATTATATTTACTAGATTTAAAGACGCAAATGTATAAAGATGTTATTTCTTCCTCAATTATATTATGGATTCATTAAGAAAAATACAAGGTAATTTTTAGCTAATAAGTATATAAAAAAGTTATAGAAGAACTTGGACTTAAACATATAATATAAAGTTAAATAATGTGCCCCAAGAATAAAAAAAAATGATATGGTATTAGTCAAATTTATATAATAGAACTGCATGGTATTTGGTTTCTGAAGTATAATTAAAAAATCAGTAAATGGAAGTATTATTTGATAAATGATGCAAGTGAATTTTTTTTCAATTAAAAAATTAAAAATATACTCCTCTACATACCACACACACACACACACAATACTTCAGACAGAACAGAAAGTTAAAAAGAAAATTTTAAAATAATTCAGCAATTTAAAGAAAACATTGGTTAATACTCATTATCAAGACAATAAAGAAATTCTAAGTATAAAGACAAAGAAAAGAACTACCCAGAAAACAATTTATATTTAAACTAGATATAAATTAAAACTAGAATAATTGCATAATATCATATGAAAGTATAAGGCAAATGACAAGCTCAGAAAATGTTAATAGACATGACAATAAGTTTTTGATATTATGTTTAATAGTTCATACAAATAAATGCAAAGAAATGAAAGTTCCTATTCTTTTCTGGCTATGCCCAGTTCCCTTTTCTTTTGAAAAGAATTGTGGGAATATTATAAAACAATAAGCATGTAAAAAATTACCAAATTCATTATTACTCAATCATTTACCCATATAGTTATTTTCAATACTAAAAATTGATCAAAGACTTTATTTTCTTTAATGATAATTCCCATGTTAGTGAAGGTTTGGTAGAATAGGTGATACTGATACTGAATTTTTGGACTGAAACCCAGATTCTTTGTTCGCTGGAGTCAAAGAATGAGTCCACGACAGAAGGTGGTATAGCAAAGGTGGAAATTTATTGAAGAACAAGTACAGACTCCCACGTGGGGAAAGGGAAAGATTCTCACAGCAGATTCCCACATGGGGAGCGGGGAAGAGTCCCACCTAGATCCTGTTTCTATGGTTTATAAAGGCTGTAGTTCCTGTGTCCTGATATCCCCTCTGATTGGTCAATATTCCCTTTCAAATTGGTTACTATAGTAACTCCTGAGGCACTCCTCACTCATTGTCCTCCCATTCTTTCTGGGTTTTCTTCCTCCTTTTTTATTTTGTAAACTAGAAGGCCTGTGCACAAAAATTTGTGCACTGGCAGGGAAGGGGGGTCCCTCAGCCCAACCTGTGCCCTCGCAAGCAGGCTGCTCAGATCCTGCTGCCGCCCTCCCGGCCCACCCCGCCCAAGACACGCAGGCCAGGATCTCCCCTTGTGCTGCGCAGTGGGATCTGCCTGCAGTATGCAAATTAGCCACCATCTTTGTTGGCGGTTAATTTGCATATCTCACTGATTAGCCAATGGGAGGTGTAGCGGAGGTATGGTTAATTTCAATCTTTGTCTATTATTAGATAGGATGTAGACCTCCTGGCTATGCCCAGTTCCCTTATCTTATGTAAATATAGCTGTTGCCTCTCGCTTGTGTTTTGGAGATGTATCTGTTGCTGCTTCCTTGTGTTATGGAAATGTAACTGCACCTGGCTTCCTTATGTTATGGAAATACACCTTCTCCCAGTCTGTAGCCCTGTGTTTTTTCCATGGACCCCAATTCTAAAAATTCCCTAAGCCTGCCTATATACCCCTAAAATTCCTATTTCAATACCATGCACTGTTGATGTGAAGATGACTTGGTTCAATCCTTCTGAATGACATTTTGGTTACATGCATCAAGAATCTTCAGAATGACAATCTCCTTTTACTGCTAGAAATAGCTTTAAGTATTTCTCTTACTTGTTGTTTTTTTTTTAACTTTTTTAAAAAACTCTTTTTAAAAGTATATTTTATTGATTTTCTACAGAGAGGAAGGGAGAGGAATAGAGAGTTAGAAACATCGATCAGCTGCCTCCTGCATACCTCTTACTGGGGATGTGCCCGCAACCAAGGTACATGCCTTGACCGGAATCGAACCTGGGACCCTTCAGTAGGCAGGCCAACGCTCTATCCACTGAGCCAAACTAGTTAGGGCTCTTACTTGTTTTTATACCACACAAAAAGAGGGAAACACCTTAATACAGTAGATAGGGGTATAGTTTGAATAATTAAAACCAATTTATTTAAAAAGTTGATTCTGTGGATGAAAGGGACCACATGCTAACCCGACAAGCTCAGGAAAGGCCTGCATGGCGGTCTTGCAAACTCAGAGACCTAAAGTAACCACAAAGGATGATCTGAAATTAAACTTTAACTAAAAGTAGGTATGGTGGGTAGTTACATCCTAGGCTGGTATCTTCACTGGCGTCAACCTTTTTTACCTTAACTGAGCCTATGTGTCTTTTTACATCTATAATAACATACCCTTGAAATGTCTGGGTAACTTGTAACTTCCCTTTTTCTGGTCCCCTTGGGCACAACCTAATGTGCCTGGGCACCAGGACAGATACCACAAATTCCTCCATTATTATCATGTTAATTGTTCCTGTACCCACCTAAGTACATATCTATCATTTTACTTTATATACAATTCCAGAGGTTTCTCTGCTTTGCTCTCTCCTGCCTCTCTAGCCAATTACCAATGGATTTCATGTAACCCACCTATGTCCCTTCCTTTGATTGCAATGTATAAATACAAATGTAACCTGCCATTCTCTGGAGCATTATCTCAATTCGTTGAGGTACTGCTTCCTGGGATATGTTGACAGTTTGGCTCAAATAAACACAAAATTCTTTACAGGTTTGATGGTTTTTACTTTAACAATTCTATGTAATACTTTGCATTGATACCAAATTTCTGGACTGAAACCCAGGTTCTTTGTCTGCTGGAATCGAAGAATGAACCCATAGACAGAAAGTGGTATAGCAAAGATGGAGATTTATTGAAGAACAAGTACAGACTCGCACATAGGGAGGGGGAAGAGTCCCACAGAACAGACTCCCAAGTAGGGAGGGGGAAAAGGGTCCCACAGAGTTCCTTTTCCCTATGGCTCATAAAGACTGCAGTTCCTGTGTCCTGATATCCACTCTGATTGGTCAATATTCCCCTTCGAGTTGGTCACTATAGCAGCCCCTGAGCTCAAAGGTCAAACCTCACATGGGACATGTGGGGTTCTCCCTGCTTCCTTCTCCATTGTTACCCTATTCCCTTTGGGCTTTCTTCTCCTTCTGAATGAAGGGCTTCCTTCTCTTTATTTTGTAAATATAGACCTTTCTTGGCTACTTCCAGTTCCCTTGTCTTATGTAAATGCCACTGTTGCTGCTCCCTTGTCTTATGGAGATGTAACTGCACCTGGCTTCCTTGTGTTATGGAAAAGTATCTTCTCCCAGTCTGTGGCCCTGTGGTTTTTCCATGGACCCTAATTCTAAAAAAATCTCTAAGCCTGCCTATATCCCCCTAAAATTCCTGCTTCAGCATAATATTTTCAAGCAGTGCTTGATAACAAAAGGATATACTTCATGATTCACTGATTAATGAAGTGAGGTGAATATTATCTACACTAATAAAAGACAAAGATGCTAACTGACCATAACTTCACTATGCCCAAGCCACACCCACCAGCCAATCAGAGCAACTATATGCAAATTAACCCAATCAAGATGGCGGCCGGCAGCCACAGAGCTGGAGCAAGCAGGAGGCTTGTTTGCCCTGGCAATGGAGGAAGCCAAGCTTCCAGCCTGCTCTGGCCAGCTGTGGCCTCACAAAAGGCAACAAAGTTTCAATTATAAAAGCTAATAAATCCCAGATACCTGCTTCCAGCCAGACTCCACTGGGAGCTTGGGTGGCTGGGGGCTGTGGCCAGCCTGCAAACAGCCATCAGACCCTCACCCAGGCTGGCCAGGCACCCCTGCGGGGACTCTCACCCTGAAGGGGCTATGGCCAACCAGCAAACAGCCATCAGCCCCTCATCTAGGATGGCCACACCCTCATGGGGTGAGGGTCCCCACTGGGGGCCTTGGCCAGCCTGCAAACAGCCCTCAGCCCCTCATCCAGGCTGGCCAGGCACCCCAGCGGGGACCCTCACTCTGAAGGGGGTGTGGCCAGTCTGAAAACGGCCCTCAGCCCCTCACCCAGGCTGGCCAGGCACCCCTGCGGGGACTCTCACCCTGAAGGGGCTATGGCCAACCAGCAAACAGCCATCAGCCCCTCATCTAGGATGGCCACACCCTCATGGGGTGAGGGTCCCCACTGGGGGCCTTGGCCAGCCTGCAAACAGCCCTCAGCCCCTCATCCAGGCTGGCCAGGCACCCCAGCGGGGACCCTCACTCTGAAGGGGGTGTGGCCAGTCTGAAAACGGCCCTCAGCCCCTCACCCAGGCTGGCCAGGCACCCCTGCGGGGACTCTCACCCTGAAGGGGCTATGGCCAACCAGCAAACAGCCATCAGCCCCTCATCTAGGATGGCCACACCCTCATGGGGTGAGGGTCCCCACTGGGGGCCTTGGCCAGCCTGCAAACAGCCCTCAGCCCCTCATCCAGGCTGGCCAGGCACCCCAGCGGGGACCCTCACTCTGAAGGGGGTGTGGCCAGTCTGAAAACGGCCCTCAGCCCCTCACCCAGGCTGGCCAGGCACCCCAGCAGGACCCCCACCCTGATCTGAGACACCCTTCAGGGCAAACCAGTGGGCCCCCACCCATGCACCAGGCCTCTATTCTATATAATAAAAGGTTAATATGCAAATTGACCCTAACAGCAGAGCGACTGGGAATCATTGGTCAGTATGACACACACTGACCACCAGGGGGCAGATGCTCAATGCAGGAGCTGCCCCCTGGTAGTCAGTGTGCTCCCACAGGGGGAGCTCTGCTCAGCCACAAGCCAGGCTGACAGCTGCTAGTACAGTGGTGGTGGTGGGAGCCTCTCCCGTCTCCTCAGCAGCGCTAAGGATGTCCGACTGCAGCTAGGCCTACTCCCCGCTGGCAAGTGGACATCTTCCGAAGGCTCCCGGGCTGCCAGAGGGATGTCTGACTGTCAGCTTAGTCCCAATCCCCCGGGGAGCAGGCCTAAGCCAGCAGGTGGTCATTTCCTTAGGTATCCCAGACTTCGAGAGGGCACAGGCTGGGCTGAGGGACCCTCCCGAGTGCACAAATTTTTGTGCACCGGGCCTCTAGTGTATAATAAAAAGTAAATGTACTTTGTTTATATATATATATTTAAATTTTTGAGAGTAGTAGCTTATTCTGTTCTCACAGTGTCAGGAAAAGAAAGGGTAAAACTGGAGAGAGGGGCTGGTTTAGAGATAAAGGGGCTCCTGTGGACTTCCTTCCAATGGTCAGGAGGGTACTAGAGCGGTGCTTAGACTGCTTGTTGTCCTAGCAGTTCTGCAGGGTGAGGGTGGCACGCAGGTGCCATAGGTTAGCAAGGATCCCAGCAGACACAGTTGGCTTGGGATGCTTCCTTCAGTCAGAAATAGTACTGTCTCATTTCAATAGCATAGTGTTTACCTTTGGGCGATGTTTTCTCTTTCTCCTGTTGTAGATTACTTTAGAATTTTCAGAGTAGTTCTGTTTTACTGATTTAGAGTAGTGTTAATATAATAATCCAAATGTAGAGAAAAAAGGATGCTGGTGCTTAAAAAGTAAACTTGGTACATTCTTATATTTGCAACTAAATTTCAATACAATTAAATGATTTCATATATATATATATTTGAAGATGAATTAATTAAGCATTAAGCTTTTCCTTTCCCCTTAGCTTTAAGTTAGCAACTTAATAATTTGAGACCCTTGTGACACTTTTGTAGTGAAAATTTTGTTTTGGATTTTGAACTGTTTATTCAATCAGAAAAACATTCTCTAAGAATGTCCAGAAAGAACACTGTTCATGCCTGTCTACTTACCCCTGAACAATCAATCTATGGCTAATTATGAGGAGTTTAACACTCCTAAGTTAACATAACAACTATTTGCCTGAGCTGATTGCTTAATATTTGGTGACTAAAGAAAAAGTTAAGTTCAATTCAGTCTACCATTAGGGTATAATCTATACACATGGAAGTTTGACTAAAACTTTTTTCTATACTCCAAAGGCCAACTTCTTACTTGTTGGTGCAGAAAAACTTTAAGCCATCTATCTTGTATCTACTTAGTGGGCTTAGTTTTCTGAACAGATAGCAGGGGCAACAAAAGATGGCTTGATCTCCATTAACTCTTTCCCCATTCTTGAATATAAACAATTAAATTATCTCAATACAATGTGAAGTGTTATGAAGAACATCGCCTCATGCCTGTGCTTTAAGCAGATTATAGCCATCATATGGCCTCAGAGAATATTTTAAGCTCTCACAGAGCATTGGCATGAACCTTACAGGGATGTCACCTAGGAGGTTATCCACAGGTGATGAGAAGGCATTGGAGATAAATCTGATTACTCAACATTTCAACCAAGGCCCATGAGTACCAATGACAGTAAGGCTCAATACATGACATAAAAAACTATATAAATGGCCCTGGCCATCGTGATTCAGTGGATAGAGCATCAGCCCATGCACTGAAAGGTCTCAGGTTCAATTCCCCATCAAGGTAAATGTACTTTGTGTATGGATATATATATTTAACCTGAGTTTCAGGTTAAATCCCTGGCTGGGTAGGGGTGCGTGTGGGAGGCAACCAATCTATGTGTCTCTCTCACATCGATCTTTCTCTCTTTCCCTCCCCTTCCCCTCCTTTTCCACTCTCTCTGAAAAGCAATGGAAAAATATCCTCAGGTGAGGATTGAAAACACACACACACACACACACACAAATATACACAAACTATATAAATATATTATTATCACATAAATAATATAAAATACTAGAGCATTATGATAGGTATTATAGAATTTTGAATATCTGTCCTCTAAAATATGTTAGCTCTCCCATGCTAAATAAAGCTTTCCAAGCAAACTATAAAAGGCAATACTGTATCAGCTCCTCCTAGTGAACCTATAATTTCCAACTCATAAAACATGATGCTTAAATAATTTGACCTAAGTGAATTAGACCACATTTAAAACAAAAGTCAATTATTTCTATGATGCCATAAAAAGGTCATCAGCATATGGTTTAGTGGTTATATTCAAGAGTCAGAAGTCTTGAATTATATTCTTCAACATGTAAATGATTCTTTGTTGTTGTTGTTGTTTTTTTTTAATCTGGAAAATCAACTACTAAACAATCAATGGATAAATATAGTTAGTTTTGAACATAGCCTGATGATACTATACTGGGGCTTTTAAATAAGAACATCAGTTTCAGCCTAACTTTAATCTTCTTCATTCTAGGGTACCACACTTTGTCAAATTCGGGAAAGGAAATGTGGGTAAGATAAGTAGAATTCATAAGTAGAAAATATCTATTGTTGCCTTGCCCAGTGTTGCTCAGTGGTTAGGGTGTCAGCCCACACACCAAAGGGTTTCAATTTTGATTCCTAGTCATTGACAAGTGCTTGTATTGTGACTTTGATCCCCAGCCCTGGTCAGGGTGTATTCAGGAGGCAACCAATTGATATGTCTCTCTCACATTGATGTTTCTCTTTCTCTCTTTCTCTCTCTCACCCCCTCCTTCCCTCCCTCCCTCCCACTTTCTGTAAAAATTAATGAAAAAAAGATCCTTGGGTGAGGATTAACACACACACAAAAAGAAAAAGAAGAAAATATCTATTGTTATATATTGAGAATGAGAGTAAAATCTAGAATAGACACAGAGATAATATGAAATTCATCACTTTCAATTTTAATATGTCCTCTGTTTATTGTCTCCACATGAAAATATCCTATACTATTATGTTTTTATTCTTTGGAAATTAAACATCTTCCTTTACATTCTTTCATACCTGGCTTAGTCTCTAGCCTATTCAAAATTGATTCTTTCAAAGTGTAAGAGATCCTTCTTTTTTATAGTTGCATTATATTCCATAGTGTAAATGTACCATGGCTTTTTTATCCACTCATCTACTGATGGGCACTTGGGCTGTTTTCAGATCTTAGCTAGTTTAACTTGTGTTGCTATGAACTTAGGGGTGCATATATTCTTTCTGATTGGTGTTTTGGTTTTCTTAGGATATATTCCCTAGAAGTGGGATCACTGGGTCAAATGGCAGTTCCATATTTAATTTTTTGAGAAAACTCCATATTGTTTTCTATATGCTGCACCAGTCTGCATTCTCACTAACAGTGTACTAGGGTTCCCTTTTTCCACATCCTTACCAGCACTTGACATTTGTTGATTTGTTGATGGTAGCATTCTGAAGGTGTGTGATGATACCTTATTGTCATTTTAATTTGCACCTCTGTAATGATTAGTGACTTTGACCATTTTTTCATATGTCTCTTGGCCTTCTGTATGTCCCTTTTGGAGAAGTGTCTATTTAGGTCATTTGCCCACTTTTTAATTGGATTGTCTTCTTTTTTGTTAAGTTGTATGGAGTTCCCTATCAATTTTGGAAATTGATTCCTTTTCAGATGTGTCATTGGCAAATTTGTTCTACATACAGTGGAGAGTATAATGCTAAGCCAGTCAGAGAAAGATAACTATCACATGATCTCACTCATATGTGGAATCTAATGAACAAAGTGAACTGATGAACAAAATAGATCCAGAGTCATAGAAGCATGAAACAGAATGAAGAATCTCAGAGGGAAGGTAGGGGTGGGGGTTTGGGTGGGGAGAGATTAATCTGGAACTTATATGCATATATGCATAGCCCATGGACCTGACAATAGTGTGGTAAAGGCTTTGGAGGGGTGAGTGAGGGGTGGAGAGGGTCAATGGAAGACAAAAGGGAGCACATCTATAATAATTTCAATAATAAAGATAAATTTAAAAATTAATTAAAAAATGAACTCTCATAATAAACTTAAAAGTATAATGTATTTTACTTACTGAAATTTGCATTGGGTCTAGAAATATATCTCATATCTTCATTATCATGCTTTTTCTTTACCCCCCAACTTTCTTTTTTAAGAACTTTTGAGAATTTTCTACTCTATACTTGCCCTCAGATTCCACACAAATTAGTAAATCCATCCTATAGATTCAGCCTTCTATTTTTTCTTTAATATATTTTATCTTCATACCCACACCCACTGCCCTGGTTTCTAAATTTATATACAGAACTTCAAAGATCCAAGTCCCTACCTACTCTCCCTCCCTAGGGTTTACTTCTAATTCAATTTATTTTAATAAGACAAAAGAATTACTTTAATTTATTGTTGCTAGATGACTTGCATATCTTTGTAAATGTAATTTGTTCATCTCTGATATTTAGTACATTTAGTCTTTCTATTATGCCTACTTTTTTGGATATTTTTAAATTATAAATATTACCAAAAACAAAATAATTATAAGGGCTATAACACTAACACATTTAAAAAAGAAGCAACACTAAGAAATAATCCTACAACCAACAAAGAGAAGAAACAAATAATTAAATAGCAGGTAATTTGGTCATTTAAAACATCTTGAGATAAAAATATAAAAATATAGCTGAATATATAAATTATAATTCAAAAATAGAGTAAATAGTACAATTTGAAGATAATTTCAAAGACATTAATGTAAAAAATAAAATTATGAAATATTACATTAAAATATACACCATGAAACAGAAGAAGAATAAAAGTTGGAAAGGTAGAAAAAAAATTAGTGTACTATAAGATATTCCTCAGAATTTAAATATGTAACACTGAGGAAAAGTAAATCTGTTTTATTTACTTACTTACCTAAAATAACTGGACATTGATTAATTACCCACAATTTTATCATAGCTATAACTTCCAGGATTCTCTGGAAATAAACTCTCCTTTTAGATTATCATTGATACTAATTAAATATATATATTTAGTGTACTTGATTTGAATTGACTAATCTAACATCAAGATGATACTTTTAGAATACAACCTTTTGGGGAATTTTTTATGGTTATAAAAATATAAAGCATTAAAATGTTACATGGTATAATTACTATTGATTTAGACACATAATTTCTTACTGATTTAAAAGAAAATATTATGATAATTTAATCACTTTAATGAAGTGAACGGCATTAATCTACTAAAATATTGTCTGAGTTACTAATGTTGATTTGCTCTCTTATGTGTCAAAGTCTTATATTAATCACAATTTTGGCCATATTTTGAGATCTGAGGAAATTTGAAATTCCAAGGTATGCAATAATAGTGACTGCGTTTATTTTTTCCTTTGGAAAACTTTGATGCTACGTCCATATTATTATCTTGTGAGCTAATGCTCTGAATAAGGATGAAAGCACTATAATAAGCATCTTTATGAAACAACTTAATATTTTTTGAAGTTTAATTAGAATATTAAATTTACATAATTAAACATTACATTATTAATTCTTTGATAATTTAGCATAAAATTGTGAACTTTTATTTGATAGTCAGTGAAATTTTATGCCCCAAAGGGTTTGACAGTGTCATTTTATTTTTAAAAAGTCTTTATTGTTGAGACTTTGATATCCCCCCTTTTTGCCCCCATTGTCCCTAGCCACCTGGTTTCTGCTCCACCCCAGGACTTCACCACCCTATCGTCTGTGTGCTTAGGTAATGCATATATGCATATAACTTCTTTAGTTAATCTCTTCTTGTCCCCCCTCCCTCTTTCTTCTGAGGTTCATCAGTCTGTTCCATGTTTCCATGCCTCTGATGCTATTTTATTCATCAGTTTATTTTGTTCATTAGAGTCCTTGTTCATTTATTTTGTTTTTCAGATTCAATTTTTAATAGATAAGTATTTATTAATCATATTTCTTCTCCTTCTTCTTCTTCTTCTTCTTCTTCTTCTTCTTCTTCTTCTTCTTCTTCTTCTTCTTCTTCTTCTTCCTTTCCTTCTTCCTATTCCTCCTCCTCCTCCTCCTTATATTAAAGAAGACCTTTCAACATTTTATGTAATACTAGTTTGATAGTGATTAACTCCTTTAACTTTTTCTTATTTGTGAAGCTCTTTATCTGACCTTCAATTCTAAATGATAACTTTGTTGGGTAGTATAATCTTGGTTGTAGGTCCTTGGTAATCATCACTTTGAATATTTCTTACCATTCCCATTGGGACTGCAAAGTTTCTGCTGAGAACTCAGCGGACACTCATAGGCACACCCTTGTAGGTAACTGCTTTTCTCTTGCTGCTTTTAAGATTCTCTTTTTGTCTTTAACCTTTGGCGTTTTAATTATGATGTCTTGGTGTGGACCTCTTTGGGTTCCTCTTGTTTGGGACTCTCTGTTCTTCCTGTACTTGTAAGTCTATTTCTTTTGCTAGGTGGTGGAAGTTTTCTGTCATTATTTTTTCAAATAGATTTTCAATATCTTGCTCTCTCTCTTCTCCTTCTGGCAGCCCCCCCGCCCCAATGTAAATGGTAGCACGCTTGAAGTTGTCTCAGAGGCTCCTTATACTATCTTTAAACATTTTTATTCTTTTTTCTTTATGCTCTTCTGATTGGGTGTTTTTTGCTTCCTCATATTCCAAATCATCGATTTGATTCTCAGAATCTTCTACTCTACTGTTGAATCCTGTAAATTATTCTTTATTTCAGTTATTGTAGGCTTAATTTCTGACTGGTCCTTTTTTGTGTCTTTGAAATTCTCACTAAGATCCTTGAAAGCCTTACAAAGTCTCTTGAAGCTCTCATTAAGACCCTTGAAGCTCTCATTAAGATCCTTGAGCAACTTTATAACCATTGTTTTGAACTCTGTTTTCAGTAGTTTACTTGCTTCCATTTATTTCATTTGTGACATTTTCTTTGTCTCCACATTTTGGCTGTTTCTTGGTGTTTATTTCTATATATTAGGTAGAACTGCTATGTCTCCTGGAATTGGTAGAGTGGCCTTGTGAGGTAGGTTTCCTGTAGGGCCCAGCTGCTCAACCTACCCAGTTACCTGGGCTGGGCCCACTAGGTGTACCCCTGTGTGGGCTGTGTGCGCAGTCTTGTTGTAGTTGAGCCTTGACTGCTGTTGGTGTCACTGGCAGGAATTGACCTTCAGGCCAATTGACTGTGAGGACCAGCTATGATTACAGTGGAAGAGCTGCTGTGCAGGAGACAACCCTATGGAGCATGAATTGCTTCAGTGAGGTTTTGATGCTCACTGAGTCTGTCCCTTGAGTGTGTCACTAATGGATGTGTAGATTTGTAATCTGGTATGGTCTGAAGCTGTCCACCAGGTGCACTGGCTCTGTGGCCTCTTTGGAGATGCAAAATCAGCCACTGCCTGAGGCCACCTGGCAGGAACTACAAAGAGAACTTCAGATGGCTGCTATTTGTATTGGGTTAGGAAGTACCAGGAGAGGCTCAGCTATGAAGCAAGGCAGGCTGGTGCTAGTGCCCTGGTCTTGGGCATCATATTGATAGGTATGGGACATGCTGACATCAGCTTCTGCTTGTTTAAGAGATTTTAGGAAAGTCTGAAGCCTGAATCAGGACAGGCCATTCATATGGAAAAGCCACTGCCAATAGCTTGGGTGGGGCTGCAAATTGAAAGGGCCTGGGCCTCAGGGAATGGCCTGGGCCTCAGGGAATCGCCAGGGCAGAGCAAACAGTGTCAGCCAAGGTGATGGAATCTCAGATATGAATGCCCAGTCAGCTCTGCAAGAAGGGAGGTTCTAGCACAGGAAAAATGACCCCTGCATGCACCCTCATCTGAGAGAAAGCTGCCCCTGAGTCCTGCCATGATGCCAGACAATCCAGTTCCTCTCCAAATGTCCCAGGTTCCTTTTAAGCTTCCCCCTAGTTTTGGAGCCCAGAAGAATTGAGTCTGTGTAAGTTTGTGCGCTGGCCCTTTAAGAGGGACACCTGGGACTTCAGTAGCCTCTAGGTCACTCAGCCGCAATCTTCACTGGTGTTTATAGCCCAAAGTTAGGGGGAATTCTCTTCCCAGCACTTGAACCCTGTGCTGAGGGTTCTGGTGTGGGTCTGGGACCCTTTGCTCCTCATGGGAAACCTGTGCGGCCACCATATCTCTCCCAATTAAAAAAATGCCACCTGGAGGCGTGAGACCAGCCATTCTTCACCTCTGCCCCTCCTATCACTCTCAATGTGTTTTCTCCTTTACTTCTCTAGTTGTAGGACTTCCATTCAGCCAGAATTGCAGGCAGTTCTGAATGATGGTTGTTCTGTATTTTAGTTGTAATTTTGATGTGGTTGTGGGAGGTGGCAAGCACCGCTGTTTACTTACACTGCCATCTTGGTTCTCCTGACAGTGTCATTTTAGAGGACAATTTTTGTAGTGCAGAAAAGGCCTTCAAATTGTGAATTAATATAGGATGTTGATAAGGCATTACTAAGGGTAATAAGACTTAATAACAGTGGTTTCCCATCTATTTGAAAATAAACATTCCATCTTAAATAAATTGAACACATTTTAAGGGAAATATTAAACTTCTCAGTTAATAAAGACAGAAAACTTTTAGCTGAATTTGTCAGAAACTACTAATCATGTTTTTATGAAATAGTCATATCATATAAGATTGCATCCACAGAACACCAATTAATCCAAATGGTGAAAATAATTTTAAAATCACTCATTATGAAGACCAAATTATGCTAACTGTATTTTCTACTTTTCAGATACAGTAACATCTTATAAGCCAGTCTTTCTCAGAGTCTTACTTTCTGATCACATGCTTTAAAATTACATGTAAGTGATGGGTGGAGGGTGCAAACTATTGAGATATTATGGCTCTACACAATTTCCTGAAACAGGGTTGAAAGCCAAACATTGACTTGTTTCTGAGTTAATTCTGATGTCCACTAAAGTGTGAGAAATAATACAGGAACCATTTGGTGTCATTATAAAAATATTGAAAATACTCCTTCAAAAGAAGGGTTTCTCTACACTGTACTATTTATTCTTGAATTAAAAAAATTATGGAAAGTAATAATACAATTGGACCATAGAACTAGAATTAAGAATGTTCAAGTTGCATTGTTTCAAATAATCTGCCCAAAGCAGGATTAGATTGTTGGTGTTTAGTTATTATAGACTTCATTAGCATGCAAACAAGTAAAGTGATTTTTGGATCACAAGATCAGATATGTAAGTAGTAGTGTATTTGAATTCAAATAATAATTGATACAAATTTAGATTCTCATATTATTAGAAATTACATCTTAAAATAAAAAAATAATTTTTTTTCTAGTTCTTGAGTGCTATTTATTTAAGCATTTACCAGTGAGTCAATCAAAGAAAATAACAGAGCACTAAAAGTATACCAGCATGAAATTATTCCTATCCTTGAGGCATTTAAAGTAATATGAGCTTAGATTTACTTACATTTTACAATAGCAATTTATTTCTTTCCTGATTTAATACAGTAAAATGCAAATTAGTTCTAATAAAAACAATAAGTAAAAATTCATGATGAAAAAAACTCTCAAAAATAGAAATACAAAAAATGAATAGAGGCAGTTTTATCTATTCACAATTGCCAAGGATGTATGGATTAATTCACTTGACACAAAACCTTTAGTTTTGTCAGGATGGCCACCACTGGGAAGGGGATGTTAAGAAGTCTTTAAAGGAAAATCTAGGAATTAATTTGAGTAAATGAAAGTAATTGTAGAGAGGATGAGAGATGGAAATACTGTGTGAACACTGCAGTGAGTTCAAGACAGAAAAGAAATTTCTTTTCCTAGAGAATAGCAAAAGGTTACTTAAGCACCCTAAAATGGTGGTTTAAATTTTATATTATTTTATATAGTATAGTTATATATGTATTCCTAATCGTAAAACCCTATACTCTTATTGTTATCATTATTAAACAAAAATTTATAATGTTAAAAGTCATGAACACAACCAGCAGCGTGGTGGTTGCCAGAGGAAAGCGGGTGAGGAGAAAAGGGCGTCCTAATATAAGGTGACAGGAGAAGACTTGACTAGTGGACACATGGTGCAATGCACTGATCTTGTACATAGGAACCCACACCTGAAACCTATAAGTTCATGTTGACTAATGTCACCCCACTCAATTTAATAAATAAATATTTAAAAAAGTTTCAGGTTACTAATCTCCAGACGCCAGTTGTGTGTCCTAAACTTCAATTCAATTCTGAAGTCCTATCTGCCTGGAGATAGTTTCAGATTCCAAAGGTTAAAGTTTTAGTCCTACAAGACTACATTCCCCTCTTCCCTCAACTGTAGTCACAAGCCTAAGTTGTCACCTCTGCTTCTGACCAATCAGCTACAAATTGAAGATTCCCATGACACC
>NW_005368305.1:2856411-2881333 GCF_000412655.1 Myotis brandtii | reverse complement strand
CGCCTTCGTCCGCCTGCCCCCAACTAAGGATGCCAATCCTATTCTGACTGAAAGGCTATAGATCAGAGATGACCCCCTCCTTGGGTTTGGTTAATTTGCTAGAGTGGTTTACAGAACTCAGAGAACTCATTTAGTCACTAGATTATTGGTTTATTGTAAAATATAACTGAGGAATAAGATGTCAGAGAATAAGGCATAGGAAAGAGTTTGGCAATTTTATACTCTTTCCCAGATCACCTGTCCCCAAATCTGCACATGTTCAACAACCAAGCCAGTCTTTCTGGTTTTTTGTGGCAGTTTCATTACTGTCACAAGTGATTTAATTATTGGCCATCAGTAATTGATTCAACCTACATCCCCTCTTTCCTCTTTGGAAATGCAAGGAGGGAGTGGGACTGAAAGTTCTAACCCTCTAATCACATGATTAGTTCTTCTGGCAACCAGCCCCCATCCTTAGTGAGGTCCAAAAGTCACCTTGTTCACATAACAAAAACACCTTACTACTCTCCTCACTTAGGGAATGCCAAGGGTTTCAGGAGCTCTATGCCAGGACCAGGAACAAAGATAAAATATATATTTCTTATTATAAATCATAATATCACACATGTTAAAATGGAAATAAAACTTAATACCACTCATATTTTCCATAACTCTCAGTGTTAATCATCATATTTTCAGATACCAAAATCTCAGAAATATGTTATTTTTTAATCCTTTATTTCTCACTTTTTCTCACAGTGTGTATATTACGTTTATAGCACATATATCTTGTTTTAAAACTTGCTGTTTATACTTCTATTTACAACTATAAAAATGAGTTCTCTGAGGCCAGCAACAAAGTTACCTGCAAGAGTTAGTAGATTGATTTCTTATGAACCACATAGATGGTCTAAGGCAGCCCAAACTACGGTACGGCCCACGGGCCGGATCCGGCCTGTTTGAAATGAATAAAACTAAAAAAAAAAAGACCGTACCCTTTTATGTAATGATGTTTACTTTGAATTTATATTAGTTCACACAAACACTCCATCCATGCTTTTGTTCTGGCTCTCCGGTCCAGTTTAAGAACCCATTGTGGCCCTCGAGTCAAAAAGTTTGCCCACCCCTGGTCTAAGGTCACCTATTTTCTACTCTATCTCAGTAGCAAGTAATTCTAAAAAGTATGTGTTAAATATAAGTAAATATTTTTATAAGTAAATGTAGGTTCTCTTGGTACTTTTATATCTTATTTCAGCTTTGTATTTAGCTATTACCCTAACCTCATCACAGAAGACTTCCACATCTTCATAGCTGACTCCAAATTTACCATTCCCCAGTTCCTTATGTACGTATCTACTGTTGCAATATATTTATATTATAAGCATAGTGGCACAGCTTGTATATTCAAAGCAGGATACTGAGCATTTTAGGAGATCCAAAATTGAGTAAAAAATGGTATCTGATCTCAAAGAAATTTCAAGTCTGAAGAGGAAAAATATGCATTCTATAAATAAAAAAGGGGGACAAACTTCAGGGCTTGGGGAAGATAGCTTAAGTTGATGTGGTAAAGTACCAAGAGTAGTTTCAAAATGGAACCAAAAAGTCTTATGATTCCATAATTGGAATTATGATTTGGGACACTATTTAATCTTACTCATTGTGAGTATCACCATTATAATGATTTTTTTTTTTTCATCTCTC
Organism: Myotis brandtii; assembly: GCF_000412655.1. NCBI lineage: Eukaryota > Metazoa > Chordata > Mammalia > Chiroptera > Vespertilionidae > Myotis > Myotis brandtii. The sequence goes on along the minus strand of NW_005368305.1, from coordinate 2,879,653 downwards.
TCCTTCAGTGGTCATTGTGTTGGTCTGTACTCTGTTTCCACACAGTTGTGGTCATAAATCCCTGATGATATTAGTTCTTATATAAATGTGTACTATGGTCTTTATGTTTGATTTCCCCCAAAATTAATAGGTTGAAATTCCAAGATCAGTAGGAGGTGGTGGGCCTTTGGGTGGTGCTTAGAACATGAGATGGAGCCCTCGTGAATGGGATTAGTGGCTCACAAAAAAGGCTCTAGAGAGATCGCTAGCTCCTTTCACCACGTGGGGACAGTGATAGGCACCAATTATGAACCAGGAAGATGGCCTTTACCCTAACTCAAGCAACTTGACACATTGATCTTGGACTTCCTTGCTTCTAGAATTGTTGAATAATAGATTTTTATTGTTTATAAGCTACCCAGTCTGTGCTATTTTTGTTAGAACAGCTTGAATAGACTAACAGAGTATCTACACAGTTATCTAACACCTAAACATGAAATATGAACAATTGAGAGGCCACTGAGTCATTTATTTCTGTATCCTCAGTAGATAGAATCAGCTCCAGGATAAATTAAATATTGAACTAATGGTTGCAGAATTGAACAGGTTTGATGAAGGGAGCCAGAGATTTTGAAATATTTTCTTTGAAATAAAATAGAGGGTTTTAGGATTTGGAGAATTCCTGTGAACATTTTCTGGCCACTCCACTTAAAAATTAATGCAAATAAAAATGGTTCTAATCACATTCAATTACATTTTTATATTTGGATTGTTAAATATGATAATGCATCAATTTTATTTTCTTAACTCAAATTGGAAAAATAAATTGGACCCACTTTGTTGTTTTCTAATTCTATACCTTTGAACATCTCATTATCCCTAGGAGCCATGAAATGCTATATTATGCCCTATCGTTATAGGGACCCTTGATACTCCTTTTCCTTATAAAGGAACAGCAACAACAAACAGTAGCTTAAAACAACTCTTCCAAGAGCTCATAAACTACAGTTTACCTGCATGTATGTAATAATATACTTGGAGTACTTGTTGACTTTTCCATGTATTCACATGTTATGCTGCTAAAGTGATTTATACATATAGAGAGATTATGAATTCTTTTGAAAAAACAGTTTTATTTCTTTTGTGGGTCTTTTAAAGTTTGGTACTCATGTCAAGGTCAGACGGAGAGTTATTTATGACTCACTTTACTAACCTAGAAAAAGAATATTTGCTGGTATTTTGATTAGGTAGCATTTGGAAATGCTGGTTTTTGAAAGCAGATTCCTAGATGTTAGTAATACGTTAATGACAGAGAACCTAGCATATGGGTTAGTTGGTAAGACTCAGGGAGGTGATGGGTGTTAGTCTTTAAAATGGGATTGCAATTAGGAAGACAAAAATGAAAGATTCTTGTTAGTAAATTACTTAAGAAGAGAAGCCAATGACATTTTGGTTTGGAAGCAAGTTGTGACAAGCTTATACCTAGAAAATAAGCTTGGTAAATTCACTTAGTTAATAATTATAATAATCAGATTTATGATATTGAAAAACATTCTAAAACCAATCACAGCATCAAGAGTCTAACAATTTTAACTTATATATACCAGCAAACAATGTCTCCAAATATAAGAAGCAAACATTAATAGAATTGAAGACAGAAATAGAACATTCTACAATAATAGTTAGAGATTAAATAAACCACTTCCAATAGAGTACTGACTTTTTAGAAACAAGAAGAATTATAGAAGAAGAGTAGAAACAATTATACAGAACACAAACTAGGTAGCTTAGATGAAAGTAACAAATCAGAATCACTAAAATTACCTAAACAGAGTCAAGAGAAAATAGAAAATCTCAACAAATCATACTCCAAAACCTCTCAAGAAAGAAACCAGATGGATTCACTGACGAATTCTACCAAATAAAACTTAAATTATTAAAATAAAAATTAACAGTAATTATTTTAAAACTCTTCTGAAAAATAGTGAGGAGGAAACACTCCCTAACTAATTCTGAGATCAGTATTATCTTATACCAGAGCTAGATAAAATCATCAAAGAAATATACACTAATATCCATTGTGCATAGAGTTGCAAAATTTCTTAATAAAATATGAGCAAAACAAATGCAATGTTATGTTAATAAGATTATACACCAGGGACATGTGTGGAATTTATCATAGAAATGCAAAAATTTCATCAATGTAATACACCACATCACAGAAATAAGTTTAAAAAAATGAACAAAAAATAAACAAAAAATCCCACATTATCACGACAATTAACAAATATTTGAAAAAAATTCAACAGCCTTTCATGATGAAAATACCAGAAAACTAGGAACAGGAGGGAACTCATCAAATTAAAGGCTAATAATTAATAATCTTCAGTCTACATCTTGGAAACTTAAAAGCTTTCCTCTAAAATAAAAAAGAAGACAAGGATGCCCATTTTCAGCACTGCCATTTGACATTATACTGCATTTTCTAGCCAGAACAATTAGACAAGAAAAGGAAATAAAAAGCATACAATTAGGAAAGGAAGAAGTAAACTATCTCTACTCACAGATACATGATTCTACATATAGAACTCCCAAATAACTTACAAAAAAGCTACTAAGGCTAATAAATTCAACCAAGTTGCAAGATTCAAGGTTAATACCCAGAAATCAAACATTTACTTGAAAAAATAGCAGCAATAAAGAAGTAACAAGGGAAATTAAGGTAGCTATTCCAATTGCACTAGTACCTGAAAAAAATAAATTATCTAGAAAGAAATTTATCCAAGGAGGTGAAAGAATTCTTCACTGGAAAAGAGAAAACAGTGTTGAAAGTAATTATGAAGATATAAGAAAATGGAAAGACATCCTGTGTTAATGGATTAAGACTTAATATTGTTACCATGTCAATATTACACAATATGATTTACAGGTTCAATGTAATCCCTATCAAAATTCCAACTGCTGTTTTGCTGAAATGGAAAAGCCATTCCTCAAATTCAAATGAAATTGAAAGGAGTACAGACTAGCCAAACCACCTTGAAAAGCAAGAACAAAGTTGAAGAACTCACACTTCCTGGTTTCAAACTTACAAAGCTACAGTAAACAAAACATTGTGGTACTTGCATAAAGACAGACATATAGACCAATGAAATAGAGTCGAGAGTCTAGAAATAAACCCATATAGTCAACTGTTTTTGACAGCAAGTCCATTCAATGGGGAAATAATTGTTTTCAACAAATGGTGGTGAGTCAACTGGGATATCACATCTAAAAAAATAAATAAATAAAGTTGATGCTGGGAGCAGCTCTCAAAACTTGCCAAAAAAAAAAAAAAAAAAGAAAGAAAGAAAGAAAAGAAAAGAAAAAAAGAATTAGGCAAGTGGAGAGCCAGGACTCAAGCCCAGGCAATCTGACATCAGAAATACCTACCTCTCAGTGCCCACTTATACTTTAAGTTTACTGAGTAAGAAGAATAGACACAACATTTGTCCATTCACTTTTATTTAGCCCCAACCCAATGATATAAAAGCACAGAAATGACAGAAGGTAAAATAAGATGAACTCTCTAATAACCCAATGTTCTAAGATTACTAAGTAATTAAGCACATGATTTATCTGCTACATAAACTAATAAAACTAACATAAAGACCAATATTTAATGGTGAAAGTTAAGGCCCCTCCCACTCCAGACTTCAGAAAAGGCTTCTCAGGATGCCAGTGATGTGCTCAGACCCTGTGTGCCCCTCCAAAGACATACTAGTACATGTTTCTATGCATGAAGTCTTCTTGCCAGTCTTCTTCACAACAGTAGCAACCTCAATTTTCTGAATTGTGTCACTGCTGGGAAAGGAAGACATAGGCCAGCAATGACATATAGAGATATTCTGCACCTGTAAGTAAATAATGGTTATGCATGTAAGAGCTATAGTTTATTCACAATAGAATTGTAGAGAAGCATAGTTATTTTTTTATTTGAAACTGCATTCTCCCATAATAAAAGAAAATAAAATAACAAATTTGGAGCTTTACCTAAAGTCATATACAAAAATTTACTCAAAATGGATCAACCACTTAATTATAAGAGCTAAAACCATAAAACTTTAAAAATAAAATGTAGGGCTAAATCTAGACAACCTTTGGTTGGGTCATAAATCTTATATGTGATGCTAAAAGAAAAAAAAACACAAAATGAAATGAAACAATTGTATTTCATAAAAATTAAACATTTTTGTTCATCAAAGTATATCAAGAAAGTGAAAAGGTGAAGATTGCAAAATTGTGGCAGAGTAAGTGGGAGCTAGACTGACATGCTCCCAGGACCAAAGTGAAATTACAACTAAAATATAGAAAAAACATCCTGAATAATCAACTGAGGACTAGCTGGAGAAAAACCCAATAACCAAACAGAAAGTGGAGACTACATAGAGATGGTAGGAAGTGTGGAGGTGCAAAAGGTCTGGCCAGGCTCCAGCAGACAGCAGCTGAAGTTCTGGAGGTATATCTAAGCTGTGTGTGTGTGTGTGTGTGGCAGTCTGGCGGGGCGGTGGTGGGGGGGGTGTGTTCCCACTGAGAACTTTGGGGTCTAAACTCCAAGCTTTGTCCTCCAGCCCAGAGCATCAGAACTGAGAAAGGTGCCCACACAATATCAGACTGTGAAAAGCAGCAGGGGTGTTGTCTACCAGAGAGAGATGGCTGGAAATGCAGGCACCCTCTTTAAAAGCCAAATGCACAAAATTTTGTGTGCAGCCAGTCACCTTGGGTTCCAGCAGGAGGGCAGAGGGGACTGGAGCTGTGTGAGCAAAAGCCAGGGTTGGAGGCTCTGGGTGTAGAGCTTCAAGGCAGATACCCTGTTTTCTTGTGCTGAGTCATTCCCTCACACTGTAGAGGACATCTTTCTCAGGCAGAACTTTACCATCCAGGCAGCTTTTCCTGCGGGAATAGGGGGAAGCAATTGGTCCACTCTATTAGAAAACCCCTTGCCAAATCCTGTGGAGTTTCTGAGGCCCATTAAGAGACTGAAAATAACAATTAGCCTGCAGGTAGAAGCAATTGTCCCACCATTTGGAAAACCTCTTGCCCTCCCCTGTGGTCAATAGCCTGAGACAAATCAAGACTGAATAACAATCAGACTACAGGCAGAGTTGGGTCTCTGGAGGATTTGAATCTTTGTCTTTTCCTAATCTAATTTGGGCACCAGGGATAGGAAAAGCAGACCTTAGTGCACATCTTGTTCCTTTCAAAAGGCACTCAGCCCCAGTAGAGGAAGCCACTAGCTTTGGATAGCTTATATCTCCAAACAGGATGCAAAGGCCAGTCATATACAGCTTCTGACATTGTCCTGAACTAAGATTGGAAATTATAGCAGAAAAACCTAATACATAGATACAAACCCAAACAGGCAGCCAAAATGGGGAGACAAAAAAAAAGCCAAAATTGAAAGAACAAGATAATTCTCCAGAAGAAGGGCTAAATGAAACTGAGATAAGAAATTTGTTAGATATAGAGTTCAGAATAATGATGACAAGGATGCTCAACAGCATAAGATATAGTAACTATGAAAAAGACCAGCTGGAAATAAAGAATGACAAAGAACACATTGGAAGGAATACCCCACAGCAGATTAGGGGAAGCTGTGGATTGTATCAGTGAATTAGAAGACATACTAGAGAAAATCACACAATCAGAACCAAAAAGAAAAAAAAAACAATTAAAAAGCAAGAGTACCACTTAAGGGAGCTGTGGGACGACATGAACTGTAACAATATTCACATTAGAGGAATTCCAGAGGGGGAAGAAAGTGAGAAAGAGATCAACAAAAAAAATGTTTGAAGAAATAATGTCAGAAAATTTTCCTAATCTGATGAAGGAAAAACCACACAACTTCAGGTGGCATGGAGAATCCCACGCAATAAGAACTCAAACAGGCCCACCTCCAGACACATCATAATTAAAATTCCAAAAATTAAAAACAAAGACATAATATTAAATGCAGCAAGAGAAAAGCAATTTGTTACCTACAAAAGAGGCCCCATAATGCTGTCAGCTGATCTTTCACCAGAAACTCCACAGGCCAGGAGGGAATGGCATTAAGTACTCAATGTAATGGAAAGCCAGGATCTGAAACCAAGTTTACTATGTTCAGCAAGGCTATCATTCAAAATAGACAGTCAAATAAAGAGCTTCCCAGACAGAGAAAGGCTAAAGAAGTGTATCAACACCATACCAGCATTGCAAAAATTGCTAAAAGGTCTGCTGTAATGAGAAGAAATATATAGAGAGAAACACAGGCATAAAGAATTAAAATGCCAATAAATGTGTACCTATCAATAATAATCTTAAATGTAAATAGATTAAATGCTTCAGTCCAAGGACATAAGGTAGCTGAATGGATACAAAAACCTGATGCAATTATATGCTGTCTACAAGAGTCCTACCTCAGAAAAAAAAACACTCACACAGGATGAGAGTGAAGGGATGGAAAAATTTTTCCATGCAAGTGGAAACAAAAAAAAGCTGGGGTAGCAATACTCATATCTGACAAATTAGACTTCAGAATGAATGCCATCACAAGAGACAATAAAGGTTACTATGTAATACTAAAGGGATAGCTCCAAAAGAGGATATAACACTGGTAAACATATATGAACCCAATATAGGAGCACCTATATATATATAAAAAGTTCTGGAGGACTTTAAGTCAGAGATCAACAGCAATAGAGTCATGGTAGGGGATTTTATCACCAAGCTGATGTCAATGGATAGATCTTTGATACAAAAATTAAAAAGGAAACAGTGACTCTAAATTACACACTGGCTCAGATGGATTCAATTGACATTTATAGAACATTTCACTCCAAAGTTGCAGATATACATTCTTCTCAAGTGCACATGTATAGTTCTCAAAGATAGACTACAAAACAAATCTCTATATGTTCAAGAAGATTGAAATCATATCAAGCATCTTCTCATAACACAATGGAATGAAATTAATAATCAACTACAATAAAAACACTCAAAAACCTTCAAACACATGGAGGCTAAATACCATGTTATTAAACAATGAATGGATTATCAATGAGATCAAGAAAGAAATAAAAATCTTCCTGGAAACAAATGAAAATGAACATACAGCAGCCCCAAATATCTGAGACACAGCAAAAGCAGTCCTGAGAGGGAAGTTCATAGCACTACAAGCCTACCTCAAAAAAAAAATTAATAATAAACCATTTAACTGTACAACTTAAAGAATTAGAAAGAGAACAAGCCCAGAGTAAGTAGAAGGAAGGAAATAGTAAAGATTAGAGCAGAAATAAATGGTATACAGCCAAAAACAAAAACAAAACAAAACAACAAAAAAAATCAATGAAATAAAGAGCTGTTTTTTTTTTTTGCAAAGATAAACAAGATTGATGATCCATTAGCCAGACTCATCAAGAAACAAAAAGAGAGTACCCAAAAAAAGTCAGAAACAAAAGTGGTAAAGTAACAACTCACACCACAGAAATACAAAGGATTATGAGAAAATACTTTGAATAGCTATATGTCCACAAGCTGAACAATGTGGATGTAAAATGCAATCTTCCAAAACTCAATCAGGAAGAGTCAGAAAACATAAATAGGCCAATAACAACTAATTAAATTGAAGCAGTAATAAAAAAATCTCCCAGAAAACAAAAGTTCTGGTCCCCACCAGACGGCTTCACAGGAGAGTTTTACCAAACATTCAAAGAACAAACACCTACCCTCCTCAAACTATTCCAAAACTCCCAAAGGAAGACACACTTCAAGCTCTTTTTATGAAGCCAGCATTACCCTAATTCCAAAACCAGATAAAGACCCTACAAAGAAAGAGAATTTCAGTCCAGTATCCCTGATGAACATAGATGCTAAAATCCTCAACAAAATGTTAGCATGTAGGATCCGGCAATATATTAAAAATATCATAAACCTTGACCAAGTGGGGTTTATTTCAGGGATGCAAGACTGGTACAATATTCACATATCAATAAATGTTATAAATCACATAAACTAAATGAAAGAAAAATCACATGATCATCTCATTAGATGCAGAAAAAGCATTTGACAAAATCCAACACCCATTTGTTTTTAAAATATATTTTTATTGATTTCAGAGAGGATGAGAGAGAGAGAGATAGAAATATCAATGGTGAGAGAATCATTGATCAGCTGCCCCGGCACACCCCCTATTGGGGATCAAGCACACAACCCGAGCATGTGCCCTTAACTGGAATCAAACCTGGGACCCTTCAGTCTGCAGGCTGACACTCTATTCACTCAGCCAAACTGGCTACGGCCCAACACCCATTCTGATAAAAACTCTCAACAAAGTGGGAAAAATGAATCATACCTCAACATAATAAAAGCCTTATATGACAAACCTACAGCCAACATCACACTCAATGGGCAAAAACTAAAACAATTTCCCCTAAGAAGAGGCAAAAGATAGAGATCTGAGCTTTCACCACTCCTGTTCGACATAGTACTGGAAATTATAGCCATAGTAATCAGACAAGAAGAAGAAATAAAAGGCATCCAAATTTGAAAGAAGGAAGTAAAACTCTCATTATATGCAAATGACATCATATTGTACATAGAAAAGTGTAAAGATTCCACCAAACAACTAGATTTAATAAATGAATTTGGCAATGAAGCAGGATACAAAATTAACACCCAGAAATCGATGGCATTTTTGCACACCAATAATGAATTCTCAGAAAGAGAATCTAAAAAATCCTACCGGCCGGTGCAGTTCAGTGGTTGTGCATCGTCCTATGAACCAGGAAGTCACGGTTCAATTACTAGTCAGGGCACATGCCCTGGTTATGGGCTCAATCCCCAGTAAGGGGTGTGCAGCAGGCAGCCTATCAGTGATTCTCTCTCATCATTGATGGTTCTATCTCTCTTTCCTTCTCTGAAATTATATATATAATAACATTTACAATTGCAACACAAAATTTAAGATAATTAGGAATAAACTTAACCAAGGAGGTATAAGACTTGTACTTAGTAACCTACAGGACTTTGAAAAAAGAGATAGAGGAAAATATAAACAAGTGGAAGACTATAACTGTGTTCATGGATTGGTAGAATCAACATCAGTAAAATTTCCATACCACCCAAAGCAATCTATAGATTCCATGCAATCCCTATTAAAATACGAATGGCATATTTCACATATCTAGAAAAAATACTGCAAAAATTTATATGGAACCAAAAAAGACCCCAAATAGGTGCAGCAATCTTGAAAAAGAAGCACAAAGTTGGAGGGATCACAATACCAGATATCAAGTTATACTGTAAAACCACTGTAATCAAAACAACCTGATACTGACACAAGAAAGGCATCTAGATCAATGGAACAGAAAGAGACCCCAGATAATGACCCAAGCCATTATGCGCAATTGATATTTGACAAAGAATGCAAGAGCATACAATTATTCAAGACAGTCTCTTCAACAAATAGCGTTGCGAAAATTGGACAGGTACATGCAAAATATGAACCTAGACCACCAACTTACACCATACATAATAATAAGCTCAAAATGGACAAAATACTTAAATGTAAATCATGAAACCATAAAAATTCTAGGAGAAACCATGGGCAACAAAATCTCAGATATCTCTCCTAGCAATATTTATGCAGATACATCTCCTAGGGAAAAAGAAACTAAGGAGAAAATAAACAAATGGGACAACATCAAAATAAAAAACTCCTGAACAGCAGAAGAAACCATCAAAAAAAATGAAAAGGGAGTCCACTGTATGGTAGAACATATTTGGCAATGATATATCTGGTAAAGAGTTAATATCCAAAATATGTAAGGAACTCATAAACTTAACAAAAGGAAGATAAACAATCCCATCAAAAAAAAAAAAAAAAAAGAAAGAAAGAAAAAATGTGCAAATGACCTAGTAGACAATTCCCCAAAGAGGACATACAGATGCCTAAGAGACATATGAAAACATGCTCAAAGTTACTGATCATTTCAGAGATGCAAATTTAAATGATAATGAGGTATCATCTAACACCTACCAGAATGGTTACCATCAACAAATCAACAAATGACAAGTGCTGGTAAGTTTGTGGAGAAAAGGGAACCCTCGTGCACTGCTGGTGGGAATACAGACTGGTGCAGCCACTGTGGAAAAATATGGAGTTTCTTCAGAAAATAAAAAACAGAACTGCCATTTGACTCAGTGATCCTACTTTTAGGAATATATCCTAAGAAACCCAAAACACTAATAAGAAATAATGTATGCATTCCTATATTCATAGTAGTGCAATTTACAATAGCTAAGATCTGGAAACAGCCCAAGTACCCATCAGTAAATGAGTGGATAAAAAAGCGATGGTACATTTACACCATGGAATACTATACAGATGTAAAAAAGAAGGATCTCTTACCCTTTGAAACAGCATGGAGGGGCCTGGAAAGTATTATGCTAAGTGAAATAAGCCAGTCATAGAAAAACAAGTATCACATGATCTCACTCATATGTGGAATCTATTGAACAAAATAAACTGATGAACAAAATAAATCCAGAGACACAGAAGCATCAAACATACCGTACAATCTTAGAGGGCAGGCAGGGGTGGGTGTGTGGTGGGAAGAGGTCAATCAAAGAAGTTGTATGCATACATGCATAACCCATGGACACAGACAATAGGGTGGTAAAGGCCTGGGCCAGGGGTGGGAGCAGACTAGAATGGGTCCGTGGGGCGTAAAAAGAAGAACATGTAATACTTTCAATAATAATGATTAAATAAAAATAAAATCCTGTGTGAAAAAATAAAATAAAAAGTAATAATTAACATATATATAAAAAAGAAAGTGAAAAGGTAATCTACAGAATGGGTTAATATACTGGCAAATGATATACAAACATTAGGGTCTGGAATTCAAGCCATTTCCTTAAATAGAATTTAATTGTCATGGCCCAATTAAAATCTTGTAATTTAGAAAATAGAAACTAACCTATTTCACAGAGTTAATGTTTAAAATATATAGAATGTGTAGTGGCTAAATAACAAAAGGAGGGGCAAAGTACTTGAGTTAACATTTTTCAAAGGAGACATACAACTGGCCAATAAGTACATGAAAAGAGCAATATCATTGTTATTTGATTAAGAAACTGCAAATAATGAGATAATTCATACCTACAAGGATGACTATTAAAAAATTAAAAATTACATGTGTGGACAAAATGGAACCCTTGCACACTTAGACATTGAGTGAATGTAAAATGTAGCCACAGTAAAAAATAATTTAACAGTTCCCTAATGAACTCAACAAAATATTGCAATGTGCTCTAGCAATTCTACCCTTAGGTCTATAGCCAACAATTTGAAAACTGAAACAAATATGTGTACCTATATAAAAATGTTCATTTTAGCATTATTCTCTGTGGGATAAACAAAATGTGCCATGCATTTGCAAAGGAATAATATTTAGCTATGAAGAGATATAAAGTTCTAATACATGCTTCAACATGGATGAATCTTGGAACATTTTGGTAAGTAGGAAAAGCCAGACATGAAAAGCCAAATACTGTATGATTCCACTCATATGAAATATTGTTGAGTGTCGCCTTGTCCCCATAAACATTTTCTCATGCATATTCATACACATATGTAAACAAGATTGTTCTAGGGCAGTGGTTGGCAAACTCATTAGTCAACAGAGCCAAATATCAACAATACAACGATTGAAATTTCTTTTGAGAGCCACATTTTTTAAACTTAAACTATATAGGTAGGTACATTGTTATTAACTTAATTAGTGTACACCTAAGGCTTAGGAAGTGCCACATTCAAGGGGCCAAAGAGCCGCATGTGGCTCGCGAGCCCCAGTTTGCCGACCACGGTTCTAGGGCATTTGTAAAGAAACAGAATTAAGCCAGTTGCCCAAGATCACAAATTAATTATAACTTTCAACTCAAACCACTTACTTCTGTTTCAATCATGTATTGCATGTATTTGGGAGTGTGTGTTTGTGTGTGTATACAGATGTTTAAATTGTTGTTTAGGTGACTACTACCACAGATTCCAAGTGCCATTTAATGACTGGCAATCTGTAACCTCTCTTTGGATGATTGTATATTTAAAATAGTCTAAGTGATATGAAATGGTTAACAGATTAATCTAAATTTCTTAAAAAATACAGACAACAGGGGGGTGAGGGCATGGGTGGGGTGAAGGGGGGTAACATGGGGATAAGGACATAATGTAATAACTTAATTAAAAAAAGAAAAGAAAAAAGAGGAATTACAAATGTATATAAAATAAAAAAAACAAAGTTCTCTGGCTTTTTTAGTTTTAACTAATTTAAAAAAATTAAACTACATATTACTTTTAATAATTAATAACTATCAGAATTGTCAAGGGGCAAAAATAAAATCTCTGATGTTTTAGAGAACCTTACTTCAATTGTTAATAACAATGCCACTAATATTTCTAATTGAATTTTCTGCTTAAGCCATGTGCAGTAATTAGTGTGCATTTTCAAATTTTACAATATATTTATTCTGTAAGTCCATGGAAATGTAGAATGGCCAAATGGCCAAATTCGCTTAACTAAAGTCTGAACTCAGGCCTGCTTGACACCAGGAGCACCTCTTAAATGCTGGGCTTTGATTTTGCTTAAACATGACAGTATTAACATTTATTAGCCATCAAAGATATCTTACTACTATTTCTACTGGAGTTAAATCAGATGTATGTTCGTTATTTTCTCTGGAATTGTGCAAAATTGGAGAAATGGACACTTAAAATGAAACATAAGGCCTAAAATTATTAAAACATCATTGCCCTAGCTCTCCAGAAAAGCAATGAATAATTTGTATTAATTACAATATGCCTACCTTAATGCTTTCTGAAGTTCCACTAGGAAAAGAGATCCCTCATCATTTTCAGTCTTTCACTGAGGAATACAATGCCTATAATGCTGTTTAAACAGCTACACTGCTCTCCCAAGAAGTGGGTGGACTTCAGTCACAGAAGAAATAGTTCCAGAATTATAAAACAATTTGTAATGCCTTAAGGTTTTTGCACTACATAAATGTAAAATAATATTATTAGTTCTTGCAAACATCATTTCACCATTCATACTTGAAGTGATATTTCCACAAATCAGGCAAAGTGCGAATTCGGTCATAGTAAAACATTTATTCGTTAAAGTGATATAGATTATTCAAGATTCTACAGTCTTAAATCATGGATGGCAATGTAACATGGATTGATACAGAACTCGATGCCCAATATAGGCTTATTTCTTTCCTTCTTTTTAAAAAAAATAATTGTGGACCAGAAGAAAAACAATTTGGTTTTAAAAGAGATGAACAGTGATCTGATGGAGCCAGTTGCACCGGCATCAGAAACTTCTGCTTCAGCTCCTGTGGACAATTTCTTCTAGGACATCAGTTCAACAATTAGCCTTTGTGAATTGAAACTTTTTTTTGAATTTTATCCAGTAAAAATATCAGTGGCAACATTTTTTCAGGAGAGAGAAGTGGTGCTCTTCAGATTAACTCCAGCCTCTGAAATGAAAGGAAAAAAATATAAAAGAAAAGAAACACATAGTTGATAAGATCATCGTGCTAGAAATCCAGAACTTACTGAACTGTCAGGACTCAGGCAGGAGTGCCTTGCTGTAATACAAGACACTCCTCTGAAAACAGCCTAGACATGCACATTAGCACTTAAGATATTGCTTGGTCATTCAAATTGGTGGATATATAAAATAATCTGATTTTAAAAAAATCTAAATGTATTTAGCCTAAATCACTATGCAAGTCAAAGCCAAATTGTGAAATGGAATTTTCCCTTGCTTTGATGTTTCACATGTACAGTCTCAAGATAAAAAACCATAATGATTTTATTCATTAATGTGTAGCATCTAAGTTATAATAAATATTTATACTGGTTTTTTAAAACATGAACATATTACATAAAATTTGTTCATTACATCTAAAACCTAAGTGATCTCTACCTTTTAAATATATTCTGCTGAGTTTAGTATAATATTTAGATTTTATAAAATTTAATTATAAATTTAATGATGGTAAAGACAATTATACATATTCAATAATTAGTTCCTCACCAACAGGACAAATACAATAAATGTGCAAACTGACAATAATTCACCAGAAAAGTTAATATGATTATAATTATAATAAACTATAAATATGTTTTTCTCTATGTTCTGAGAACTTAGTACTTAATACTACATTTAAGATTTGTCCTGCGTCGGCCGGCGGACTGAAAGGTCCCAGGTTCGATTCCGGTCAGGGGCATGTACCTGGGTTGCGGGCACATCCCCAGTGGGAGATGTGCAGGAGGTCTTTCTCATCGATGTTTCTAACTCTCTATCTCTCTCCCTTCCTCTCTGTAAAAAATCAATAAAATATATTAAAAAAAAAAAAAAGATTTGTCCAGAAAGTCTATGCTTGATCAAGATGGAAAGTAATTTTTGAGAACTATACAATTTCATACATATAAAATAAAATTAATTTGTCTTCTTCCCATTCAAAAACAACCACATATTTAGGGGTTATAAATATATGGCACAAATAAATCATGAAATATAGTTTCTTAGTTATCTACTAAATATTCTATATCAGAATGCTGATGTAGAACCTACTTGTATAACTTGGTGATAAAATTATTAAAGTATATTATGATTATTTAGATTACTTTATTTGATAAAGGTAGGCAAGGTACTGAAATATATTGAAGAAAATATATTTCAACCACTTGGTAATCTAAGTAAGTGTAATTAATTTTGGAACAAACTAATTTTTAAAATTATTTTTTTTATTTTTTTTTAAATATCTTTATTGATTTCAGAGAGGAAGGGAGAGGGAAAGAGAGATAGAAACATCAATGATGAGAGAGAATCATTGATTGGCTGCCTCCTGCACATCCCCCACTGGGGATAAAGCCAGCAACCCAGGCATGTGCCCTTGGCTGGAATCGAACCTGGGACCCTTGAGTCTGCAGGCCGACATTCTATCCACTGAGCCAAACCAGCCAGAGCTAATTTTTAAAATTATTGAACAAAGAATTTACACAATGTTGGAGGATTATTAATAGATAAGAGATGTATATCCTTTTTGTAATAAATAATTACCACGGAAATAACTGAAATATAAGTATCAGTTATCATACTGGAAGATTATTTTTAAAAATGCAAAATCACTAAATTACAATGGGATATATCTATATTCCTCTCTGTTGGGTTTATAGCATAGCTTATTTTGATGAAATTGGATCTCAACAGGATTTTATTTTGGTATACCTAATATGTTCCTTTTAATAGAAAAAATATATAATTCCATTATGCCAAAGTTAAAGTTTCAGAAAGTAGCTACATATAGAAGAAGAATATAGTGGATAGCATAACTAGTTTGACTTTGTAAATAGTCAAAGTTTATTTTAATACCAAAAATTACAGAATAGCAAAGTTTATTTTAATACCAAAAATTACAAGAGCATGAGAAAGAGATAAACAAAATAAATTGTAATAATTATGTCAAACTTTTATAAGAAGTAAAAGTGATGAATGGGGGGTAGATTCAAGGTGTTTCAGTAATGGCCCTCACATCACAGTTAAAGGGTATCATGTACAACATGGTGGATAGTCTTATTAATAGTACAAAGAAAAGAGCAAATTAAAGCTACCTCAACATTAAGAGTTGGAAAAATGTCCTGATGTTGAATGGATTGTGCGAAAATGCTGTTGCTGCCCTTACTCAAATATAATTAAGAGCTATGAAAGATTTTTATCTTATATAGTTCTAATATCTATAAAAGAATGAAATGGTTTTTAAAGGCCAGGACTGAAACTAGGGTTTACTTCTTCTGATTTTTCTGTAATGTTCAAATAAATATGTCAAAAGTGTGCTTTAATTATTATAAAAATTGATGTTTTCTATATAAGGGCCTATATAGTATTCTTATTTTGAAAAATTAACTTGAAAAATTAACTTGAATGTTGGTCATTTTTCCTTGAGGAGGAAAAATAAAACCATTGGAGAGATATCTGGATCATATTCACACATTTGCTGTGCTGCATAGCTCTGATTTCCTTTGTTTTCCTGTGTTTTCACATAGTTATTTAGATATTGCTGTTTATTTATAATCAAAATTACTTTTTATTCATTTATATATTACTAGAGGCCCAGTGCACAAAATTCATGCACTGTACCTTCTTCCCTCTTTGTACCTTCCTATTAGAGCTTGATGTTCTATTAGGGACTGTGGTGTAATCAATTTAAAATTGTTGCCTTGGAAACATTTTTATATATTAAAAAAGGAACACGGGTTTATTGCTTACTTTTATTTTCTATTTACAGAAAGAGTGGACCAGCTGTGAGCACAGCTGGAATCTCTGCCAGCTCTCCTTCTCCCTTCATTCACACGCAGAAAGTCCTGCTGACATGTGAAAGGCCAGGAGATGACTCAGAGCACACAGGCCACGGTCTCCTCAAAGGGGCATCACTGTATGGTTGTGCTGACAGTTGTAGGGACTGCAGGCCTGCTACAGCAGAAACCACTGACCAAGTAGCAAGATTAATTATACTGAGGTCATATGGTGACTTAAATCTGATAATAGAATGTAGCAAGGAGTTGGGTAACAAGTGAATGATGTATTGCCACTAAATGTTGTTAAAACAATTCTTCGTGCATGATTTTTTTTTTTTTTGCTAATGCTTGTAGACAACAAAAAGAATTAGACAACATGGAAGGAAAATTTTTATGACATGATGACATAGTCATTCATAAAATAAAATAAACTAAAAAGAGTCTTAACAAAATATTTTTTTAAAGGTGACATATTTCACATATACTAGTACACATTCACTATGTAAACTTAATACAAAACACACATACCTACCAGTACACATGAATTTACTGCATGTTCAAATAAAGAATCATTGAAATATTTTCCCCCAGATTATTAGTGTCTGTGTCTAGGTGTTGGACTATGATGGATTTATATTTACTTTTTAATGATACTTTTTGAAGTTTCTATAATTAATACTAGTTACTTTAGGACAAAAATGTCATTATTATAAATCTTACTTATCATATTGGCAAACCCTTTGCTATCTCTGGTAGTACACAGACTTTAAATTCTTTAAATTCAACTTATAAGAATGTAGTAAATACATAAATAAACCCAATAATATGAATGTCTGGGATTCAGACTGATTTCCTGCTTCCAAATCTTGATAGAACATTTAGCATCATTCTGGACCGTGCTTCTGATGGATTAACCATTTAGCTCCTTACACCTTTCAAACGATATCTTCACTTTCAGGACAGCTAGATGTCCAAAGTTACACGATAAATGAAGTTTTTAAAATCAAACCAAAAAAGGAAGGAAAGAAGCCAGGGGAAAGAGGGAGACAGAGAAGAGAGGGGTTAAGATTGAGAAGGGGAAGAGGGGTGGTGGTAACACAGTGCACCTTCAGGCGGGTCAGTTCAGTACACAAAACAGAACATAAAATATGTGGCAGACGCTGTGCTATTGATTGTTTCTAGTGAGCCATCTGCTCTTTTTTTTTCCCCAACACGAGAATGGAATCCTAAATTCAGTAAAGAAATGATGCATGAAAAACATTTTGTTTGATTTGGAGATGTAATTTTTTAGGAGTAACCTTCAATGATTGTCCAAGTTATTGCAAAATGTAAAAAACAAAACCAAGATCTTATTTTTATTACCAAGAAATAAATCAATGGCCTCTTTTAGAACTTTTAAAAGCAGGAGATTTTTCCTGTGCCAAACTTTAAGCAAATGGCTGATGATTCCAGCTGTTTGAACAGATTGCTCAAGTGCTATTCTGCTCTGGAAACACACTTTCTAATCCAATTAAAATGCAGGAATCAAATACTCATTTGAAACTTAAAAAAATAAAAGCACACCAAGAAGAGTAATTTGTTGCTGACAAAAGGATTCCATGAATATTTCATGGGTTGTCTTTTTCTCCATTTTAGAGCAGCTTCACTCATTTTAGATAAGAGAGAAACACTCTTGCTCCTCCACTTTAATGAAATGTAAAGTATCATCAACTCCTCTTCGGATGTGGATGTCAACGATAGGAGTGAACAGATTCTTATTAAGCCACTGTCTTCCCACTGGGAAATATTTTTAAATGCTCATTATATCATGCATGACTCCAGCACTGACTCAGTCATATCAGTGTTCCCTTTATTCTTACCGCATGAGTCAGAAATGTTCACTTAACCAGAAATATGTAAATTTAGGAATTGGAAATGCACTTAACTGAACTGAAGTTCATTCTTTGCTGTTGACATTAAGTTGTAATTGAAATTTCAATAAGGTACATAAGCTGGCAAAACAAAAATTTAAGTTCATTTATAAAAGAATATACCCATTTAAAGAGCTGATGTATGCGACAGATAAGAATCTCACCTGTGTTTCCTGGACAATCTGGTCAACATTAGACAGCAAAGCATCTGGGAATAAAATTTTTAATATCAGGAACAATTCATTTTTGAGAAACAGACCCTAAAACACTTTTCACTGAAATCTTGATAAGATTCCTCTTACAAAGATTTATCCACACTTTTTTTTTTTAACTTACCAGTTCTTGGGTTAATTGCAATGGACTTTTATAATTCTCTATGGCTACTTCTTGATACATAATACTATAAAGGTAGAATTTTTAAGAATATTACTCTAGTTCCTAAAATGAGTAATTATCGATATGGAATGCACTTTTTCTGTAAGAACTCAATAAGAGAATAAGGCTTCTATTTATTTTCCCTGCTGAAAGTTAACATATCAACTACAGAGTGCATTTAATTAATATGAAAGATATGTCAAGGAAAAACAAAATCCAAAGGAGAAAATGTAATTTCACAATATTCACCACGCAGAGTTTAAAATAATCATTTGCAATATAAGCCATTATTCATTAACCCCACAAATAGCATGTTTTACCATGTACCCATTTATCCTTATATGAAACAGTAATGTTCTAAAAACAAACATCCTGCCCTCAAATGTCCGTATGTATATACTAATTGGCTATAAATGTTTAATACCATTAAGTTGCCATGTATAGCACACACTTTATTTCTTTCCAAAATATCATTTAAAGCAATTACTTCTACTGGTCATTAAGAAGTGACACATGATAAAGAAAATTTAGATATCTCAGGAAAGTTCATTCTCAGGGTTCACAGGTCAGTGTGATGAGAATAGTACGAAATACTTTCTCACAAAACTCCAGCACAAACATCCATATAAATTTACAATGGCCTCTGGAGATTAATTTTTACATCTCTAGATTATTGAAAGCAATATTAAGACATATCCACATTATACAGAAGAAAATGATTAGGAAATTGCATTATGGCAGAGCCAACATAGTATCCTATATAAAAAAAAACTAATATGCAAATCAGCCGAACGGCTGAATGACAGGTCACTATGATGCGCACTGACCACCAGGAGGCAGACGCTCAACACAAGAGCTTCCCCCTAGTGGTCAGTGCACTCCCACAGGAATAATATCAGGAACAATTCATTTTTGAGAAACAGACCCTAAAACACTTTTCACTGAAATCTTGATAAGATTTCTCTTAACAAAGATTTATCCACACTTTTTTTTTACTTACCAGTTCTTGGATTAATTGCAATGGACTTTTATAATTCTCTATGGCTACTTCTTGATACATAAAACTATAAAGGTAGAATTTTTAAGAATATTACTCTAGTTCCTAAAATGAGTAATTATCAATATGGAATGCACTTTTCCTGCAAGAACTTCAATAAGAGAATAAGGCCAGAAGCTAGGCTCATGGCTGATGAGTGCAGCAACAGTGGTGGGAGCCTCTTCCGCCTCTGCAGCAGCACTAAGGAGCAGTGAGCTGAGCAGTAAGGAGCAGTGAGGAGGCAGGCAGTAAGGAGAAAGGGGTCCCGGACTGCGAGAGGGATGTCCGCCTGCTTGCTTAGGACATCCCCTGAGGGCTCTTGGACTGCAAGAGGGCACAGGCTGGGCTGAGAGACTCCCCACCCAGTGCATGAATTTAGTGCACTGGGCCTCTAGTTTGTAATATTTGATAAAATTGCGAAGTTTTAACATTACCTTATCTAGGTAATTTCCTAATTAAATATGCACCCAGTAACAAACTGCTACTTCCTATGTCCCACTTCATATAGTACCACATTTTTAGGATAACACAATTGCAATAATATGTTTATCATTCTTTCTATAGTGAGTGATCCCCTGTACTGATATAAGAAGGATAGTTTCTATTGCCAAACAACAACAACAACAACAACAATCCAAGCACGCACACACAAAAAACAACCTAAAACAAAAAAACAAAAGACAAAACAGATTTTATTTATAATCCCAGCATTATTAATCTCGGATGAGAGGGAAATGATTGAGTAATCTGAGAGACTTTCCTGCTTCCAAATCTTGATAGAACATTTATTTAGGTGTAAAATTCCAGTCATTAAATTTGGTTTATTTTCTCTTTTATCCATGAAATTTTAAAAATTAGATATTTCTTATCCATAACTGTAACTCAACTAACATTTAACTCACACACATAATAAGATAAATTATTATTGTCATTATTATTATTATCATCATTAACTGAGGAAGAGAAGAAAACTATGCCTTTCTCATCTAATCCACATCTATGTGAAGTCCTTTCCCCCAAACACTTCACACCTAGGCACCTCCACATCCAGTTAAAGTAGAAATACTAGTGGACTCTCCCTGAGAACCAAGAAAAGGCTTTGCAAGGAAAAGGGAGTAGATAGTCTTCGTTCTGTCTGATCTAACTGAACATTGCCTTTTTAGCATTATAGAATGCAATGGGAATTCGATCACACTGAGAAGAGAATGGGCTCATATCTGCAGTCTGTTGAAAAACGTTCCATTACCTTAGCAATTGTGTGTACAATACGTTGTTTTATGTTTCTGGAATTTTGTTAGCTATTGGTATTTTAATGATTGTTTTTAAGTTTATTATTGTGAGTAAACAGGGGTGAAACACTAAAATTTAGGAAATGAAAGTCAATTGATGTCAATGTTGTGATAATAGTTCTATTATTTTTTTAGCTTTATAAATGAAACATTTAGTTTTCCTTCATTATTAATACAAGCAAATAAACTAAATTAAAATTTAGTTTGCAAGTAAGAATTTTATGAGTGCTTAAAAATACAGTAGAAAATACTTGACAAAAAAAGATAAATGGAATATGTTTACCTTAAACAAATTCCTTAAATTCTTGTGGAGAAAATATGTATTATTCTGTAGTGGTCTTGTTATGTTTTTAGATGGTGTACAATAGTCCCACAACTTATATTCTAAAATTTTTTAGTAAAATATATATCTATAAAGCAGCTGTGATCAACTGCCTGAAAACATAAAATAGGTTATTGTGACCTCAAGTTTACTAACTACATTTAATGAAAAACAAAACAAAAACAGAACAGAAAATAAATTGGCCACAATGAGGGTGTTAACAGTATCTAATTTAAATTATTGCATTTATTGTACTTCTGTATTAATCTATTTTAGATTTAAAATAAATAATATTGTCCAAAACAAATTTTGTTTTTTTTAGAATTTTGAGGCAACTTTTTAAAAAATATATATTTTATTGATTTTTTTACAGAGAGGGAGGGAGAGGGATAGAAGAGTTAGAAACATTGATGAGAGAGAAATGTTGATCAGCTGCCTTCTGCACACCCCCTATTGGGAATGCACCCACAACCAAGGTACATGCCCTTGACTGGAATCGAACCTGGGTCCCCTCAGTCTGCAGACCAACGCTCTATCCACTGAGCCAAATCAGTTAGGGCTTGAGGCAACTTTTAATGCTTCATTATCCCTTTATGACACTCAGATATTATATTTGCTTTTTAAAAAGATCTACTTTCTACTTTAATAGGATTTTGACATTTTCAAATTGGAGACAATTATTCAAAATAAACAAAAAACAGCAAAGGAACATATATAATTTAAAATTCTTGAAGTAAATCACTGTAAATGTATTACTGTTAATATATTTTACTATTGAACAAGCTGAAATCATAGCATAAAATGGCTAAAAATAAAAAAAAATTATGAACAAGGAACCAAAAACCATATATATAACCTATACATAGTCAACACCACCAAATAGCAAATCATATGTTTTGGGTCAAATACATACATACATACATACATACATACAAACAAACATACATGGCTGGTTAAATAAGGAATGCAAGAAACGACAAAGGAAAGCAACAAGAAAGAGACAAAGAATTTCCTGCTGATAGTAATATAATAGCTGAACCACAAATCTCTCCACTGTGCTCATTAACAAAAGATGTTATTACTGTACCTCCCTTACTTATCTATCCACTCATTCATGCACCAGAGTCATTATTGTGTTTCAGATTTTATACCAGGTACCTTTAATCAATCTCAACCTTCCCATAGATTTAGTTTTTAGTTACTTTGCACTGAAACTACCATGAGCAACTTTTTTCCTTATACTTATAAGCAAACAGAAAAAAAAAACATTTGAACTTCTTGATAGGCCAATCTCTTGTTAATCTCTCAAAATACAAACATTTGTAAAGAAGGGAACACAGGACTTTTTATCACTTCTAAGAACAAGTGGTCAAGCCTTTGGTTAATACACCCTGAAAAGTCTTGAAAAAGTAATAAAATTTTAAATAAGTTCAATAGCATTAATAAAACAATAAATTTCACATGGCTAGATATTAAAGATTTCCAAATGTTTATGAGAAATAAAAATATTTAATTAAAGTTTTATTAGAAACATAAGCAGGAAATAGATTTAAAAACACACACACAGACAACTGGAAAATACAAAATACATGAATCAGTAGCTTGGAGTAAATATGCTAAGCTTCTGCCTATGTTGCCTATGATTTCAGAGCCAACTTGTTCACAATATTAATAATGCCAGAAATTCCT
The DNA here is from genome assembly GCF_000412655.1 of Myotis brandtii. Lineage (NCBI taxonomy): Eukaryota > Metazoa > Chordata > Mammalia > Chiroptera > Vespertilionidae > Myotis > Myotis brandtii. The sequence continues at coordinate 2,856,669 of NW_005368305.1, read as the reverse complement.
TCTTTGGGGATTCATTTATTTAAGTCTCAAAAGTTTTCCTATATTCATGATTTTTAAATATTATGTAGGTAAAAACTGGAAAGGAATAAATAATATACTTTTCTCAACCAGCACCACCTAAGAATTAAGTAATTCATGGTACATGAAAATGTTTAGTTGGGATTAGAGCATTATTACAGAAAGACAAATATCATATGATCTAATTTATATGTGTAATCTACAAAATGAAACCCAAGCTCATTGATACAGAGAATGGAT
>NW_005368305.1:2842986-2854021 GCF_000412655.1 Myotis brandtii | reverse complement strand
TGGGTTTGGGAGGGGAGGGAGGGCAAAATGGATGAAGGAAGTCAAGAGGTACCAACTTCCAGCTATACTAGTAAATTAAATAAGTCGTGGGGATGTAATGCACAGCATGGTGAATATGGTTAATAACACTGTGTATATTTGAAAGCTGCTAAGATAGTGTATTTTAGATGTACTCATCACAAGAAAAAATAATTCTGTAGTAACACTGTGTGGTGATGGATGTTAGATTGTTGTGATGATAATTTCACAATATATACAGATATGGAATCATTATGTTAATACCTGAAACTAATATAATGTTGTATGTCAATTATACCACAATTTAAAAAAGAAAAGTGTGTGTATCAACATGAGTTAAAAATAAATAAAAATACTTAGTTGGTATTAGAGCATTATGACAAAAATAGTGCTGAAAATACACATAGTGTTTTTGATTTTATAAACTACTACAACACGTGATCTTTTTTATTCTTCACAAGAGCTATGTAGCTGACACATGGGTGCTGATTTGATTTTAGAAATTGTGAAAGGCAAATGTCAGAAGCAGGGCAGAGAAGGCACTTAGGAAACATCCAAGCCAATAAAAGCCCATTAGACAATTATGTTCAAGACTGGCCTGGAAAGTAATCTCTAACTGCTTTCATCTTGCCCTCTTTTGAATGTCTTCACAATGAGTCGTGTGTGATAAGAAGTACTTCTGTAAAGTTAAAATTAACTGAAATTTTTATATATGCCTCTAACAGAAGGAAATTAAACTAATGATTGACATTCCTCAGCTGTGCTTTAAATGGTATTTCAAGTGACATGAGTTAATAAAGGCTTATTATATTATGATTAATTTTTTTTCTGCAAGGTTCCCACATGAACCTTATTCTCAAAACAAAACCAAAAATGAAAAACCCTTAATGTTAACCCTCATTTACCAATCTATATATATAAAAGCCTAAGTAACCGGTTACCAGCCAACCGTTCAACCATCAGACCAGTAGCTATGACACAGTGAACAACAGGGGGAAGACGCTCAACACAGGAGCTGCTGAGCTGCGGTGACTTGGCAGCTGCAGTTCTCAGGTGACACACCCAGAACCAGAGAGAAAGGAACCTGATTCCGGGGTGCGTCCCCTGAGAACCGCCCTCTTACAATCCAGGACCACTCAGGGAATGTAGGAGACCCAGTTTTGGCCTGTTCCCCAAAGGCTAGGCCGAGGGATCCCGCCTGTGCATGAATTCATGCACTGGGCCTCTAGTCTTTAATAAGAGACCATCATGTTAGTGTATAATGTTGTAAGGTTTTCAACAAGTTGATAGAAACATTTATCTGTAGACCTTGATTTCAGTGAATATAAAAAACATCACATTAACAAGAAGCAATATTATTGCCTGACTAAATTTAAATTCTTTTTTTTTAAGCAGTAAGATTTCTAATTACATTTCATCTCAGGTTTTTGTTAAAATAATAAGTGAATTTACTCTAAAAGTTAAACATTCAATTCAGAATCACAGTGTAGGAAGGAAAAATGAAACCACTATCTGGTTAATGAGCGATGACTTTATATTGTTTATAAATGTGATAAGAAATTCATTTAAAGTTTTTTAAATTACCTGGTAATAAAAATAAACATCCCTCTGATAAAGGCAGTCTTGTATTTTTGTCTCCCTTTTTAACTTACGTCGAGAAAAATATAAAACTCATTCATTTAGCAAATGTGTATTAAATGTAATGAAAACACTTTCATATGCCCAGGTAGATGCATACAAAATTGTGGCATGTAATTTAAAATTGAACTGTATATTTTTATAAATGCAAAATCAATTGCATTTTTTTTCTGCTTCCCACTGAAAAAGTATGTCCTGGATGAAAAATATCATAGAACCATTAAGGCATCAAAACCAAAAATGTTTTTCAGAAGGGTACTTATTTTAACACTTGTCTGGATATACTTATTTAATATTTTATTTTAAATAACGTAACAACACAAAGTTGTTCTCTACAATATTTGTCTAAAAACAAACATTATTGTTATTGAGAGAAATAGGCAATATATTCACTGGAAAATGCCAATTATTCATAGGTGGTCCTTTTAAGATTGGAGGAGAAATATCATTAGTTATGCAAGACTTTAGTTTTCCTATGACAACTTTCATTTTGTGATTTGCTATTGCAGAACCTGGAAGCCAGTTCTTTTTGGGAAAGACACTGTTACTATGTCATGATTTTTTCCTAATCATATATATATATCTCATAGAAGGTTTCTACACCTTGGTTCTATTAAGCCATGTGTCAGAGAAACAGGACTGAAATTTCAAATTCCAGCTTCCTATGTGAGTTCTCAAAATAATTTTTCATTAAAAAAACAAAACAAAACAGGTTACACAGTGCTTTCCAATATACACTCAGGATTTGAAAGAGTTGTTCTTCCACTACACCCATCAGAAGTGTTGGGCTGAATTAACATCACATTCATAGACATGCTTCTTTTAGAGAATAGTTCACATGCGTTCGGTGAATTAATACAACAGTATTCCTTTAATTCTCCATTCAGGGAGTCCCTGTGCCTTGCCCTGGACCTCTCAGCGGGCAAAGTGAGAAACTTACTTGGCTTTGAATGTGCTCTTTTAGACGTGGGCCCCTCTGTGACAGAATCAGGAGGTCGATGAGCTAACTGCAATGCAGTTGAGTTGTTCCTGTTAGTGTTTTGGGACTCAACATTTGTGACAGCTTCATTCTGTGGTTCGGTACCTGGCTTCGTGCCTGTCTTTCTTTTCTGCTTTTGGGACACAGAAGTGCTTGAAGTCCAGGTAGGAGGCAAAGCAGAGGTAGTGGTAGAGGAGTCCTGACTTGAACAAACTTCTGAAGATTGTATCCCACTGTCACTGGCAACTTTACAACATGGAGCATTCTCTTCATGCCCCACAGCTTGCTTGGACATGGACTGGGGCAGCGTTACACTGCAGCCTTGCATCTGAGCCCCATTCGTTTGCGAGTAGACATTGCTGACCTTGGTGACCTTGTGTTGGCCGTTGTTGTTACAAACCTTATACCGGATCATTAGAATGATGATGAAAACCAGCACGGATGCTACAATTATCCCACCAATAATAATAATCATGGTGCCTCCCAGAAACTGGGACTGCATGAAGTGGCACCGCACGTAATCCTGCTCCGTAGTAAACTGGATGCAACCCACGACTCTGGTGGCAGTGAGGGAAGTGATGCCATCGTCATATATCGCCAAGACACACAAGTCATACGTAGTTCCAGCAGCCAGGTTATTGACAAGAAAAGTTTTGCTCGTAGGAGGTATCATTCTGAGGGACAATGGAATTTGTGTTAATATTGAAAAGAAAAACATATATACACACAGAGCCATTATGACTTCAGCTCTGTTTCATTTCAGCGCTCATTAAGATAAGCCCAATAATAACAGACATGAAATATGGGGAAATGATCTGATCTTATCCCAGTTAAAATGGCTAAAAGTTAATGTTGTATTCTGCACCATGTCTTTGAAGAGCTTATCAATGACATTGCTTGGCAAAGCAGAAGTCCAAATAAAAGCCACTGCTGAGAAATAACTTATGACAAATTGCTTTTGAAAGGTGTGACTGTGACATTATCAGACTGCTAAGCAAATCCATTTAGCACTTACAACACCTCTGTGACTAAAAGCCAATTTGAAGGAAGGGAAAACACTGACAATCACATTAGAAACCAGAATGGAAATGCATTTTGAAGTGTTGATTTTCCAAATCAGTTAAAAGCTGCTATGGAATGGCACCCAGTAAAACTATCTTTAATAACTAAGGTCATTACCAACATTAAAATATTTTTAGAAATCTCACCCATCTCTTAATCCTTCAACACTTGGTTCCCTGTATGTTTTTATCTGAATAAGAGGTTGATGAAAATGTATGAGTGATATCCTATAAACATGAACAGGGCAAGGCTTTTTACCAGAGAGCATAAATCCCTTGACCTCTCCATTATGGGATGATGGAGTTACTTTCAAAACAGTTTCCAAAATTTGATGAGTCTATAGATATCTCTGAATCCATTGCATTACAAAAGTCTTCTGTGGAAGACTTTTCCACTAACTCAGTAGTAACTTACACTATGACCAAAACTTACATTTAATGTGGGGGGAAAAAAGGCTTACAACTCTATCTTTTCCTAAAAGAGAATTTTGGAAAAACTTGGCAATACCAACATATTATACAACCTAAGCAATGCTGTCTAACTGTACCAGGAAACTCTTAGGCCAGAGTATGAATTTGTAATTGAAATCACCACCATTTAGTGAGTGCTAATAAATAACAGGCATTACTAAGCATTTTATATACATTATAATTTAATTTTTACAATGACTGTATGAGGTAGGCATTATCACAATTTTACACATAATAAACATTTGGGACCGGATTTCAAGCCATTTCCTTAAATAGAACTTAATTGTCATGGCAGGGTTAAAATCTTGGAATTTAGAAAATAGAAACTAACCTATTTCACAGAGTTAATGTTTAAAACATATAGAATGTGTAGTAGCTACAGGAAGGTAAGGGGATAGAGGTGGATGCTTGTCTTCACTGTGGGTTAAATAACTCATAGCTCAGGTGAAGAGCTGAGTATAACAAAGACCCAAACTACAGTGGGGCCTTGACTTATGAGTTTAATTCGTTCCGAGACCGAGCTCATTAAGGAGCTCGTTAAGGAGCTCGTTAACTCAAATTACTCTGTCAACTCAATGCAAAAAATCTGCCGAGAGACAGCTGGTATCTCAAAAAACTCGTTAGTCGGGACACTTGTAAGTCAAGGCCCCACTGTACTTTATATTAACATACATGAACCATAGTCTGTATCCCATGAATTTAGCAATAAGAGAAATATTAGAAACCATTTACTCTAATCTCTTCCTTTTAAAGAAGAGGAAATGAAAACTCAGCCAGGGAGAACCCTGCCCAGGATTGATCACATGGCTAGCTGGGCTAGTTTTGTTTTTCCTACCAGCTTATGCTCACTTTAAAAAACTTATCTCATTTCCATACATGAGTGAAAACCAAATTATCTTCAAGAATTCACATAGGTATAAAAGAACTGAGTTGATCTGATTTCACAAAAGATATATTTCAAAGCCATGATTTTGCATCATTTCCCAGGATTAATAAAAATCTATCATGAGTGAAATTATATGAAGGGATAAAAAGGTATATTTCCAACTGAAAATTGGACAAGATGTGACTATAAATCAATGAGGCTGAACTTTAGAAAAACATACCAGAAATTCTTTAGTCAGATGCAAATTCTCTCCATCAATGTCCTTACAAGAGATTAAATATGTATCTTCAGTGATACTCTCACTGCTCAAAATATTTATAAAGTTTCCCTTTGGAACTGTCTTAAGAATCAGTGTATATGAGACAAAATTGGACAAGATGTGACTATAAATCAATGAGGCTGAACTTTAGAAAAACATACCAGAAATTCTTTAGTCAGATGCAAATTCTCTCCATCAATGTCCTTACAAGAGATTAAATATGTATCTTCAGTGATACTCTCACTGCTCAAAATATTTATAAAGTTTCCCTTTGGAACTGTCTTAAGAACCAGTGTATATGAGACAACACACACACATACACATAAGTCAATCACTCAAAATATCAGTCTCATTATTTATAGTTACATCCTATTTTTGACCAAAAATGGCAATACCCATCTTGATCACCCACCTTATTCATAAGACTTGGCTCCAAATGGCTTTTGCTTGTTTCCAAAATTCAAATTCACCCTCAAAAGACGATGATTTGCCACCACTGAGGATATTCAAAATAGTATGACGAAGGTTCTAAAGATAATTCCAAAAGTGCTTTGAGCAATGGCAGCATCATTGGGATAATGGTATAGCCTCCCAACATGACTTCCTTGAAGGAAAGAACACTCATATGGATATGTAAGTTCTGGTATGTTTTTGACTTTTTAAAATAAATCAATCTTGTTCTCTGATAGTCACATCTCTTAGAGGAGGGGGGAAAAGTAAGCATAATATTAGATATAAATTTGAACTCTCTAAAAACAACACCACTCAAAATAGTTTCCCACATGAATTCATCTTTCACCAGCCTCACATTTTAAGCCTTACACTTAAAAATGAAGTGATATAATTACAATATAGTGTAGCACTGACAATTAAAAATATCAGAGTGCCATAAGAAGCCCTACACTAAGATGCATGGCAAGTATACAAATTTGCTTAATTTTCCTTACCTGTAAACAAGGGTGTCATCGTAAGTACCATTGTACTGGATTTGAAACATACGTATTCCAGGAATATTTCTTTGAAAATTAAATTTAAGTAATGCCGTAGATGATGTTGCTTCTGCCACCACAATTTTATCTTGACTCATCTTGGTATCACCATTACTAGTGCTTGCATTAGAACCTGACTTAGTAGAAGTTGAAATATCTGAAGAACCAGGGTCAGGCTCATGGATGTGGTTTGTACTGTTCAGTAAGTGAGGGAGCTTAATTATGTGAAGATCCACTGTTTGTGTGGCTTCCCCTGCAGGATTGGAAGCAATGCAGGTAAAAGCACCTGTGTCCTTTACAGTTGTTATCATGATGTCAAGTGTTCCATTATCATACACCAGAGATCTTGTTGCATTTGAAATCAGCTTCCCTTCAGGAGAAATCCAGTGAATTGCAGGTTCGGGGTCTCCCCTGGCTTTGCACCTCAGGGTTGCCCTTTGACCCTCTAGGACTCTCATCTCATGTGTATGGCGAGTAATGAGAGGAGGCTCACACAAAAACTCTTCCTCGGGAATTGACCAAAAATAGCGACCAGTTAAAAGTGCTGGAGAAGCACAGGTCTCTAGGTCATCTTCTCTGGACAGACGCCTCAACCACAACAATTCACAATTGCAATGCAAAGGGTTTCCACCAAAGCTTAATGCAAAAGTAGACGGGTTTATGATTCCTGAGGTCACGAGTACCTGAGCTCGCTGAAAGAGAGGGTCAGGCGGTAGCTTCTGCAATTTATTTGATGTTACGTCGAGCCGAGTCATCTTGTGCAAGTGGGAGAAAGTCCCCTTAGGAATGTTATCAATCATATTGTGATCCAAACTAAGGGTGTGCAAGCTAACCATCTTCTCAACAGCATCCCAAGGAATTGTTTCTAAATTATTATAGGACAAATCCAGCTCCTCAAGGGCAAAGACATCATCAAATGCTGTAGATGAAATTAAAGTCAGCTGATTGTTGTTCAGTATCAAATGGTGGAGATTGGAAAGCCCACTGAACATATCATTTGTAATTTTAGTCAATCTGTTGCTATTCAAATGCAATGCCCTCAGATTTCGTAAGTCAGCAAAAGCATGCGGTGTAATAAAACTTATTGTATTCCTGGATAGAGTCAGGTCCACCAAGCTGGTCATATTGGCAAAATCTTTCCTCTTAATATTTGTAACAAAATTGTCTGCCAAGCGCAGTTCCACAGTTTTTCTGTCAATGTTTGGTGGAACAAATAAAAGCCCTTTCTTGGCACAAAGGGTTGCAAGATTAGGAGACAAAATCTGACAGACACAACGCTTTGGACAGATCTGAGCTCTCACTGCTATGCCAATGAAAAACAGATAAAAAAGGAATTTTTCCATTGTAGATCAGATTTAAGAGCCTGTAAGGAAAGACAAAATGTAGAGTTAGCATTTAATCATTTCACCAAGTTCGTTTTCCTATTAGAATAATCCTTTTTTTTAATCCAAATTGAAACAGAAACAATTTATTAATTTGTTTATTTAACAAATAAGTATGAAATATCTACTCTGGACCTGAGGATATTATGGACACTAAAATAAAAATATACCATTCACGGTCTCATGGGATTTACAATCAAATGGGGAAAAGAAGTCAATAGATTACTATAATCCTGTAAATTAAGTGTTATTTTTGAAATATGGTCGGTGTACTCCCTGGGTGCACACAAAGAGGTATTTAGCCCAAATTGTAGGGTAGGAGTTCTGGAAAACATCCCTTAGACCCCCAAAGACATAAGTTCAAAAGCTTAGACATATTTAAGGATTTGCAAGTATTTCAATTTACTGGCCTGGGTAGAAACAATAAGAGACAACATTTGTTATTGTTAACCTTGTGACATTACTAGTATATTTGAAAATAATTAATTTTTATTAAATTTTATTCATCTTTATGAGTTATATTAAACATAGCACAACCTTTACATTCTAACAGTCATACAAAATCTTATTCTCAAAAATAGAAATGCTGAAAATTTACCACAAATGCTCTGAGCTTCTATGATATTAGAACATTTTATTTGCTATAAACATGTATTTTTGAAGATAATTTTTGAAGATAAGTTATCAAAATACTTGGCAGTGAGTCCAAAAAGATGTCATATTCCATTTTCTTTTTCTTAAAATCTTAATTAATTTACATTTATCCAAATTTAATTTAAAAGAACCTGATGCTTTCATTTTCAAGTTTGATCTTAAGTATTTGCTCTTTAAATTAATGCTCAAAACCAAAAACATATTAATACATATAATTAAAAATTCTCATAATTTACTAGTAGATGTAGTTTTAAAGCCAAGAGGGAAAGTAGATGAAGAAATCACTCAAATTTTTAATTGAAAAAAAATGAAATAAGGAGTTATTCTAGAAATAATGCACCTAGTTTTCCAAAATAAAACATATTGTTATAGGTTCAATTTACTTTATGCCTATTTTATGCCATATTAAATGTGGTTGCAATAAGTAAGGATTGTCATTTTTAACAAATGAAATAGAGTCATGCTCTAGGTTCAAGACAGAATGACTAGTACTAAGCTAGCCTTTCCAAAATAAGCAGCAAAAAAAGTACAAAAATATATTAAACTATAGTTTTCAGACATCAGAAAAGAAGAACAAAACTGTGTTCCTTGAGATAAGTGAGTTAAGAAAAAGAAAACCCCATTATTGCTCCTGGAGACACTTTCTAAACCACGGCACAGAAGGGAAAACAAGGCAAAGCATCAACGTTCTTAATGAATTGAGGAAACAGAGATTGGAGTGCAGAGACTCTTCAGTGGCTTGAATGTATAAGGCAGAGTAGCAGAAAGGCGAGTGTTCGGAACTCCAGTAATCTCTAAATAGAGACAAGGGAGTAAGTACTAGCCAAAATGAAACATTGATTAAAAAGAAACATAGAAATAAAATTGAACAAAGACTCAGTGACCTGTGAGAAGTCAAACATACATATAATTGCATTATCAGAAGAAGGCTGTAAGGTCAAAATATATTTGAAGAAATAATGGCAAAATTTGTGATTTAAAAAACCAAAGCAACCCCTAAATCTAAGCTCAAAATAATAAAGACCACACCAACACACATGATAATTATACTGAAAAAAAGAAAAAATAATATTAAAAGCAGTCACATAAATAAGACACATCACAAGAAGATAAGGTGAACAAAATAAAAATGATGGCTGACTCCTCACTGACTTCCCTTAGGAAGATGGAAGATGATAAAAATATTTCTAAAGTGCTTCAAGAAAAAGGAAGGCCTGTCAGCTTGGCTGTGGATTTAACCATTCATGAAAGATCAAAGTAAAATAAAGATATTTTGGGAGAAACAAATGGAAAGATTCATCACCAGAAGAATTGAACTATAAAAAATATAAAATAATTCTATTCAGTCTGAAAGAAAATTATATCAGATGGAATCTTTACCTTTTATAAATGTATGAAAAACAACATAAATGGTATATCTGTGGATAAGTATAAAATATTTTTGTGCTTTTTAATGTATATAAATAGTACTTCTGGCATAAATTTTAAAAGTTACAAAAACCATCATTCTCACCCTAGCCACCAAATTAGCTGGATAAGCTACAAATCATATATATTTTTAAAAATAGCATCATAATGCTGAGGATGCAAATAAACTTAAAAGAACTATATTCCAGGAAGTGAATCCTCTATGAAAGGGGAGAGATTCATGGATGTTCTCCCATTTTCCCCACCAACAGAAGGCACATTGGAGGGCCCGCCAATGTTCTCCTTCAGTAACATGTTATGCTGACCATTCTGGATCATATGAACTTTAGATTCATTTGTCAACATCCATAAAACAATTTTTGAGTTTTAAGAACTTTTTGGACGGTAAGTCCTTTATCAGATATGTCTTTGTAAGTACAGTAATTTCTTCCAGTCTCTGGCTTAGGATTGTTATCTTCTGGAACAACTGTAAATAGACCTAGTCATATGGTGGTGAGGTTTAGAGTGAGGGCAAGTGTATATAGTCCTATGATTAGGTCTCAGTGTTTTAGTGAGGCAATGCCTCTGGACTGTGGTGCATGTACACAATGGAATACCATGCAGTGGGGAAAAAAAGAAGGAATTCTTATCACTTGCAACGTCATGGATGGGCCTGAAGTATTATGCTAAGTGATTAAGCCAATCAGAGAAAGATAAGTATCACATGATCTCACTCATATGTGCAATCTAATAAACAAAATAAAGTGATGAATAAATAGGTCCAGAGACATAGAACTATGAACAGACTGATGAATTTCAGAGGGAATGTAGGGTTGGAAGGGTTGGGGGGTGAGATTAATCGGGGAAGTTATATGCATATATGCATAGCCCATGGACACAGACAATAGTGTGGCGAAGGCTTTCGAGGGGCAGGTGCAGGGAAGAGGGAGTCAATTAGAAAACAAACAAACAAACAAAAAACAAAGGGGACATCTGTAATACTTTCAATGGTTAAGATTAAAAAGAAACCACAAAATAAAAACACAAGTGTTCCTGTGTTCCCCTCCCCTCTCCCTAGGTCAGACAGGATGGCTGCAGTGAGCTAGAGTCAGCCTTTCCCTCGTGTAAGGCTAGAGCTGGCTGGGATTGAGATTTTTCCTCCCCAGGTCAGTTAGGCTCAGATAATAACAGAGCAGTTAAGCGCTACTTTCACTGAGTGGCCAGATTATTATGACCACCTGACGTTTGTAGGCAAATTAGCTATAATTTCGTGCTGAAGTTGCTAGAGGGC
>NW_005368305.1:2835464-2841089 GCF_000412655.1 Myotis brandtii | reverse complement strand
CGAAATTATAGCTAATTTGCCTACAAACGTCAGGTGGTCATAATAATCTGACCACTCAGTGTACTTTGTTTTCCCCAAAGACAAGCCTTGTTAAGAAGTAGAGAGCTCTAACAATAGGGTTTCTTTCCTTCTCCCTGCTGGAAGCAGGAGCAGATATTTCTCAAATATTTGCTGTGGGAATTTGGTGGATCTCCTGGACGTAAGTCTCAAAATATTATGGGCCCCTCCCTTATTGCTGGGTTCCCCTGATGTTTTTAACCCCGATGTGTGTGCACTGAGTCTCCAGCAATTCTTCATAACAGTTGAGGTTCCCCTACTTTGCCACGGTTCCTGCAGTGTTTGCTGCTCTGTCTTTGCCCCAGTTAGCTGGGACTCGCTGCATTTGCCCTCTGCCTTTCCATTGTGGGGCAATGGCTAGCCTGTGTCTTCCCTGAAGAACCCCAAACCAAGGCAAGAAAGTGTTTTACCCACATACCTATTTCTCTTCATTGAGTCATGGGGGTCTTACTTGGAAAATACAGGTATGGGAAGAGAACATAGATATTCTATATTTGTGAGTAAAAAAGAATCAGAGATGAAAAGGAAAATTAAATTAAATCCTCCAAGTAAACCAGAGTTTCATCTTTGGAAGACTGGGTGGGAAGCAGAGGCCTGAAAGAAAAATTTCAGTCACTTAAGACTTTCTCCTATAAAACACTGAAAGAGGGCACAAAGAACTCAGTTCCTTTCCTCCTATCCACATATTTCTGACTTTCAACCACAGAATACCTGGGGTGGCACTGGAGAGGTGAGAACATTTTCCTGGAAAATATTACTACCTTCGTAGAATGTATAGAAGCTCAGTTCTAGCCAACACAAAGACATTTAGGGGTGAGCTTAGAGATCAAACAGATGTCATTGGCCACCAAAACAGCTGGCTGCTGTGCTGTAATATAGGTGAGGTTTCCAATAGTTTAGACATCACATGGTTCATCTGTAAAACAAAGATTTCCAAAACCACTCCCCTGGTAAGATCCCATGTCTGAATAAACAGGAAATTTCCAACCAGGCTCTCCAGACATTTGATGCTGTGGTGAACTGCATCACAACACTACTATAAGAAATTATAGACTGAGCTTAACCTGCAGCACATATAGACTCAGCCCTCACTCTAGTAGACTGAAAGAAGAAACACCCCATCTTTTAAAAAAGTAAATATTTATTTCATTCTCTACTGGGTTTTTAGTATAAAATATGCTGCATAAAGTAAGAAATCACACACACACACACAAAATGAGAAAGCAAGAAAAAGTGGCTAACATTCCAAAAAGGAAATGGTCAATAGAAACAGACCAATAGACATCCCAGATGTTAGAATTGTCACAGCAAATTAAAATAATTACTTAAAAATGCTGAAGTGTCTGATGGAAAAGGTAGACAACTTCCATGATATGATGGGTAATACTAGCAGAGACTTGGAAACAGTTATAAGAATTGAAATGGTTTTGAAGAAACCATTAGATGTACTTAAGAGAATACTGGGCTCAACAGAAGAAAGTATCAGTGAGTATAGTTTGATAGAAAAAATCTCAACTCCAACACATGAGGGAAAAACTGAAAGAAGAGCACATAAAGTCTGAGATCTGAAGGAAAATATCAGAATGTTTTACATCACCATAATTGGAATCCCAGAGAAAAAGGAAACAGTGAATGGAGTAAAAGAAATATTATAAAGTAATAATGGTTGAGAAATTTCCAGAACTGCAGTATAAACACAAAATAATCATACCTAAACACATAAGAGGCAATAAAAAAAAAAAAAAAAAAAAAAAAAAAGAGAGAGAAAGAGAAAAATTATAAAGGGAGCAGAACACAAAGATATTACATACAGGAGAATAATTATATGAACTATAATTGAATTATCATAATAAATAATGAAGGCCAAAAGAAAAAAATATTTTTAAATATAAACTTAAATAAAACAACCTCTCTCAACCTTGAATTGTGCCCTCTCCCAATCCGGGACCCCTTGGGGGATGTCACAGAGCCGGTTTCAGCCCAATACCACAGGCCAGGCCAAGGGACCCCACTGGTGCATGAATTCGTGCTCCAGGCCTCTAGTTAATAGAATAAGATGACAAAATAAAAAGAGCAGTAGCTATAAATGATTTGAACGCAATAACACTACAAACCAACTTGACTTCATTGACAATTATGGAACACTAGAGGCCTGGTGCATGAGATTCATACACTTGAGGGGTTCCCTCAGCCCAGCCTGCGCCCTCTCACAGTCTGGGACCCCTCAGGAGATGTCCACCTGCCAGCTTAGGATCGGGCCTAATCCGGCAGTCAGACACCCCTCTCTCAGTCCGGGGCTCTCGCAGTCCAGGATCCCTCGCTCCTTACTGCCCGCCTGCAGTGGAGGCAGGAGAGGCTCCTGCCACCGCCACTGCCACCGCTGCTGCACTTGCCAGCCATAAGCCTGGCTTGCTGCTCCTTAGTGCTGCCTCAGAGGCAGGAGAGGCTCCGGCTTGCCAGCTGTGAGCCCAGCTTCTGGCTGAGCGGCGCTCCCCCTGTGGGAGCACACTGACCACCAGTGGGCAGCTCCTGCATTGAGCATCTGCCTCCTGGTGGTCAGTGAGCATCATAGCAACTGGTTGTTCAACCGTTCGGTCGATTTACATATTATGCTTTTATTATATAGATAAGCAGGTGCTCATGGAACAGTTACCAAGATAGTCTATATAAAAGACCTGAATTCTCAAAATATATAAAATGATTTAATTCAACTAAACATATCAACTGATCACTTGGTATTTCATTACAAATCAATAAAAATAACATATCTAGGAACTTCTAACATGTTAGCAAATTAAAAAGCACAATGACCAAAAACACCACAAAGGAATATAATCAGTATTCTGAAGATAAATTATTGAAATAAGAGTGGAAATCAATGAAATTGAAATGAGACAAAAGTAGAGAAATACACAAGTAAAAATCAGCTTTCAAAAATGATTGATAAAATTGATCTATACTCTGCAAGACATATAAAGAAAAAATAAGAAAAAGCAAAAATTATTAACAACAGGATAAAAAAGAGACATCAATATACATCCCAAAGACATTAAAAGACTAATAAAAGGATTTTTATGAACAACGTAATGCCAATAAACTCAATTTAGATGACATTAATAAATTTGCTTTAGAACACAAATTACCACAACTATTAACACAAGAAAGCTCATAGAAAATATAAAAAATATCACATTTATTAAAGAAACTGAATGCATAACAACACCTTTCTACACAGGTAATTCCAAGTCAAGTAGATCTCTCTCTCTTTCTCTCTCTCTGAAATGGACAGATATAATATATGATCATTTAAATATATAGTACATATAAATTACATATAATTTAAATATGATATAATCTCAAGATATAAATAATTTTAAACACAAATTGAATCTAAAATTTAAAGGTAAAGGCTATTAGTTTGCCTAAAATAACAGGGGGGCCAACTCATAAAGGATTTAAAAACCACGCTTTGGAAAAAATATATATCTACACACACAAATGAAAATGTTACCACTTGGCAATCTGGGTAAAGTGTACACAGAAACTTTTCATGCTATTTTTTCAACTTTTAGTAATTATGAAATTATAACCAAAAATGTTAAAAGATAATACAAGCATCATGAGGAAATGACAATGCAATTCCCTGACTGGGAGAAAATATTAAAAGTGTGTCTGTGTGTGTGTGTGTGTGTGTGTGTGTATGTGTGTATCTCACAAAAACCCTGTATTCTGAATATAAAAAGGAATCTTACAAGTTAATAAAATACACTATTTCCAATAAGAAAATTGACAAAAGAATGGAAAAGATACTTAACAAAAAATATATAAGGATACCCTATATCCAAATAAAAATGTTCACAATGTTATTAGTCATCAGTGAAATCAGATTTAAACTAAAATCCTCACTACCCAACCTGAAAGTTAAAACAAACAAACAAAAAAAGCCTGGTGATCCCATTTTTGGTAATGTTCTGAAACAACTGGAACCTTAATACATTGCTGGTGCAAAGCAAAATATTACAACCATTGTGGAGAGCTGTTTGCAGTTGTTTTGCTACATTAAACATTTTCTTATTTACCCAATGATACAGCAATTGCACTCCAAGTATTTACAGGAGATACAAAAATGCAGGTATATAAAAAGGTGCTCTCTAGAATGCTCAAAATAGCTATATTGATATTTGCCCCAAATTCAAAACAACTCAAATGTCTACTAACAGTGGAAGAGATAAATGCCATTATATTCATACAAGAAATGCTAGGGAGTAATAGAAAGGAAAATGAATGTTACTGATATTCACAATTACATGGGTGGATTTTGTTATAGGTTAATTGTATCCTCTCAAAAAAAATATGGGTAAACCTTGGGGCAGTGTGCTAAGTGAGATATGTCAGAGAGAGAAATATAAATATTTTCTGGTATCACTTACACATGGAATCTAAAAAAGCCCAAACTTGTAAAAACCGACAGTAGAATTGTGGTTTCCAGATGCTATGGGGTGGAGGAACTGGGAGATCTTGTTTAAGGGTAAAACCTTGCAATTAGTAGATAAATAAATCCTGCAAATTTACTAATGAGCAACACACTAATTATAGCAATACTGTATCATAAACATCAGAACTGCCAAGAGTCTAGATCTTAATTGTTCCCACCACAAAAAAGAAATGACCATTATATGGTACGACAGACGTGTTAGCCAATGCTATGGTGGCAATCACATTGCAATATTAAATCCATGAAATCAACACAGTATACACCTTAAACTGACACAATGCTATATGTAAATTATATCTCAATTGACAACAAAAAAGCGATGCTGAAGTCCTAACCCATAATGGTGACCTTATTTGGAACTAAGGTCATTGTAGATTATCAAATTAAAGGGAGGTGATTACTGTAGACCAAGCATGTCAAACTGGAGGCCTGCGTGCCGCATGCGGCCTACAACCAATACTTGTGCAGCCCAGCCAATATAATGGTATGTAAGAAACATTTTAATGAAAATGTTGTAAGTTAATTTTTACAATATCCCGTTAATAATAATTATTAATAACGGACTACAACATTTGCTAATGACTGATTACTATAATCGTGTTGCATTAATTTCCCTTATACGCCTTACATGCAATCCAATGATTGTAACCTTATGAGAAGGGGGAATTTCAACGCAAAGACAGACATTCACAGAAGGAAGTCGACATGAAGCACAATGAGAATGTTCTCTATAAAAACAAGGAAAGCTTAATGATACCAGAATCTAGGCGAGAGGAAGAAAACGGTTTCTCCCTCAGAGCCCTCAAAAGGTAGCCAACCATCTCAGACACCTTGATTTCCAATTTCTAGCTTCCAAAATTGTGAAACAATTTCCGTTTAAGACATCCAGTTTGTGATATAGTGTTACAGCAGCTCTAACTCTAAACTATGAGTCTTTAAAACATTTCCCTTAACAGAAGAATTGCAGAATATCTACACTAATAAAAGAGAAACATGGTAATTAGCGTAGGACCGCTACCCTTTTCATTGGCTAATCAGTGAGTATATGCAAATTAACTGTCAGCCAAGATGGC
>NW_005368305.1:2832655-2833874 GCF_000412655.1 Myotis brandtii | reverse complement strand
CACACACACACACACACACACACACACACTGCAAGCTTCCAAGTATACCACGTGGAGAAAAAGTAGTTTTATAGTTGTTTATATGGAAAATAATACAATAATTAACAAATTATAATATGAGAATAAACTCTGTGTTGCCCATACTCACAACTGTAAAACTATGTTTGCCCCACCCTGTATGTTCATTTGGAACAGGCCAAATTAATCCTTAGTGACAGAAGTCAAATCAGTGATTGCCTAGTAGGAGGATAATAGATTGGAAAGGAGTACAAGGAAATTTGGGGGTCATACAAATATTCTATACTAGAGGCCCAGCACGTGAAATCTCATGGGACCCAGACTCCCTCCCACCGCACCAGCGGGACCCAGAATGACTCACGCCTCGCCGTGAGACCAAGACCCGCTGCACTGCGAGATCCATCAATGCATCTCCTGGTGACTGGTCGTTTGGTCATTCTGGTGTTACGCCATTATGGCCACTGGCCTTTCATAGTATAGATTATATTTGGAATAGTAGTATACAGATATACCCATTTATCACAATTCATTAATTATATATGTAAAATCCAAGAATATTGCAATATAGTTGATCAGATTAATAAAGGAAATATGGATTTTCCATTATATTTCCAAATATTGGTTCAAAAGAAAGAATTTATAAAATGACACATTATTGGTAGTTAATCAGAACTTAGCCATATTTTTCTCAGCTCTGTCATATATTGTCAAAGATGTCATTTCATTCCAACCCAAATTATGCACCTTATTTCACAATCTGATTTATTTTACCAGTAATATAAATACTGCCTAATAAAATATGATCTCAATGTCAATAGGGTGATTTAGGAAGTAAGGGTAAGTTTAGAATACAATATGGGCCACGATTTTAACTCTATGTTTATTTTTTAAGTGAGACGTGTAACGAATACAAAAAAATCATATGAGTTGTGTGATTCATGAGCTCTCCCATTTTCTAAGGACAGGGTGGAGATTTCTAAAAGACAAAGGATAAGGAATCATGCAAACAGTTTTTTTTTTTATTAAATCTTTATTGTTCTGCCGAAGCCGGTTTGGCTCAGTGGATGGAGCGTCGGCTTGCGGACTGAGGGGTCCCGGGTTCGATTCCGGTCAGGGGTGTGTGCCTGGGTTGTGGGCACATCCCCGGTGGGAGATGTGCAGGAGGCAGCTGATCGATGTTTCTCTCTCATCGATGTTTCTA
>NW_005368305.1:2824107-2831072 GCF_000412655.1 Myotis brandtii | reverse complement strand
GGCCAGCCCATTCATATGCAAAAGCCTCTGCTCGCAGCTTGGGTGGGGCGGGGTCTCAGGGAATTAACAGGGCAGAGCAAACAGCTATGGCTGGTCCTCAGTCCTGCCCTAAGAGGCCCTGAGTCTCAGTGTCCCAGTAATCGCTGCAAGCACCTCTGAGAGAAAGCCGCCCTCGAGGTCCGACCGATGCCAGACAGTCTAGCCTCTCCCCGTATGAGTCTGGGTCCCCAGAGACTCGACCGGAACTGGACTTCAGAGCAGTCGGGAGCTTGAGACTCCCTCCTGATTGGAAAAGGCAACCGTGTCCTCAGCCACCAGCCCTCTCTGCGTGTGCCTCCATACCTCTGCACTTTACTTCCACACTGCACCTCCTCTGAGTCTCAGTGTGCTTTTCTCTTTCCTTCTAGTTGTAGAATTTCCACTCAGCCAGCCTTCCTGTGGTTCTGGATGATGTCTGTTTTGTCTTTTAGTTGTAATTTTGAAGTAGTTGTGCGAGGTAGCAATTTCAGATGTTTACCTATGCCGCCATCTTGGTTTCTCGACGCAAACAGTTTTTAATTCTTACAAGTTCACATACTAGTTATTGACATACTTATTAGATTAATATATGACCACTTGAAGAAAATAAATGTGAATGGTAGAGCAGAGTAATTGTCATATTTTACTGGAACTCATGATTTAAAATTTATAAAGGTCATCAAAAACACTCTTTTCAACTTATCTAGTTAAGTGACATTGTTATAAAACATGATTAGTCTATTGCTTTCTCTAAATAGTTCAATTCTCTAACAACACTGATGGTTTTTTTAATTAATTCTTATTATTATTATTGTTTTTTATTGTCTAAAGTTTTACATGTCTACTTTTTCCCCAATTGACTGCCCCTGCCATGCCCACCCCGGGTGGGCAAGCCCCCACCGCCTCAGTGTCTGTGTCTATTGGTTATGCTAATATGTATGCATATAAGTCCTTTGGTTGCTCTCTAACCCCCCCTTCCCTACGATTTGTCTCTAGATCGATCTATTCTTGTTCATCAAATTATGATGATCATTATATCCCACATATGAGTGAGATCATGTGGATGGGTTTTTAATAATATTTTAGAGGGACTGTAACTCAGTAAACAGTCACACAGCTGAAGCTCTTAAGATAGTATTTACACATCTCTATACTTTATATTCTTTCAAGCTAATTCCTTTCAGACACAAAGTGACACTTTTATAAACAAGAAGAATCAACCACACACAAACTGGAAAATGACTGCTCAGTACTGCATTCTTCTTTCAGCCCAGGGAAGCATTTTTTGGCAACTAGACGAAGATTAAAAGCAAATTTAAACTTTACAACAAACTGAGAGTATAATCTGTTTTCTGCAGAAACCAATAGGGTACCAATTTATATGTGGCATTAAAGAAAAGCTATTGGGCTCCTCAAGGCGGCCATCATTCAGCAGAGCTCCACCAGTTCAGTCAGCACGCCTTTGTCAAGGCCAATGCTGAGGGACAGAAGCAGATGCCTTTGATGCTGACGAGTTGTTTTAGGATTTGTTGTAATGGATCTTTTATAATATAGTTTAGACAATGAAACTCATGTGGTATTCATTTAAGTATTTTAGATTTCTGCCTAATTTTTTAAATAGGACTATAAATGATAACCTTATAACTCCATTCTGTACTAGAATATGTACTGAGTATATGACCATTGAATCTGTTAAATCCAGGCCTCAAAATATGACAGCTTTCACCTACAATGATTATCCTTTGGTCTTTGATTATGATAGCCACTAGTAAAATTTCTAAACACATTGAACATAATACATTTTTAAAATTCACCCTGCATCCATTCACTCATTCTTTTATTAATTTATGCATCAAGGTTTACTTAGTATCTGCACCACATACAAGGTGCTTGCTAGAACCTACCAAGCTTAGAAGGCTGGAGTCTAACTAGGACAAACACATACTCAATTATGATAGAAGGCTGACTGTGGAAAGTTTGAACTTAATATATACTTTGATATTTAAACTTACACAGTTCAAATGTCTCTGTGATTAACACAGCATCTTGTAGATTTTAGTCTCAATATATGTGTATACATACATGTTTTCTTTTATTTAATGTCATATGTATACATAAACACATATTATTTACACTAATAAATTATAGATAAGAGGCAAATTACTTAAATCAAATTTTAAAAAATAATAGTTTCCATTCATTGAGAACAGGTAAACATGAAGGAAGTAATGGTTTATTTTATAGATGAAAAAATGAGATTTAAATACTGATAACTCTTAAATTAAACCAGTTTACTAAATGAAATATATGCCATTTAATAAAGGTACAAATTTCTAACTCGTAGATGTGTAAATGTTTCTTTGCTTTTAAAAATTAAGGTAAAAGTTATGTAAATGTTTTATTTCTTTTATAAAATGTTTTTAATATTAATTTTGTTAGCTTACATTAGAAACAAAGGGAGACTTATTATGTGATGTAAGTATCATACCATATCCCATTTAATCCTCGCACAACTCCATATAAAGTAGTTATTTTTATTCCCATTTTATATAATAAAATAAAATTTAAGAAATGTTAAGCAATCCCTCATGGTCAAACAGTTGGTTTAAGATGAAGATATATCTATTTTTTTAAACTATGCTCTTCCTTGGATAAAATGATGCTTATAAATATTACTTATGTTCTTCTGATTATGTAGCTCTTGACATAAAAAGTTGTTGACCGCAACAATGATTCCTTAAACTCATTAACTGATATACTCAGTTATTTTCCTGGTCTGTTTTTATAACCAAATTACATTTAAAAGGTTGTTAGCATATTACCATAGTAGAGACTTCAAAGCACCTTGGATGACAACCAAATGAGACATTTAGCTACTGTTATTCATTTTTCTTTGGTATGTTAAGACATGACTGAAGTTACCCAAATACTTAAGTCCATAAAGCTAAGTATAATTTTTAAGAATATAAATTCTACCTCAAAGGAAGGAGAGTGGTTTCTGTGTATAAAGAGGTCAGTATTCTCCCACTGATGTGGGTTGAATTGTCTCTCTTCTTGCCCACTTGGAAGTCTGCCTGCAGAGACGATCATGCCATTGAGGGTTAGGGTTAGTAAATACCATTAGTAATCCTGTAGGAGAATGCACACTTTTACAGAAAATAGCTTGGAGAGAGAAAACAGCCCAGAACAGCCCAGGGCTAAGAGGATGTGAAGATTCCCAACAGTGCTGGAACTGTAGTAGTCTGGAGCTGGGTCAGCTGGCACAGGGAACAAGTAGATTCTTAAAATGAATGTCTGTAGATTGTGAGTACTCCTTATGGGTGTTCAGATATAGGTGGGGAATATTTGAGAAGGGAGAGGGTTGATGTGTATATAAAAGTGCAAGATAATTTATATTTAAAACTTCAATTAAGACAATAATGTCTCTAAGGAATAGGTTTAATTTATCTGGAGAGTAGTGGTTATTTGTTTAGCAAAATAATTTGATAATCCACTTGTGTGTGAATGGTGAGCACCTAAAGGCATGCTTTTAAAGGGCAATGAAACAAGGAATAGCCAACTTCCATGTTTAATAAATTTAAGTTAATGTCCACTGTGGGGAAGATATGAGAGCAGAGAGTACTGAAGGAAGCACATAAAGGGAGAATATTCTGTGTAGAACAGGGATAGGCATGTGGCCTTCAGATTAATAGTCACAGATAAGTAACCTCTCAGATAAAGAGCATCTTGTTTGCTTGAATATTATCACATGGTTGCTCCTCATCAAATTCAACCTGAAGAAGTGTGCCCCAGCAAGTCCATGCCATGTGGGGAACATCAGGGGGAAAGGAGCTGTATTCTATGTCTGGTCTGGTACTAGATGAAGATGAAACTGAATCCCAGTGTAGGCCTGCTAAGAGTCCAATCTGGATTTAATGCAATGGTTTCTCTTTTGATTGTAGCTCCTTGTAGGATAATCAGGTTTCAATGAATACAGGGGAGAAGGAAATGTCCAGGACATGAAGCATAACAAATGTGAAACACAGAGAAATGACTAGCCTGCCTATGCAGAATAGTAGATGACCTTTGCTTTCTTCCAATTTCCAAGAATACAGACGCTTCCTCCTTAGAATGCACCTTGATTTTATGACAACTTCAAAGGGCAGAAAGAGGGTTATAATACAAATATAAATGCCATTAATTGGTTTTTCAAATCTAGCAAATGATTTTATACTTTATCCATTTTCCTTTGATATCCTGAAGGGTGAGTCTCTGAGCATTTGAGATGGCATGCTATCCATTATGCTACAGTTTCTGGATGGTATTTAACATTTCATGTAACTAGTCTTTGTGGTTATATTGACTCTATTGTGCTGTTGCCATAGTAATTAAGGAGGTACATTTGCAGAGCAATGCAGACAGAGTGATCAGCGCAGATATGTTGTCTGACACAATTCAGGGATCTAGAAATCTGGACCAAGTCTTCAGAAAAAAAAAAAGTGGTATAGAGTTTCTATTGATATTATTGTGGGCATTAAGGCAGCCAAGTTATCACCAATATAAAATCTAATTGAAAAGCTGAGGAAATAGGAAAACAAAAAAAGAAATACACACATACAAAGGAAGAAGTTTACTACTGAGGGTTTAAATACTAAATATGTGTGTGGGTGGAAAGTTCTGGCAGTACTCCTACAGAAATATTTTGACAAACTAACACCATATGGAAGCTTTTATACCACTGAAAGCAATGCTTTTTTCTCTCTATATATATCTCTCTCATTCTCTCTCTCTCCTCTCTCCCTCCTTCCCTCACCTCTCTCAAACATATTCACCCTATACAGTGTTATTATATTCTCCTAGTTTTTTTTGACATTTTATACCTTTTACAACATAACTATCATTTTAATGTGATGTTATTCATATTTCAAAAAGTAATATATTACCACATAAGAAGTCCATGCTCATTTATATAAAAATTAAAAATTTAAGAGATAACTGATTAAAGGACACAAACAGATGATTCATAGAAGCCTGGACCACTCCCTCTCTGTATTGAACTGACAACTTGTCTACTCCACTTTGATCTCTAATAATCTCAAAACATGTCTACAATTGAGCTCCTAATTTTGTGTCTCAAATCTGCTTTACTCCTCCTGTAGTATTTCCCTCTAATTGCAGGTTAACTACATTATTTTCAAAGCCCAGACCCCAAACAGTAGTTATTCATTACTCTTCTCTTTCTGTTATATACCATATATTATTCATTTATATTTCTACTATACAGTACAAATATATATGATGAGATCATATCTACCACAATGACATTTCGTCTTTCACCTGTAGTACAAAAATAGCCTCATACCAGTCACCCTGATTCAGACATTATGTCCCTTCAGTATATTTTCCACAAAGTAGCCAAAGTGATCTTATTAAAACTTAAAGCAAAGCAAAAACTTTTTACTTGGAGAAAATGCTAACTTGGAGGAAAGGCTCACATCCTTACAATGGCCACAAATTCCTACCTGATCTATCTACCACTGCTTCTTCTAGTTCAGTGATCACTTCACTCTTATCACATGGGCCACGTGCTGTTTCTCAAACACAGTCGGCAAACTATTGCTAAAGGCTGCACTCTCTTCCTTTTTTCTGGGTTTCAACACCCATCATTATGCATATCTTTCATTAATCCCTCAATTCCTTCCAGTCTTTATTTGAATATCACCTTCAGAGTGGGCCTATCCTATCCATCCTATTTATATTTTAACCCCCCCTCCAATCCTTTATTTTCCTCCATAACAATTACCATCAACTCACCTTCTATACATTTCATTTCTTTGTTTAGTTTCCGACTCCACCAAAATAAAATTAATGCTCTATGAGGGAATAAATTTTTCTTTTCTGTTTACCACTGTAGCCTTAACACCTTGAGGAAGGACTGGCACAAAGAGGGGTCTCAATAAATATTCATTGAGTGAATAAAGATGGAAATCTAACTTTTAGCATGTGTCTGAGAAGGTATCGCAAGTTTTTATAATTAAAATATAAATGAAAGCAACATTTTCGAAAACTAGTGTTTTATTTTTACATTATAATATCAGTGCTGATGAGAGTACAATGAAAAGATTGTCTCACACATTGCTATAGGTAGTAGACAGTTAGAGTGATATGGCCTCTAAAATTTAAAAGATCCCGAGGGCTGGAGAAAAAAATAGGTATAGAATGGGGGAGTACGGGAAAAGCCCAATATTGGCAGGCTGTTGACAAGGGAGATTAAGTCATTAATTCAGCAACCTTGAGTTTTGAAGGAACTGATGAATTAAGAGCAGTAGAGGATGTTTTATTGTGTTTTGAGCAGTACCATCTCCTCTTCTACATCTGAAGAAAACCTGTGATTTGTAAATGCTTCTGGTTTTGGGTGTTTTGTTACCTTCAAATGCTGTACTACGTTGGCTCATCCCTAAAGATACACACCTTCTTTTTTTGGGAGAGAGAGAAACATTAATGATGAGAGAGGATCATTGATTGGCTGCCTCCTGCAAGCCCCTAACTGAGGATCAAGCCCACAATCTGGGCATGTGCCCCAACCAGAATCAAACCGTGATCTCCTTGCCACACTGGCCAGGCAAGATACTCACATTCTGAGCTATTTAACAATGACTGACTCAGGATAGATGCTCCATGAATAGAAGTAGTAGCAGCAACAGTCATCATGGCAGCACCTGCAGCAAGCAATAATAACACTAATAATGTAGAAAAGCCCATTAGCAACTTCAGAATGAAATATTTTAATATGGTGACTTTTTAGTCAAGCCATTAAATGTTTATGAATCATAAAGAAGTGGAAATAAGGCAGGTGTTTAGTGCAAAAAAAAAACCAGAATAAGCAATCCCATCTACAATAATAAAAGCATCATATGCTAATTAGACTGGATGTCCTTCCAGATGCCCTTCTGGACAAAGCTGGGGCT
>NW_005368305.1:2813114-2824025 GCF_000412655.1 Myotis brandtii | reverse complement strand
ATATATATAAAATACATCCAAATCTATGTGTGTATGTGAATGTGTGCAAGTATACATGAGCATGTGTGTGTAATTACTAGTTGCCTTTTTAATTTCCATTCTTCCCTTCTTTAATAACAGAACCCTAATTTTACGTATTGTATTGATTCTCAGAATGAAGAGTTTATTTTCTAGCTTCATTTGTGGGAAGGTTAATCATGTGATTTCCTTCCTTCCAATGAGGTGTAACTGAAACTGTAAGCACAACTTCAGAGAATTCTGCTTAGAGGGAGATGACTAAAATGTGATGTACCCCACTAATTCATTTGTCCATCTGCCTTCTTCTGAACTATATTTTGACATGATGTCTGTAATTCTAGAAGCCAACCAGGACATTGAGGTGACCCTAAAGATGGGAGTCATGAGTCAGGATGAAGAAGGAGGCATTCTTCATTATCATGGAGTTGCCCTACCAGCCCTGGATATCTACCAACAAATTTACATCACTGTTATGAAAAGTCCCTGCTACTCATAGCCAAACTAATCTCAACTTGTTACAGTATGATTTTAACATCACAAAAGTACCAAATATGAATATGCTAAAAATGACTAGAAAAAACATATTGTACATTAAGTCTATATTTCTATTTCAATATTTCAAAATTCAGATATTTCAAATATTTTTAAAACATTGTATGGCATGAGCATCTCATTTCTGTAAAATAAAAAAGAGGTAAACTAACTTGGGTTCTTTACTACTAACTCATATGTGTTAATAATGAGACATAGGATTATAAAATTGCTTATTGAGAGATTTTTGGCAGGTATTACTCTGAGCTATAACAAGCCCCAGAAAATTATTAAAAATAGTTATCTTATGATGATCAAAGTTAGTAAATACATTTAGCATAAAACTGTCATATATTAGCAAGCAGACATTATTTATTCAATCCCTGAGGCATTCCTTGATATTAAGTTAGTTAGGCAAGTTCTTTAATTATTTCAATCTAACCAAAGAAAATTTTATAAAAATTAGGTATTGACTCCACTGTAGATATTCTCTATGAAAATGCAATTTAAAAATAGATTTCTAACTTGGTCATTGATTGATTGTGTGAGGTAAATGCCAAGTGTTAGCTTACTCCCTCAATTTTGGCTTGGGGAATGGAGTGGATATATTAATTATAGTATAGCACATAGGAAAGAAAGGAGGTATAAATGTGATATGATATAATGAGTTGGTTTGGAATAATCTATTTTTGAAGGTATCTGTGCTATTTAAATTAGGCCTGGATAAACTTTAAAATAAAGAAGATACTAGTATTACAATCTGTGAGTATGTAATTCCTGAAGAATATGATGAATATGGCTGGTTTGCAGGCAACAAAGACTTATGTAATACTTTAAACAATAAAGAATTTAAATTACAAAAATATATAAAAAATAAAAAATGTGTTATTTGAAAAATCTTGACAGTACTCTACTGTCTAAATTTGGGAGCACTTTCATAATTATTTATTATTTTATAAAATAATGTTTACTTTTTTGATTAATAATTATTTTTAAGTGCCACCTGTCAAACCTTGTGATCC
Organism: Myotis brandtii; assembly: GCF_000412655.1. Classification (NCBI taxonomy): domain Eukaryota; kingdom Metazoa; phylum Chordata; class Mammalia; order Chiroptera; family Vespertilionidae; genus Myotis; species Myotis brandtii. Next base: position 2,822,454 of record NW_005368305.1, on the reverse strand, counting down.
TAGTATTTTGAATGAGATGAATCTAGTGTCTACTATTTGCTTTAGGGTTTTAAAAACAGAGCTAGAGATCAAGTAATAATGTACCTACCCCTCATATTTTTCCAGTTGTTAAGAGCACTGATTTACATCTTAGAAAATTGACACTCAAATATTTTTCAGATTATGATTAGAGTTTTAGAAACCTTAAAAATTAGGTAGGTAAAACATAAATATATCCTGTTAATCTAGTATTCAAGTGAATTATAATGTACATCATGTTTAAATGTAATACAGTCATGAAAAATCTTTATGACAGTTAAAAATAACAGGAAAATGTGTATTATAATGTACTAGAGGCCCAGTGCATGAATTTGTGCACTGGTGGGGTTCCTCAGCTGGCCTGTGCCCTCTTGCAATCCGGGACCCCTTGGAGGATGTTGGACTGCTGGTTTTGGCCTGATCCACGCATGCCAAGCTGAGGGACCCTACTGGTGTACGAATCTGTGCACCAGGCCTCTAGTATCCATATAAGATCTTTGGTTAATCTCTTCCTGCCCTCCTCCTACCCCCTTCCCTCTGAGATTCATCAGTATGTTCCATATTTCCATGTCTGTGCATTGAGCGTCTGCCCCCTGGTGGTCAGTGTACATCACAGCTACTGGTCAAACAGTCGCTTAGGCTTTTATATGTATAGATGATAGGCAGAATTCTAAGATGTGCCTTATTCACCCTCCCTAGTGTATACGCTCTTGTTAATCCTCCCCTGGGTTCAATCAGAACTTGTAACTTGCTTTTAACCAATAGCATGTGGCAAAGGTAAACAGATTTTGCATGTGTTAAGATGCCTAATTATTTGACTTTAACTTAATAGAGAGAGGGCATGACAAATATTCTGGAGGCATAACCAATCAAGTGAGTCCTTTAAAAGAAGGTCCTAACTTTCCTTGAAGTTAGACACTGCAATTAGCAGAGACTTTCTCTCTCCATTGCTGGCTTTGAAGATGTAAATTGTCTGGATTCTATAGCAGTGAGAAAATTAATTTTACCAGCAACTCAATGGAGCTTGGAAGTGGTTCTTCCCTAGTTAAGCCTCCAGATGAGAATTCAACATAGTCAACGATTTTATCGTAGCTTTATGAAACCAGCAGAGGATCCAGGTAAGATGTGCCAGAATAACTGTGGAAACTGTTAAGATAATCAATCTGTATTGTTTTAAGACACCAAGTTTATTACAGCAATAGAAAATTAATAAAAAATATTTAGATTTAAAAGTGGGTAATAAAATTGATGTCACTATGATCATAATTGTTTTAAAAATAAACTAAAACTATAAACAATATTCATATAATTCTTATTCCAATAATGTTGGGCTAAATAATATAATCCCTTTCACTGAGGATAATTTAAAAAGCTGATGAAATACTATTGAAAATCTCCTTTAAAAATCTCCATAAAGTTAACAAGGCAGGGAGGGAGGTATACCAGATTAAATTTTAGGAAACAGAAGTTCATACAGAGATAAGCCTAATTCTCCAAAACAGTTCTGTCCTGAGAATTTTTTTTCTGATCATGAAAACAGAGACTTTCTAATAGACCTGTGGTGCTGCACATGAGGTGAGGAGACATGCAGGAAGATGTGGCACTGGTGTTATTGTAAGAACTCCAAATGGAAAACAACCCAGTTGTTCATCCAGAGTAAAATAACAATATGAATTGGAGAATATTTTTAAAAGGGAATACTACAAAGCACTGAAAATAAATGACTACTGCTGCAGGGAGCAACATATTGTTTATAAGCATAATATAGGCAAAGGAAAGCCAGATATTAGTAAACACAGGGATGTATTAAAAAAGTGATAAAGCTATAAAGAAAAGCAAGCAAGTTATTAACATAAAATGTTTGTTTATTTGTATGCCCATATTATGCATGATTCAATTATGCATAATCCCTATTATTCATTAACCCGTATTTATGAATTATGTTTTTTTTAGATTAAATGGAGAAAATGTAGTTTCCATATGACACATAGGGCATTGGGGATTATTGGTATGTTCAATTTCTTAACTAAGGAGCATCCATTTTATAATTACTCATTTACTGTACAAGTATGTGTTATGTACTTTCATTCTGAATGATATATCTAATAAGAAATGGTTTGAAAATGTCTAAAATATAAAAAAGTAGTTATAGTGTCCTGTGATTAATAATGACCTGCATTCAAGTACTTCCATTTTAGGCCAAGTAGGTAGAACTAAGGCAACAGAAGGGTCATGGGAGTGAGGAGTGTATCTTTATACCTGAAAGACACATTCCAAGTATAGCATATTCCATTCATGCCATGCTTCATTAGATGGGGGAGAAGTTAATTTTATGTGCCTATTGGAGAAGCCAGAAGGTTTAAGAATTTATTCAGGTTTTGTTACATGACTAAATTATATAACCACTACTAAAATTAGGACTACTAATGATCTGGTTACCATACATTGATTCCTTTTTTCTGTGTCAAGAATTGTGCTAAGCTTATAGGAACATGGTAATCTATATCTATAAAAGCCCAGCGATGGGAATGGCAAAATGACCAGATGACCAGAACGACCAGTGTCTATGACATGAACTGCGACAGCCAACTGGCCTGATGATCCAGGCCCTGATCAGCCCCCCACGGCCAGCCCCGCCCCTGATGGGCCCCCGACACCCCAATTGGGGGTGGGGCCAGCTGGCCAACTGCCTATGGCCCTTCCCACGGCCGGTCCCCAGCACCTTGATTGGGGGTGGGGCCAGCCAGCCAACCACCCGTGGCCCCTCCCCCCACCCACTCTGCCTCTGACCGGCCCTCCCCACCTCAATCAGGTGTGGGGCTGGCCGGACCCCACCTGTGCACGAATTTATGCACCAGGCCTCTAGTTTAAAATATTAGCCAATGAGGTGTTTTATTTTGTCACAATCCCTAATCCCTTAATATAGTTTATTACTCATTCTATCCCATGGTCACTTATTTATAACCTTGTCATCTACATTCAAGGGATAGACAGAACCTAAAAAAGAAATGTAAAGAGAAATAAAGAAAAGTTAAATCTTACCTCATGAATTTCCAAAGGCCTATGTCTTGAAAAAAATTTTAAGGTATCTTATCACCCCTAGTTTATTGTTGCTTTTGTTTTGCTTTCTGTTTTTTGTTTGTTTGTTTGTTTTTTCAATCATAGTGGAGGATTATAAAAAATATTCTGCCTAGGGAAAGAGAATAAAGACAAATGCATACATAGGGACAGCCCCTCCAAGGTAAAGACAGAGAAAACAATAGTTAAACACTCATAGATTCTAGGAGTTGAGAAGTGCTGTCCTACACTTTCTGTCTGGATCTCTGGGAAATTTTTTTTTCATAGAAGTTCAGTTAGTGTTCATGGCATGGAAGGTATAAAAAGGCTATGTATCAGAGATAAGAAAAGCATTAAATAACGTACTCAAGTAGTATAAGAAAGCCTGGGGTAGGGGAGAGAGAAGGGAGGAAGAAAGGGAGAAAGTGAGAGCTGACAAATATAAATGTTCTAAATGGGAGGTTTCACCAGGCCGATGTGGTTCAGTGCTTGAGTGTCGACCTATGAACCAGGAGGTCATGGTTCAATTCCCAGTCAGGGCACATGCCTGGTTGCAGGCTCCATCTCCAGTGTGGGGCATGCAGGAGGCAGCCGATCAATGGTTCTCTCTCATCATTGATGTTTTTATCTCTCTCCCCCTTTCCCTTCCTCTCTGAAATCAACAATAAATATATTAAATATATTTTAAAAATAAATAAATGAGAGGATTCATGGTCAAACAAAATGACAGAGATGGGAATAAAACTTTGAAACAGATAAGAATATCAAGGTTTGCTACTATCTGAGAATCAACTGGGATGATGTACACAGTACACTCCAGTGCCAATGTGGACTAATATTAAAGACTTGACCCTTATCCCAGGTACAAAACTTAGTTGGCACTCTGCAGAAAGGACTGGAAAGGAGTAGAAAAATGATATGTAATTAGATTAAAATGTAGATTTAAATATAAAGCTTTTGATTTATATAAAACATAAATCTAACTCCTTTTTAAAAGTATCAGGATTAAAACATTATTTCTGCGGTGCATGTACACACAAGTTTGTTTATGTGTATAATATATCAAATAACGTTCACAATGACATTATAATGTAGGTATTATTTTAATCATTTTAAACTTAGAAACAAAAAAGTTTAAGTAAATCATCAAGAGTGACAGTGCTGTAAAAGAGTACAGCTACAATTCCAAATATGATTACAACAATATACATAAGAGTGCTTGGTTCATACACTAACACAATCTAATATTATTTAGTAACTAGAGGTCTGGTGCACGAAAATTCATGCACTGGTGGTGGGGGAGGGGTGTCCCTCAGCCCAGCCTGCCCCCTCTCACAGTCTGAGAGACCTCAGGAGATGTCCTACTGATGGGAGGCAACCAGCCTGATCAGGAGAAGGTGCTGCCCCCCATCACCCCGCTGCTGCTGCCACTGCTGGCTGCTGTGGCTGCAAGGCCTGAGCCCCAGGCCTTGCAGCCCCTGGGGCTCACACCTGCCTGAGCCCCGGGCCTCACAGCCACTGTGGCTTTGTCTGGATGGATGTCTGGATGGACGTCTGGAAGACGTCCACCCTAATTACCATACTACCCTTTTATTAGTATAGATATGATTTAGGTCATATTCTGAATTCATTCATTGGGATTGCTCATAGATCTTTTAAAAGACAACATGGAGAGTTGTCTATGTTAGTGTTCTTAGAGATTAAGTCAACAGTATGTTCACATCAGGTACTTTCACAATTTATCACTTTCATGCAATTTGCTAATGATGTGATTATTTAAAATTATGTAGTACGCTCTGTAAGGGAGCTTCTCTTTTCATATTGACTTTTCCACATAATCACTAATAGGATGAGAGAAATTGCAAAAAATGCAGAACTGTTTTTTTCTTATAAATAATGAGAAATTCTGCCTGGGGTTACCAAAGTGGATGGAAAAACAGGTACCACAGGAATCTGATCAACCTGCTCATGCAGTTTATTTGCATCTTCTGGAAATTCTTGGGTTAAGTTCAGATATACTATGACTTGGGTTGAACCATTTTCCCCAGGAGAGAGCCAAGAGTAGAGCATTTAATAGTGGCAGTAGCTACGCAAACCCTTACAATGGTAACCTGGACTTGGTCTTCAGCCACCTGAGCCTACAAAAGCTGAATAATTCTTTCAAAGGTGTTACCATTCTGGTCGACTATAGCATAAGAGAGCCTGTTAGTGTAATCTATAATTGCCAGGCTTCCCATGCAGAGAGAAAGGTGAAAGATGAAGAATGAATCTGCTTCCTTACACTATACACAAATAATAATTCATAGACCTAAATGTAAGAGCTAAAGCTATCTTATGGCCTTCTATTAGGGAAGTATGTTAAGTGGGTGAATTGTATGGCATGTGAATCTCAATAAAGATGTTCCAAAAATAATGGTACATATTAAAAAAAATGGAAATATAAAATTCTGCCAAAACAAAGAAAAAAAAGTGTAAATGTATGGTGTGTTGCTTGAAAAGTAGCAAAATAACGAATTTAGTTTTCCTATAATAAATTAAGAATATTGTTATACTAGAAATAAAATAAGGTGAAATAGAAAAGCTAATAAAGAGAGAGAGAGAAAAAATGAATCATTTAAAAAGCTCTTGATTATCTCAAGGGGAAAGTATTCAACCAGAAAGGAGACAAGAGAGAAAAAGAAAAAATATGTACTAGAGAAAGAGGAAACAGATACTAATATAGTATATTTATTCCAAAATCTATCTGTATTTACATGAAGTTTAAATGGACTAAATACTTTGTTCTGGGTTGAACTGTATTCTTCCAGAATTCATATGCTAAAGTCCTAATCTCCATACCTCTGAATGTGACCTTATTTAGGTATAGGGCCATTGTAGATATAATTAGTTAAAATGAGGTCATACTGGAACAGAATGGGCTCTGAACCCAATATAACTGACGTCTGTATAAAAAAGGGAAATCTGGAAAGAGATACAAGGTCGAACACGATAAAGTTAAAGACCGATCAGGAAGATGTTTTTCAAGCCAAAGAACATTAAAGATTGCCTGAAAACTAATAGAAGCCAAGCTAGAGGTGTACAATAGATCCTCTCTCACAGCCCCCAGGACAAAACGGTGCTGCCTACACCATGATCTCAGACTTCTTGTCTCCAGAACTGTGAGACAATACATTTCTGTTATTTAACTACTCAGTTTGTGGTACTTGGTAGGTGATTTGTCACAGAAGCCTCGGCAAACTAATACAAGTTTATGAAACTTAATTACAGACTTAAACTTTATGTTGATTACAGGAGATACATATACAATGTATACATATAAATGCTAAAAAGAGAAGATGAAAAATGCTAAAAAAGAAAGTATAGTTATATTCATATCAGAAAACAAACTTTTAGACAAAAAGCATTACTAGAGAAAAAATACACTTCCATAGGATAATATACAAATTATAAAATTGTATTTTTTTAACTAATAAAATCTCAAGCCCTGGCAGGTTTGGCTCAGTGATTAGTGTTGACTGAAATGGTCATGGGTTCCATTCCTGGTCAAGGGCACATACCTTAGTTGCTGGTTTGATCCCTGGCCCCAGTGGGAGCTTGAATGTGAGGCAACCAATAGATGTGTCTCTCTCAAGCCTTCAATGTTTCTCTTTCTGTCTCTCTCTCTCCCCCTCCTCCCTCCCTTCCACTCTCTTTAAAAAAAAAAACAAAAAAAAAACAATGGAAAAAATATCCTTGGGTGAGGATTGAAAAACAACAACAAAGAAAAAAACCCTCAAAATGTATGGAGCAACATAAGTAAAGTAATAATCATCATATATAATTTAACACTCACCCTCTTATATATGACAGAATAAAAAGAGAAAATAATCAGTAATATAGAGTAGTGGAACACATCGTTAATTAGTTGCTCTAATAAACATTATACAAACACATATATTACACTGTCCATCAACTGTAAAAAACACAGAAAATATTTTTAAAAATCAAACATGCTTTAAATTAAAACAAGTGTATAAAAATGTCAAAAGACTAGAATTATTTAGAATATTTTTATATGCAGTGCAATTAAGCTAGAAATTAACAAGAAAAATGTATTATATAACATGTAAATGTATGGAAATTGACCAGTAACTCTAAATAACCCATGGGTCAAAGGGAACTAATAATGCAAATCAGAAAGTATTTTAAATTGAATGACAATGAAAACTCTATATATCAAATCTTGTGGAATACAGCTAAATTCACAAAGAGGTAAATGCCTAATAGACAAAAATATTTTGGAAAAGCAGAAAACTAAAAAACAATGACTAATCATCACATTAAATATTAACATCATATAAAATGATAATTTTTTTTAAAAAAACAGCAAATTAAGCCTGAGGAAAATTTAAAAACAGAAGAAAATAATAAAGACAAAGGCAGAAATTATTGAAATAGAAAATAAATATATAATAGAAGTAAACATCAACAATCCGAAAATGTTATTTAAAATAACTATTAAAAGTAATTACCCATTATCAAGACTCATAATGGCAAGAAAAAAGAACTTCATTAAATACAATAAAGGCACTTAATAAAAATATCTGAAGCTATTAAAACAACTAGAACTATACATTTGAAAATTTACATAATATGGACAATTTTATATAAAAGTATAATTACCAAGTCTGGCACAAGAAAAAGATTAAAAAGGTGACTATTCTATAATTTAATTAAAATCCATAATTATAATTCTCCTACCAGGAAATCTTCAGGCACAGATGGTTTCACTGATTAATACTTCGAAACAAGTAAAGAAGAAATAATAGCGATTTTACAAGTCTTTCAGAGAATAAAAGCAGATAAGACACTCTCAATTTCTATTATGAAGTCATTGTAACATTACCAGTAAATACTGATGAGAATGTTATAAGAAGAAAATTAGCAACTGATCTCAGTAAGGATCACAGACACATATTCTTCACACATTATTATTAAACTGAATATAGTCATATATAAAATCAAAATATATAATGATGAAATTGGATGGATTTTGAGAATTATTTTTAACCTTTCAAAATCAGTGTAATTCTTTAACAGAGCAAAAGAGGGGAAAAAAACAAAAACTATGATCATGTCAACAGAAAAAGTCTTTGATAGAATTCAAAAACTACCTGACTCAAACAAAACAAAACAAAACAAAACTTTTCTAGACTAGGAATAGAATGGAGTGTACATAACCTGATAAATGCTATCTAAAAATATCATTGAATGCTTTCTGTCTGAGAAAGTAACAAAATGAGTGCATCCAATGTCACCGCTTTTATTTAGCAATGGACTGAATGTTCTAGATAGTGGAACAATAAGAACATAAATAAAAAGTATAAATAATAGAAAGGAAGAAATAAAAACTTCATTACTTGCAACTGATAATGTACAAAGAAAAGTTAAAGCTAGAGATAAAAATATACTTTTTGAAATAACAGGAAAAAAGTCAAATACCTAAGGTTACCCTTAGGAAAATAATGAAAAAAAATAAATAAATAAAATGAAATACTGAATAAAAATAAGGTAAATAAAAATGCTATAAGACTCAATAGTCTAAAAATGCCATTGATTAAAACAATAAAATCACAAGATGTGTGGCTTTTTGCTACTACGAAGCATGGTATGTTATAAAACTGCAATAATTAAAACTGTATGATATTGCAAACCATAAAGAGAGCATAGAAGCAACTGTTTATAAGGTATTTGCTACACATACAATAATAAAAATTTATATCCTATTGAGATAGAAAAATAGATCTAGGTAGGCAGTCAGGGACAGGGACCATATGGAGGTAGGGGGAAGGAAAGTCAGACATGGAAGCAAACAAAGAGCCTAGAATTAGCTAGGCAAAACCTGGCTGGGCAGGGAAACTTGACTATTGATGCTTCTAGGCAGGAACAGTGATGTCACCTCGGACCTGAAGTGGCAGTCCTCAATCAGGTACTCCCACAGGAGGGAACTTGAACTTTGATATAAGTGGGTATTGCCAGAATTCCTTGGAGGGACCAATCAGAAGCTAGCAGAGTATATGACTATCCCCTAGAGTCCCGTGGTCGGCAAACTGCGGCTGGCAAACCACATGCGGCCCTTTGGCCCCTTGAGTGTGGCTCTTCCACAAAATACCACGTGTGGGCGCGCACATACAGTGCAATTGAAACTTTGTGGCCCATGCACAGAAGTCGGTACTTTGTGAAAGAGCCGGTATTTTGTGGAAGAGCCACACTCAAGGGGCCAAAG
>NW_005368305.1:2807135-2811499 GCF_000412655.1 Myotis brandtii | reverse complement strand
GCTGCCCTAGACAAAGAGCTTAAGTGGTAACCCATTTTGGGTCCCCTTCCTTTTCGCAGAATGAAGTCCATATATCACCCCCCACAACTTTGTTTTCCCCCCAATAAATTTTCTTTTCTTCCCACCATTTTTGTCCATGAATCCATTCTTTGGTTTTATGAGACAAAAAACTTGGACCTGACCATATTTTGAGTTTAATATTTCATATTTTGGGTTTCATAATTATATAAATAGTTATATAAATCAATAAGAAAAATAATAACTAGTACACATATGTAAAATAATTTAATAATCATTTTACTAAAGATAATTTATAAGAAGCCAATTCTATCTAATAAAGAGGGAATATGCTAATTGACCCTCATGCTGTCGCAAAAGATGGCGGTGCCCACAGTCAATAAGGAGGGAAAATGGGGAACTCAGCGCGCCTGCCTCCGAAGTCCCCCAGTCCCCTCAGACCCCAGCCACCCAGAGCCGGCCCAAGATGCAGGCAAGCCTCAGATGTCAGCCTGTGCCACCCAAGGCTCAGGTAACCAGGGCCAGCCAAAGCTTGTGCTGCCAGCAACAGAGGTGTGATTCGGTGTCTCCTTCCCCTGATTGCTGGGTCACCTTCTACCCTGAGGGCTCCTGGACTGTGAGAGGGGGCAGGCCGGGCTGAGGGACTCCCCCTCCAGTGCATGTGTTTTCATGCACTGGGCCTCCAGTATGGGTCAGTGTGCTCCCACAGGAGTAGCGCTGCTCAGCCACAAGCCAGGCTGACGGCTGCCAGTACAGGGGTTGGGTGGGAGCCTCTCCCACCTCCTCAGCAGCACTAAGGATTTCCGACTGCAGCTTAGGCCTGCTCCCCGCTGGCAAGTGGACATCCCCAGAGGGCTCCGAGGATGTCTGAGTGCCAGTTTAGGCCCAATCCCCACCGGGCCTCTAGTGTAATTATATATGTGTTTTCCAATGGACTTAGGCAACCCCTGTGAAAGGGTCGTTCAACCCCCAAAGGGGTCGTGACCCACAGGTTGAGAACCGCTGCCCTAGACAAAGAGCTTAAGTGGTAACCCATTTTGGGTCCCCTTCCTTTTCGCAGAATGAAGTCCATATATCACCCCCCACAACTTTGTTTTCCCCCCAATAAATTTTCTTTTCTTCCCACCATTTTTGTCCATGAATCCATTCTTTGGTTTTATGAGACAAAAATCTTGGACCTGACCATATTTTGAGTTTAATATTTCATATTTTGGGTTTCACAATTATATAAATAGTTATATAAGTCAATAAGAAAAATAATAACTAGTACAGATATGTAAAATAATTTAATGATCATTTTACTAAAGATAATTTATAAGAAGCCAATCCTATCTAATAAAGAGGGAATATGCTAATTGACCCTCATGCTGTCGCAAAAGATGGCGGTGCCCACAGTCAATAAGGAAGGAAAATGGGGAACTCAGCGCGCCTGCCTCTGAAATCCCCCAGTCCCCTCGGACTCCAGCCACCCAGAGCCGGCCCAAGGTGCAGGCAAGCCTCAGATGTCAGCCTGGGCCACCTGAGGCTCAGGTAACCAGGGCCGGCCAAAGCTTGTGCTGCCAGCAGCAGAGGTGTGATACGGTGTCGTCTTCCCCTGATCGCCGGGTCACCTTCTACCCTGAGGGCTCATGGACTGTGAGAGGGGGCAGGCTGGGCTGAGGGCCTCCCCCTCCAGTGCATGAATTTTCATGCACTGGGCCTCCAGTATACATATAAAGCAGAATTCTACTTTATTAGTCATCAAGGCAATGCACAATAAAATTACAACGTGTGGTAACTACATCCTATGTAATAAAAGCCTAATATGCTATGTGTCTGGCCATCTGGTCATCCATTCAATCAAGCAAAGTATAATATGCTAATGATATGCTAAGGTTGCTCAACTGCTTGTTATGACATGCACTGACCAGGGGGCAGACTTATATATGTGTTTTCCAATGGACTTAGGCAACCCCTGTGAAAGGGTCGTTCAACCCCCAAAGGGGTCGTGACCCACAGGTTGAGAACCGCTGCCCTAGACAAAGAGCTTAAGTGGTAACCCATTTTGGGTCCCCTTCCTTTTCGCAGAATGAAGTCCATATATCACCCCCCACAACTTTGTTTTCCCCCCAATAAATTTTCTTTTCTTCCCACCATTTTTGTCCATGAATCCATTCTTTGGTTTTATGAGACAAAAATCTTGGACCTGACCATATTTTGAGTTTAATATTTCATATTTTGGGTTTCACAATTATATAAATAGTTATATAAGTCAATAAGAAAAATAATAACTAGTACAGATATGTAAAATAATTTAATGATCATTTTACTAAAGATAATTTATAAGAAGCCAATCCTATCTAATAAAGAGGGAATATGCTAATTGACCCTCATGCTGTCGCAAAAGATGGCGGTGCCCACAGTCAATAAGGAAGGAAAATGGGGAACTCAGCGCGCCTGCCTCTGAAATCCCCCAGTCCCCTCGGACTCCAGCCACCCAGAGCCGGCCCAAGGTGCAGGCAAGCCTCAGATGTCAGCCTGGGCCACCTGAGGCTCAGGTAACCAGGGCCGGCCAAAGCTTGTGCTGCCAGCAGCAGAGGTGTGATACGGTGTCGTCTTCCCCTGATCGCCGGGTCACCTTCTACCCTGAGGGCTCATGGACTGTGAGAGGGGGCAGGCTGGGCTGAGGGCCTCCCCCTCCAGTGCATGAATTTTCATGCACTGGGCCTCCAGTATACATATAAAGCAGAATTCTACTTTATTAGTCATCAAGGCAATGCACAATAAAATTACAACGTGTGGTAACTACATCCTATGTAATAAAAGCCTAATATGCTATGTGTCTGGCCATCTGGTCATCCATTCAATCAAGCAAAGTATAATATGCTAATGATATGCTAAGGTTGCTCAACTGCTTGTTATGACATGCACTGACCACCAGGGGGCAGACGCTTCGTCCGGTAGGTTAGCTTGCTGTTGGGGTCTGGCTAATTGGGACTGAGCGAGATGGGCCAGACACGCCTTGGAGCCCTCCCACCATCCTTCTCCAGCTGGCCAACGTCCCGAATCCCTTCCTGACCCTGATCATGCACCATGGGGTCCCTCAGCCTGGCCTGTGCCTCTTGCAATCCGGGACCCCTCAGGGGATGTCAGAGAACCAGTTTTGGCCAGATCCTGCTCAATGCTGGAGCTGCCCCCTGGTGGTCAGTGAGCTCCCACAGGGGGAGTGCTGCTCAGCCAGAAGCTGGGCTCGTGGCTGGCAAGCACAGTAGCAGTGGTGGGATCCTCTCCCACCTCCGCAGCAGTGCTAAGGATGTCTGAGTGCCAGCTTAGGCCTGCTCCCTGTACAGTTGGACATCCCCTGAAAACTCCTGGACTGTGAGAGGGTGTAGATTGGGTTGAGGCACCCTTCTTGACTCCCCAAGTGCATGAATTTAGTGCACTGGGCCTCTAGTATATACATATCTATTAATGACCAAAATAAAAATGTACTGCCAAGTCTAAGCATGGTTAGAATATAGAGCAATGGACACTCTCACACCCTGCTGGTAAATTGCTCAATCACAGTTTGGATTTTCTACTTAATGTTGGGCATATATATTTTGTATACTATGGCCTAGCCTTTGCACACATGGCTTATATCCAACACTAATGCATGCTGATAGACACTAATACCTACATGTTCGGATGTTCATATCAATATTATATTCAATAGTAAAAAAAGCGGAAGGAATTCAAATGTCCATATATTGTGGGTATTTATATAGTTCAATATTACACAAGAAAGAAAATTAATTGAACCACTTGTAACACTCAAAATGTTAATGAATTCCACAAGCATAATGTTTGGCAAAAAAAGATCACACACAAAAAATACTGCATGATTCTACTATATAAAATACAAAACCAGGCAAAAAATTACTCATGATGTGGAAGTCAAGAGAGTGATTACCCTTAAAGAGAAAGGATGAGTTACTGGCTGGGACGGGCATGAGGAGAGTGTCTGGGGTGTCAGCAATGGTCTTTTTGTTTTTAAAAAGGTAATTTTTACACAAATAATTGAGCTGTAAATTTACCTTTTGTACTCTTTTGGTTGTTGTACTTCTTTCAATAAATTTTATTTTATTTTTTATCTTCATTGTTGAGAGTATTACCGATGTGCCCTCTTTCCCACCTTGTTTCCCACCACCTTGTTCCCACCTCACCCCAGGCTTTCACCACCCTATTGTCTGTGTTCCAGGGTAATGCATATATAAGCATATTAGCTATTTAGCTAAGTAATGTGCATGAGAACTATTATAGCCTTTTTTTAAATTCTTTTTTAAAATATTTATTGTTGAGATTATTACAGATGTCCCTCTTTTTCC
>NW_005368305.1:2778500-2807092 GCF_000412655.1 Myotis brandtii | reverse complement strand
CTGCTTTTAAGATTCTCTCTTTGTCTTTTGCCCTTGGCATTTTAATTATAATGTGTCTTGGTGTGGTCCTCTTTGGATTCCTCTTGTTTGCGGTTCTCTGTGCTTCCTGGACTTGTAAGTCTATTTTCTTTCACCAGGTAGGATAAGTTTTCTGTCATTATTTCTTCAAATAGGTTTTCAATATCTTGCTCTCTCTCTTCTTCTGGCACCCTCATAATTTGGATGTTGGTATGCTTGAAGTTGTCCCAGAGGCTCCTTACACTATCTTCATATTTTTTGGATTCTTTTTTCTTTTTGCTCTTCTGGTTGGGTGTATTTTGCTTCCTCACATTTCAAATCATTGACTTGATTCTCAGGACCCTCTAGTCTACTGTTGAATTCCTGTATGTTATTCTTTATTTCAGTCAGTGTATGCTTAATTTCTGACCAGTCCTTTTCAATTTTTTTTGGCATTCTCACTAAGATCGTTGAAAGTGTGACTACGTCCCTTGGAGGTTTCTGGAAGTTTCTTGAAGCCTTATAACCATGATTTTGAACTCCATGTCCAGTAGTTTGCTTTCTTCCATTTCTTTCATTTGTGACATGTTTTTTTGTCTCCACATTTTGGCTGCTTCCCTGTGTTTGTTTCTATGTATTGGGTAGAATTGCTATATCTCTTTGAGTTGATAGAGTGACCTTGTGTAGTAGGTGTCCTATAGAGCCCAGTGGCTCATCCTCCTCAGTCACCTGAGATGGACACTCTAGGTGCACCCCGTTGTGGGCTGTGTGCACAGTCTTGTTGTAGTTGAGATTTGATTGATGTTGGTGTCACTGGGAGGAATTGACCTCCAGGCCAATTGGTTGTGAGGACCAGCTGTGTCTACAGTGGGAGAGATGCTATGCAGGAGACACCCCTATGGAGCAGGACTTGCTTCAGGAGCAGGACTTGCTTCAGTGGGGCTTAGGTGCTCACTGAGTCTGCCCCTTGAATGTGTCACTTATGGATGTGAAGAGTTGTAATCTGGTATGGTCTAACACTGACCACTAGGTACACTGGCTCTTGGGTCTCCAGGGGTAAATAAAGTTAGCCACTGCCTAGGGCCACCCAGCAGGAGCTATAGAGAGATTTGAAGATTCCTCCCCTTTGTATTGGGTTTAGAAGTGTCCAGATGAGGCCCAGCTGTGAAGCAAGGTAGGCTGGTGCTGGTGCTGGGTCTTGGGCCTTTTATTGATAGGTTTGGGGCTCCCTGACCAAGCTGCACCTTGTTTGACAGATTTTAGCCTGAACAAGGACAGGCCATTCATATGCAAAATGCTCTGCACACAGCTTGGGTGGTGCTGCAAATTGGATGAGGCAGGGTCTTAAGGAATCACCAGGGTGGAGCAAAGAGAAATGGCTGCCAGTCAGCCCTGCATCCAAAGAGGTCTCAGCATAAGAACAATGATCCCTTTGAGCACCTCCATCTGGGAGAAAGCATCCCAGAGTTTCTGCCCCAATGCCAGACAATCCAGTTCCTTCTTGTTTGTGTCCATGTTCCCCAGAGCCTCAACCTGGTGCTAGAGCTCAGAGGAAGTGGGACCTTGTAAATTCAGTTTGTGGTTCCAGCCTTTTAAGAGGAATAGCTGGATCTCCAGTAGTCTGTGTGTCACTTAGCCCCAACCTGCACTGGGTTTTACAGCCCTAGTTTTTACTTCCATAGAGACTTCTTTTTCCTGCTCTGGGACCCTGGGCTAGGGGTCTGGTGTGGGGTGGGGCTTAGGTGCTCACTGAGTCTGCCCCTTGAATGTGTCACTTATGGATGTGAAGAGTTGTAATCTGGTATGGTCTAACACTGACCACTAGGTACACTGGCTCTTGGGTCTCCAGGGGTAAATAAAGTTAGCCACTGCCTAGGGCCACCCAGCAGGAGCTATAGAGAGATTTGAAGATTCCTCCCCTTTGTATTGGGTTTAGAAGTGTCCAGATGAGGCCCAGCTGTGAAGCAAGGTAGGCTGGTGCTGGTGCTGGGTCTTGGGCCTTTTATTGATAGGTTTGGGGCTCCCTGACCAAGCTGCACCTTGTTTGACAGATTTTAGCCTGAACAAGGACAGGCCATTCATATGCAAAATGCTCTGCACACAGCTTGGGTGGTGCTGCAAATTGGATGAGGCAGGGTCTTAAGGAATCACCAGGGTGGAGCAAAGAGAAATGGCTGCCAGTCAGCCCTGCATCCAAAGAGGTCTCAGCATAAGAACAATGATCCCTTTGAGCACCTCCATCTGGGAGAAAGCATCCCAGAGTTCCTGCCCCAATGCCAGACAATCCAGTTCCTTCTTGTTTGTGTCCGTGTTCCCCAGAGCCTCAACCTGGTGCTAGAGCTCAGAGGAAGTGGGACCTTGTAAATTCACTTTGTGGTTCCAGCCTTTTAAGAGTAATAGCTGGATCTCCAGCAGTCTGTGTGTCACTTAGCCCCAACCTGCACTGGGTTTTACAGCCCTAGTTTTTACTTCCATAGGGACTTCTTTTTCCAGGGACCCTGGGCTGGGGGTCTGGTGTAGGGCTGGGACCCTTTGCTCCTCAGGGCGGCCTCACAGAGACAATCTCCCTCTATGTTAAAAAAAAGTGGCCCACATGGGTGCTGGACCAGCCCATTCTGCGCCTCCATGCTTCCGCGCCTCCTACCAGTTTCGGTGTGCTTTCTACTTCACTTCTCTAGTTGTAGTACTTCCATTCTGTCAGCTTTCTAGTTGTTCTGTATTTTAATTGTTATTTTGATGCGGTTGTGGGAGGTGGTGAGTACAGTCATTAGCCTATGCCGCCATCTTGGTCTCATTCCTACTGTAGCCTTTTAACCATCCAACAAGTGTTTGTTGATCACCATCCAATCCAAGTATTCTGTCAGACATTGGAAATACAGAGATGAGTGAAACAAGGTCCCTCTTCTCAGAGAATGCCAGTAAAAATTAAAAACATATTCATTAAAATGCAGTGTAGAATTCGCTAAAATAAAGCTGGTTAAAACCTGCTGCTCAAAGAGTGTTTGAACATCAAAATATAGCAATGGATTATAATCTGTGGACTAAAATAGGAATCCAGGAGTCAATGCTGATTATACTGATACAAGTAAATAAATATATAAACAACTGGAAGAGAAGAAAATGGTGATCTTTATATTAGTAGAATAGCAACTGATAAATGTAGAAGTAATAATAAAGCTAGAAAAATCACTTGCAAACATCATGGTAATAATTGATCCAGGCCATTAATCATTAATAGGTGTTAAAAGAGTCGGTGAAAGTTTGATAAAAAAAAATAGTATATTTCCATAGTCTCAAAATATCTCCTCACACAAATTACTAATTTAAAGAGATATGTACTAACTTTTTAGAAAAGAAATCTGTCAAAGTATTAAACATTTATAAACATCAACATCATTCTGTAGAACCATTCTATGTTAAAAGAGACTAAAGAAACCTAAAAATTAAATGCAACATAGATTAAACCCTGAACCAGAATTATTTATTTTCTATAAAGAACAACATTAGGATAGTTCGCTTTAAACCCTCTTTAAAAGTGAGTTATTTAATTAAAATGTGAATTATTTCTCTTTAAATTCATTTTGATATAAAAATTCAGGGATTTCACTTTGTAGTGGATGTCTGTTGCTTTTTTTTCTTTTTTTTTTCCTCCCAAGCATTCCATCCTCCTTCACTTGCATCTGCTGGAGACCTGCCTCTGTCTCCCCAGGTGGTTCTGGGAAATGACTAGTCACAGTAGTACTCTGCCTGCCAGTCCTGGACACAGGGGAAGCGAGTGAGCCAAACTAGGCCAGCCTGGGTCACTTGCCTTTATTATTCAATCTTGGATGAAAATGGAAAGAACACCCTCTCTTTTCTCATTTAATCTTTAAAGAGTGATTTCAGCAACTTGGTTAAATATAACAGAAAATAAACAAACAAAAAAATGTAAACAGTTCAACCACTTCTCCAAATAAACATAATAAAAAATAATAGCAGGAACAATAATAGCTAGTATTTACTGAGTGCTTATCATGTGTCAGGCACTGTTTTATGTACCTTACAAATATTATCTCAAAAACTCCTTTCAATAACCTCGGGTGTGGGGAAGTTACTGGGATATGTGCTGCTCTCCCACGCTTGAGAAACTCACTGAAAGAAGATGAGCCCTAAACAAAAATGTGAAGAAAATAAGTGAAGATTGCTTTAATCCCTCCATCCTCTGGTCTAAATTTCTCAGACCACATGTCCCTGGTTCACAGAATTTTTATCAAAAAAATAAATAAATATTGAGGAAAAAGTATGCTATGAGTCAGTAAAAAAAATGTAAATCTTGATGTACATTAGAGACAAATATTCATGATACAATTTTAAATGAAAAATAATTAGTTTCAGAAAAATATACTTTACTAAATCAACTTACATTAAAAATGCTATCTATGTGGGTTTATACAGGAATAGATCTAAAATAAAATAAAATAAATAAATATTGAGGAAAAAGTATGCTATGAGTCAGTAAAAAAAATGTAAATCTTGATGTACATTAGAGACAAATATTCATGATACAATTTTAAATGAAAAATAATTAGTTTCAGAAAAATATACTTTACTAAATCAACTTACATTAAAAATGCTATCTATGTGGGTTTATACAGGAATAGATCTAAAATAAAATAAATATAAACCAAAGCTACTAACATTGGAAAAGAAATGAAAAATCATATTACTTTCTAAAAACCCTGCAATATTTGAAATATTTATAATTATTTTATAAATAAAACAAATGCAATGAAAGCAAGTGCTTTCGTTGTTCAGCCCTGTCTGTATGAAGCATACAAAGATTTTTTTATTTTGTAAATGCTAGGTACTTTATCATGCCTTTAACTTTCCTGGGGTTTGTATGTTTTTGTTTTGTTTGTTTTCTGGCCTGCGGTAGAAATTCTGGGCTTTATTTTTCTTTCTAGATAGCTGGCCGTGTGTTAAGATGGGGCTGGCAGTGAGAGCTATCTGGACTCACAGTTTTTGGAGTCAGTTCTGGAATACTTGAACAAGATTCAAGCAGAAGAATGCATACGGCTACGCCATCACGGTGGATAATCCACGTGTTTCTGACTGTGAACAGTAAGCTGGCTCCAAAACCCAGGGCAGATAGGATAGGGTGACTGATGTAATAACTGATCAGTTATAATGTAGAAGAGACTTGGCATAAATAAGAGGAAAGAAATGTTTTTGATATGATGAAAACAGTGAGGGGGTGTTAAGGTTTAACAGTAATAACAATAGTGTAATATTTATTAAAATATTATTGGAGATAATCTCAGAAATGTTGAAACTGCTCCTTTTTTATGTACGTTCTGCCAGGATAGCCTTAAATGTCTACATATCTGAATAGTGCATTAATATTTCTTTCTTGAGTTTGAAAACTTTCTTTTAATAATTTTTCCAGAATTTGAGCTCATGTGTAACAGCACTACCTACCCATGGCTGCAGGGAGGCATGGCGACTGCGGAAAACCGGCCCCTCTCTGGGAAACACAGTGGCCTGAGGCATGAAGGAGTTTGGCCACTGTCTACTTGTTGTATTGAAGTTGGAAACAATCATTAAGGTGAATAGTGGACTTTCCTCATAAGGTTACTTCTATTAAGCACTCCTCCTCTCTCCCAAATGGATGTAAATGGATGTGGGTTTACCTACAGAATTGAATTTGATGGAAAGGTACTTAGAAAGCTAATACGAGTTTGGGGCTAATAAAATCATTTGGAACTGCTGTCTGTATCAAGTTAGTCCTGAACATAATGTAATTTCTCATGACTTATACCTGATAGTTTTCTAATCCAATGGTGTACGGGAGATGGCACTCCCTGAATTGTGAGAGGCACTGTTGTTAAATTTTCTGAGCTAGTTCACCTCACAAGATACTTTGAAATTGACCCTGATAGGAATAATTACATTACAGAAATTTGCAAATGCTACAATTACCCAAACTGCCGGCCAGCTATTATACATTTGCTATTGTTTAACAGCCTGCCAGCTAAATGGTCTTTGCTTAATTTACATCATCCCTAAAACAACATGGACCATTAATCTAGGACAGACTTTGTACAGGAGACCTAGAAGTAAAACTGGGAAGAGCAATATTAGGGAGGTGAGAACATACCAAGAGGAGTAAACCCTGTGAAATGCCTGGCGAGCCCATAAGACTGTGATGGAGATATATCCACTGAAGTCTGAGGTTAACAATTCATTAATTTTTGTGTAGTGGTCGACAGAAAAAGTTTGCAGTGGATTGGAGAGAACGTGGGAGGATAGGAAGTGCAAGTGTGGGTTTCTTTGCAGAACTCAGAAAAGTCTGGCTTTGAAGAGGAGACTGAAAAAAGAAAGATTAGAGAACCACGTAGGATCAAAGGAAGGATTTTTACTTTGTTGTTTTGTTTCATTTTGTTTTTAGCATTGTCCAAACCCATAGGTAGCTAAGGAAAAGTTCCAAAAGAGAAAAAATGACTCCATGATGGAAAAAAGTATCTATTAGAGAGCAAGGCCTCCCTAAGGTCCAGAGCAAAACCTCATCAGGAGACAGGAAATAGAGGATGCAGAATGACATGACGTTTGTTTGGAATCAGGAAGTTGAGAGGTGTGTGTATAATGGCATTTTTCTTGAAGAAGAGGTGACACATTCTGCTGACCTTGTCCAAAGGAGGCTTGGATTGAGTGATGCTTGGAGAGAGTGGAAAAGATTTAGAAAAATCCTTGAGGTTTGTGACCAAGGACTATGCCTGGGGAACAGCTATGTAATACAAGCAAGTCTCACAATGACTTCCCTCAACAAAACAATATTTGCACATATATGTTTACAAGGTAAAGGTAAACATTCTTCATCTGTGGCTTTAAACTGTTTTACTGTTGTCATCTCCCCGACTCCTTGCCGAGACTGCATTCTAATCACATGGCTGGCTTATTCTTTGAGAAACCATCGGTCTCTTTAATTTCCAGTGGAAATATCCCATTTCACTTCCCCTGCCTAACTCATTCTCAAGCTTCAAGTTTCAGTTTAAGTGTCCTCGCCTCCACATGGGCTTCACTGACATTACTATTGAGGATGAATTACTATTTGCTTTACCTTTCAATAATATTCTTTATAAGCCCTGCTAGAGGCCCGATGCATGAAATTCGCGCAAGGGGTTCGACCCTCGCAGCCCCGGCTTCGTCCCTGGAAGGTCGTCCGGATGGTTGTTCCACTGTTCAGCCATTCTGGTCTAATTAGCATATTACACTTTTATGATTATAGATTGTAAAGACCTTGCAGGACTGAATAATGATTTGTTTCCACACTTGGTGCTTCTTTTCCAATTTTGAGGTGTACAAGGGAATGTGTATTATGAACCTTTGTATCACAATACCTAGTATACATCTCACCACAGTGTTTACCATGTAGAAGGTATAAAAGAAGCATGTTCAATAAATTTAAGGATGAGTGAATGAATGGATGAAAAGAATAATTGCACTCCAGTTTAAGACAGTTTCTGAGAGTTGCGTAACTTAATCTATGTATTTTCTAAGTATTTTACTGCATAGATAACAGAATTAATGTCATCTATCTCTTTTTGTTTTCAGGGTAATAGTAAAATTAAGTTATTTTAAAGTGTGGGCTAAATTTCTTGGGCTTTTTCAAAACATGGCTCTGTCACTGATTACCTGTAAAACCTTGGGCATTCCGATGTGTTCAATCAACGATTTAGAAAACAAAAGTTTGAAATGCAGGCATGCAAAGGTGGGGCACATTTCCCATGATTCTTTCTCCTATTATTGCCCCACTAGGGTGTTACTCCTTAAAGGAAAGTGCTATGTATTATTTACACTTCCATCTCCAGCATCAAGTAAATGCACAAATCAATTGGTTAAAACCACACATTCAATATATACATCTTTGTTATGTATTTATAAAAAATGATTCTCTCTGTTTACTGGCTAGACTTATCTATGGTCAGTAGATTCACTGAGACAATTTTCTCTGTTTGCTACAAGAAGAGCCAGGTAAAAAGGAGAGTGCCTTAATCCAAACATGCCACATCCCTCTCCTGAGAAGACTACTGAGTTTTGACTTTTCACTGATGAGAAACAATATTTTTGATTTCTGTGTTAATATAACAATCTGAATCTAATACATTCATGAATGGCAACACCCTTTAAAACACAAAATTAATTTCTGGAAATGAATAAGTATCTGGATGGCAAAGTGGGAGACAAAAAAGGGTTACAGGTTGATTGCTGAAATAACTTCCAAAAGAAAATAGTTGAGAATTTCTTAAATTGTATGTATGACGTTTCTATATGCTAAGAAAAAGAGCCTACAGTGATACATAATCTCACAAAATAAATTTGTATTTGTTACATCCTAAGGGAATAGATTTTTTGCTAAAAACATCTGTTTGACAAAGTCCTGTTGGGGTTATTATAGGTAAATCAAAATTTTATTTTAGCCAGTAGGTCTAATTAAACATTTATAGGAATGTTTATTCAGCTTGCTAACAGTAGTCATCGAAAGCCTTCTTAGTGGACAAGAATCCCTTTGCAGTTACATTTTCAAAGTGGAAATGTGCATAGGCTGCTAAGAGCTTAAAATATTTAGCTGTCTTTTAACAGACCAAAAAAACACCCTGTATCTAGGACATCCTTGCACAACTGTACAAAAGAAAATTGTCCTCAAGTGTTGCCCTAGGCTTAGAATAGAAAGATGATATAAAGAAAAGTTATGCCAACCTAAAGTGTAACTAGATAAGTTCAGTGGTATTAAAGTATCATACATTCCAAATCACCAAACTGCAGGGCTCATTATCTACTTCCAAATATATTGTCTCATCACTACTGCTCAGAAACCTCCCATGTCTCCTGGTTTATTACAGATTAAATCTGTACTCAGTGTGATATCCAAGGCTTTCACAATCTGTCCATAATATTTTGGGTGAATTATATACTACTCGGTAACTTTCCTTGCCCTACATTTAAGCCAAATCAGCTTCTGGTCATGCCTTTGATCACCCTGCCATCTCCCTCTCGAATATCCTTCACTCAAAATTGTGCCCATCAAAATCCCATTAGTTCTAAGACTGTCAGCTGAAATGTGTTTTCCTCCATGAACCTTCCAAGGTCACTGGGTTTAAGTGCACACTTTTGGGGGCTCTATTAAAAATTGTCTGTCTTTCACCTGGAGCATTTAATTAACTCATGTCTAGAGTCAGGGTCGTCACAGACAGACAATTCACATGACAGATACTTGATGACTAATGCTATATGTAAAATGGTGTTTTATGAAATGGAGATGTGAAGATTCTAGTTTTACACGATAATGTCCCCACAAATCAACTACCTGTGATTATATCTATTAAAGAACAACAACTTTATTCTTCTTTCTCAATATTGCTGTGGCTATTCGGAGGGATTTTTGGTTCCATGTAAACTTTTGAAGTATTGGCTCTAGATCTGTGAAATATGCCATTGGTGTTTTAATAGGGATTGCATTGAATCTATAGGTTGCTTTGGGTAGTATGAACATTTAATGATGTTAATTCTACCAATCCATAAACACAGTATATGATTCCACTTGTTTATATCATCCTCTATCTCTTTTTACAATGTCCTATAGTTTTCTGAGTACAGGTCTTTTATCTTCCTGGTTAAGTTTATTCCTAATTATTTTAATTTTGTTGTTGCAATGGTAAATGAGATTGTTGGTTTTTGTTTTTTAGTTTCTATTTCTGATAATTCATTATTGATGTATAAAAATGCCATTAATAAAGAAAGGCAAACAATCCAATTAAGAAATGGGTAAAGGACCTAAATAGACACTTCTCCAAAGTGGACATACAGATAGCCAAGAGACATATGAAAAAATGCTCAGTCAGTAATCATCAGAGAGATGCAAATTAAAATGATAGTAAGGTATCATCTCACACCTTTCAGAATGGCTACTATCAGCAAATCAAAAAATGACAAGTGTTGGCGAGGATGTGGAGAAAAGAGAACCTTAGCCCACTGCTGGTGGGGATGTAGACTGGTGCAGCCACTATGGAAAAAAACAGTATGGAGGTTCCTTAAAAAATTAAAAATGGAGCTTCCACTCAAGCCAGTGATCCCACTTCTAGGAATATATCCTAAGAAAATGCAATTTACAATAGCTAAGATCTGGAAACAATCCAAGTGTTCTTCAGTAGATGAGTAGATAAAAAATCTGTGGTACTTTTACACAATGGTATACTATGCAGCAATAAAAAAGAAGGCTCTCTTACCCTTTGAGACAGCATGAATGCACCCGGAGAGTATTATGCTAAGTGAAATAAGTCAGAGAAAAACAAGTATCACATTATCTCACTCATATGTGGAATCTAATGAACAATATAAACTGATGAACAAAATAGATCTAGAGACATAGAACCACAGGACAGACTGATGAATCTTAGAGTGAAGGTGGGATTGGGTGAGTGGAGAGAGATTAATCAAAGAACTTATATGCATAACCCATGGACACACACAATAGTGTGGTGTAGGTCTGGGGGATGGGTGTAGGGTGGAGGGGGTCAATGGGGAAAAAAGGGGGACATCTGTAATACTTTCAATAATAAAGATAAATTTAAAAAATAATAAAAGGAGGTAAAAAAGCAACAAAAAACAGAAGCAATAAAAAGCAAACTACCTCATCTTGCCATACATGAACTACAAACCCACAATATACTCATATTGCACATTTATTCCTTATGTCTTCCTTCCAATCACTGATTTCCTTCAAAGACAAATCTCTTGAGTTTTGGATTATAGAAGTTCTTCCTTTCTATCTTCTCAAGGACATTCTTTTAGTAGTTAATCCTCTTTATTACATTAACAATGTTTCTCTTGCTCTACTAGGTAATAGGTTGTGGGTTCTAGTGTTTCCTTATTAAAAACAAACAAAAACTCACTTCATCTTGGACAAGTCATTTTACTCCTTTGTACCTAATTTTATTCCCCTCATGCAAAATGAAGATGGTAATGGTACATACAGTATATGGTTGCCATGAGGATTACTAGTTGTTCTAAAATAGTGTAAAATACTTAGAATACCAGTTGGCTCAGAATAAGGACACAATAAATCATAGTTGCGGCTGTCACCCTTGTTGTCACTATTACCATGACTATTCTCTCTGCCATTCCTCTACCTGACATCTAAACACTGATGTCCTCCAGTGTCCAGAAGAATCTGTAAGCTTCTATCATTCTTATTCTTACTCAAAGTTAGCTCACCATTCCCCATGGTTTCAATTTCCGTAAGGTTGTTATTCACTCAAATATACCTCTGGCCCTGAATTCCATTGTGAGTTCCAGGCTCTTGTAACTACCTGCTTCTTAATATGCACATTTAGATGTTTATAAGTATCTCAAATATTACATATCTAAAATGGAAACCTGACATAACCCAACAACTTCATTTTCCCCCAGTGCCCCAACAACCAATTAAGATTGGTAAATTTTAACAATCCGTAGCCAAATATATCCTAAATCCATAAACTTATCTTCATATCTCTTGTCACTTTCCTAGACCAAGATGCCATTATCGTTTAATCAGAAAGTTGTAATTTCCTGCTAACTAGTCTTTTTGCTAATTAGATTGACATTCCACACATGGTATCTAGAATAGATATGAGAACAATTAACTTTAAAATAAGTACTTGTTATATGAATGAATGAATAAAAACATGCTCTCCTCCAGACTTCAATTTTATTTGAAAATTTTAAATTGATTCTGTTTAATATTTAAGAATATTTACTTAAAATCATCTGCATTATCAAACTGGGAGATAGTAAATTCAACAATGCTATGGCATTGGCTTTATTAAAAATAGCTTCTTTACCCATGTTGACTGCAGACGTTTTTTTTCTAAGAACATTAAACTTGCATTAAAATAGCTCCTGTAGGTATAACCGCTCAGAAACTTCATTTCTTTAATATGACCTTTTCTGCTTTCTTTCCTTAAATATATATAAAAGAGAAAACTGTGACTCTTCTGCCTTGAGTTCCAAGAGGAAAGGAGAGGGAGAAAGAGAGACAGATCATCAATGATGAGAGAGAATCATCCATCAGCTGCCTCACTTCCTATTGGGGATTGAGCTTGCAACCCAGGCATGTGCCCTTGACTGGAATTGAACCCGGGACCCTTCAGTACACAGGCCAATGCTCTATCCACTGAGCCAAACCAGCTAGGGCTCTTTCTTTCCTTTTAAGTAAAACTGGCCTCATCCAGCACCCTGACTCACCTGTCTCCTTCTCCTTTGCATATTCACTTCCTTAAACATTAAGCCCTCAGGACAATCAGGTTCTGATCAATATCAAATAACCTTAAGAACAGAGTCTCAGGTCTGCTGACACAGACAGAGTTTTGGTCAAACTAGAGAGAACATCTAAACCTCAGTTGTGCTTCAGCTCCAGAACCAGAAAAGAGGCAGAAACCAGAGGAAGTGACACCATAGCTGACATCAGTACAAGATACACTGATAAACTATCCCATAACCTAGTGCTGACCAATAAGTAGAGACCATGACCTGGACTCACCACTTTAACTCCCTTAGTCACCATGATCAATGACTTTTCCCTTATATAACCCATCTTCTGAAAGCCATTGGGAGCCAGGTTTATTTTTTTTTAATATATTTTTTAAAAATATGTTTTTATTGATTTCAGAGAGAGGAACGGAGATAGAGATAGAAACATAAATGATGAGAGAGAATTATCGATCAGCTGCCTCCTGCACACCCCCTATCAGGGATCGAGCCCACAACCCAGGTGGGAATCAAATGTGACCTCCCGGTTCATAGGTAGACACTCAACCATTAAGCCACACCGGCTGGGCTGAGAAGCCAGCAGTTTGAGCATTAGTTAACCTGTGACTCCGGTCCTGGGCCACTTCCTCAAGTAATAAACCCTTACTTTCTTTGCTGCAAGCTCCTGCTTGTATCTTATTGGGCTTTGATGCACTCAGGCTAGCAAACACCTTTAGTCCAATAACGTAAGAGACATGTTAACATACCTTAATTACCCTTAAGAGGTAGCCTGGCAAAAAGAAAATGCAATAATGACTTAAGTAGCAAAAAATAAAGCAGAGAATTCCCTTTCACAGCAACCTGCTTGAAGGTGACTAGGGAAAGTTAGTGCTAAGGTAAAAACTGGCTTTCAAAAAGGAAAAGGTAAATATTCAGCTCAGGTAAAATATGTCAAAAGGAAGAGGAAAAGGGAAAAACATTTCTTTTATGTCAATATATGTTATCTGGGTGCTTTTCAAAATTAGCTATACATATATTTAAATTGTTTAGATTAAGGTGAGGAAATAAAATTATTTGTGTTCTACCTGAGAACTAACAAAAAGAAATCAACATGTTACAAGAAAATTTACATGATGTGCTGAAAATTAATTTGTAATTTTGCATTGACATGGATTGCAGTGATGGATTAAAAAGTTGTCTCTATTTAAATACATACTGTGATTCAGAATGTAAAATTACAAAAGAGATTCATCTGATTATGTGTTATCATTTGCCAATATCTGGGAGTGAACTATCAATTTCATCTTGCTCATAAATAACAATACTTTCAAATAGGACTGCACTAACAATAATAAATAAGGAGAAGGCTGAAAATTGTGTATTGATCATTAGAATTACAGCAAATGACACTCTAGGGGAGTACAGATGTAACCACAATTTGCTTGAAAAGAAATGTAATGTGCACAAAGCTGGAACGACAGGATGCTACGTTTTCTACCGAGGTTCTCTTCCTTTCCCTGCATTAAGTTATGCTGACAAGTATCGCTGCTGCTAATGCACAGGGATCAAGTTAGGCACTGGTTTGATGTTCGAACCGGATCATTAATAAAACATCCCAATTTCTAACCTTTCTCAAGTGCAACAGAGCCATAAATTTTGGTTTATTAATATGTAAAAAGGTCGGAGACTAGCAAACTCTTGAACCCAAATTTGAAATTCTAATAATCTTTCCATGTAATGTAAATCAATGTTTCTTAATCATCTTCACTATGGCATTTGGTAAACCACTCAATCTGTGTATGAAAATTAAACTAAAAATTACATTTACATTACTTTATTAAACAACCCTTATGAATAGCTTCAGAAAATGAAACAATTGTTATAAGTTTCCCTGTCAAACAGATGAATTGGTTTAAATTAAATTAATTTATGTAATGTTTTTAATTTTTTACAAAATTATGTTTCAACTTGGGGAATCTTTGTGTAAGTATTTTATGCAAAAAATCTAAAATTAATCAAAATCCCAGCTTTTTACTCTTTGGCTCTTAAAGCTGAAGAGAGATTTGGTTTAGAATCAGTATTTATATAATATAGTTGCAATCATATTTAAAATACTTTCCATATAAACTGAGTAGTGCATTTTTCCAGAATGTAATTCATATATTAGGATTCTAAACCTGCTTTGAAAAGTCTCTGATAATAACTGTTTTCTAGCGGTGTTGTTTTATAAAATTTATACGGAGAGCATGTGTATTCAGGTGCCGTTTTTTTCAGCTTAATTATAAGCCTTAGGTACGTCATTATAACTTTTCCTTGGAGTAGGAAACATGGTGTACCAAAATATTGTTACCTAGCTCATCATTTTTGGGTTTATATTCATTGTTTTTATGCAAGAAAAGCAAGCTCTTATGGCACAACTTTCAACAATGTATTATTACTACGTCTATTGGCAAAAATTAGGGACAATTTTCTCCTCTCTTCCAATTACATTCTCATCCTCCACCCACTTGTTTACTATAAGAACATTTTAGATGTTTTCATGCAGTAACACTATTTTTCCTGAAATACTAATATAACCCTTATGGGGAGTAACAGTCATACATTGACTTCCTAGGAGTAACTTTTAAGAAGTGGGCCAGATATAGGCAGGATGCCCTGTGCAGATCAGAAGACTGTTCTATAACAGTGGACTGTAAAAATAATGGCTAACTGATGATCCTATAACATACTGAGGTAATATGAAAATGACTACAATGAATCCAGTGAATAACAAAATGAAATATTAGCTGTATTGCAGGAAAATTATCTGTTATTTAGTTTAATATGCGGATTAACTCTCTTGCTCTTTTGTTTCTACCTTAAGGAGAATAAATGGATTTGTGTAGTACTTAACCCCATAACATCTACAGCTCTAAGAGATTTTAATATGACCTGGTAGTAATAAGTGAGAGGTTTCAATATTGAGACTGAAGTAAATGTAAGGCTTTTGAAGAAAATATATATCTTTCAGACACAAATGTCTTTAAACAAGAACACAATTCATTTAGTTTTGAAGCAGATTTATGTGACTGGTTTATCTACCTGTCCTTGTTATATCCCTCACTTTTATTAATCAGTCATTAGTCATACCTTTAATGAGCACATATTATATATGTGTCATACATAGTAATTGAAATATCAGGAGCTGAAGATCAAAACATAAGCCATTGCTTCTGCCCTCTTCCTTGAGAATCTCACCATCTAGTTTGAGGGTTTCAGTAATGTAACAAATAACTGCACATTTAGTATGAGAAATTAAGTGTTAACTATTGATATAGTCTTCTTTTAATGAAGTTAACTAATCACTCTACCAAAAATCAAATGCTTAAATCTCTCAATAAAGTAAATGGATTATAATAGTCACTTCTCAATGGTAAATAAATAAAGTAATTTAGAAGTTAGGCAGGGAGGGTCAGTGGTAAACTATTTTTATATTATTTCTCTTTGAGCCAACACTCAAACAAACAAAATAAACCCAAATCAACAAACACACACTCAACAACTGCAAAGGGGTGACCGCACATACTTCTATCTAGAAGAGAGAGTGACGTCTTTGTAGAGATGGTTATGTTTGGGGAGATTCTGGGAAAATGAATAGGAGTTTAACACTTGGCATAGAGATATGCAAGACCATGTAGAAAACCATGAAGGTGTGAAGAAGTGGGTGAGTAAACCAAGAGTCGCAAGGGAGAGACACCTGTGCTTGTAGAAGAGCATCTGAAAAGGTCTAGGAAGGGCCTTCTTTACCACATTAAGCGTAGCTTATATTTATTATGGGTTATAATGGTTAATTGGAAATACTTTAAGCAAAAAAAGTCAAACCAGTATTTTAGAAAGAAATTTTCACCATAAAACAGAAGATGGTTTGGGGAGAGGTAAATGGGACCTGGAGATAGGTAAGGATACTCTGCCAATTAATAGCTGAGTGAGAATATTTGGGAACATTACTACACCTTAGTTTTCTCATCTGTGAAAAAGGGGTAATAATTCTAAAAAAATAACACATATAAACAATTAAAATAGAGTAGAACCACCATCAATATTTTTAATAAAGCAAGAGGAAGTCAGTAATAGTGGCGATATAACAAAAATAATTTGAAAGATATTCAAGAGCCATATTCAATATTTAGATCAAAGAAAATAATTTCCTATGAGTGATGTTAATAGCTTTTACAGTTGTTTTTTGTTGTTGTTTTAGTTTCATGTTCAAATTCATTTGGTCTAACATAGCTAAGTGAATTTCTTTGCTGCAGAATTTCTCAGAACCTTTCTATATTAACACATATTGCAACTCCCCATGAGGTATGATAATAGTCAGGGTTTCCCAAGCTTATTTGAACATGGGAATAGGAGGCTCACTTATAACAGAAAATCTGGAATGATCCCTGGTAGTTTATGAATCTCAGGGAGATAGAGGACAAATGGTGAAGGCTCTATGAAAGCTACAGCTCTAAGAAAGAATACTTATTCTTAAATTAATTTTGTCTGGTATGGGTTTCAAAACATTTTTGTTAAAAGTTTTAATCTAAAGTTTAATATTGTGGTAGGCAGAGTAATACCGCAGTAGGTAGATTCATCTTGAATATCTGGGTGAGCCCAATACAACAACTTGGGTCCTTAAAAGCAGAAGAGAGAGATCAGAGAGAGCTCTTCTTGGCTTTGAAAGATGGAGAAAAGGGTTAACCACAGAATGCAGTTGGCCTATAGAAGCTAGAAATGGCCCTCACCTGACAGCCAGTAAGAACACAAGGACTGCTGCAGTCTAGTCAAGACAGTGGCGTAGGTAAACACAGTACTTGCATCCTGCCACCACCACATCAAAATTACAACTAAATCATATAACAAACATCACTCAGAACCAACTGAAACCTAGCTAAACAGAAGACCTACAACTAAGAATATAAAGAAGAAACCACATCGAGAGTGGTAGGAGGGGCAGGGACTCAGAAGTGGCTGGTCCTGTACCCACATGTGGCAGATAAAAAACAGGAGGGCTATCTTAGTTACAGAGGTTTCCCCAGAAGGCTGAGGGTCCCAGCCCCACAAAAGGTCCCCTAGCCTAGGTTCCAGTGCCAGGAAGAGAACTCCCCATAACTCCTAGCTGTGAAGACCAGTGGGGATTATGGCTGAGAGAGATGGAGGGCTTCTGGATCCCAGACATTTCTCTTAAAGGTCTGTGTACGACTTTCTCAGACACACTTACTCTGAGTTCCAGCACTGGGACACCAGGAACATTTGGGAAGAACTGAGTTGTCTGGAATCAGGGCAAGAGCTAGATAGACAGTGTTCTCCCAGACAGAAGTGCTGGCAGAGATCAGTGTTCCTTTATGGGGCCCTACCCCCACAGAGCCACAGACAGGTGCCATATCTGAGTCTCCATCAATTGGCTAACATTCACCCACCCTGGTGATTCCCTGAGACCCCTACCCACCCAACATTCATGGCCATCCAAGCCATTTCCAGTGTTTTTTCCTATCAAATAGCCTGTGGTGGCTCATGATTTGGACTTCCCTACAATCTCTTAAAGAAGCATATCTGGCCTTGATGTGGCCCTTACATCTCACTAAGTGGCACCAGGCCCAGTACCATCAGCAGATGGGCTTAGTTCACAGCCTGGCCTCTCCTGGACATGTCCAAGGCCAGCAAAAGCAGCAGACATCTGCAGACTACTTTGTAGCTAATGTCAGGAAGCTGACCTTGGTCTGCACTTCCTGGGAGCCCCAGAGCCAGCACACCAAATAGACAGACTTAGACAAAGTCAAAGCACCACCCAACCTCCTCCACAAGAGGCACACTTAGTGGCAGACTCATCAGACACGAGAGTCCAGCTGAAGGAAGTCCTGCTCCTGGGGTCAGCTCCTGCACAGCTGACCCTCCATGGTGGTCACAGCCAGTCCCTGTAGCTGATTGCCTGGAGGTAAATTCCTCTCATTGATGTGCCAACAACATTCAAGATTCCACTACAACAGAAGGGTGTACACAGCCCACACAAGAGAAGGCAGGGGTGCACCTAAAGTGCCCAGCCTGGGTGAACAAGGAGGCTGTGTCACTGGACCTTACATGACACCTACTACATTAGGCGACACTACCAATCTCAGGAAATGTAGCAGCTGTACCTAATACACAGAAGTAAACACAGGGAGGAGCCAAAGTGAGGAGCCAAAGAAATGTATCTCCTAGCGTGCCAGGAGCGCTATCGCATTCCTCCTGCAGTGTCACTATTAGATGCTAGTAGTTCACTCTTTATTGACAGATGGCACCTAAGTGCAGATTACTTATGATGCCGAATGTTTGTAGTTCTAAAATTGACCACTAGCATTTATCTGCCTAATTTTTTACAGATACTACGATTTTATGAAGTTTACTCAGATTTTGTAGCCCTAAAGCTTCGAAATGGTGTCCAGTTCCAAGTCTGCTTTTATTAGTGATGATGATATTGCTAAATATGTCAATTCTTGCTGTGAAGATGACGATTTTGTGGAAGATATTGGAGAAGGGTGTCCCTCTATTTTAACATTATATGTTTTGTTCAATTTTTTTTTCTAATAGTATTTTATAATACAATCAGCAAACAATATATGTCAAAGATGAAAACAAATGTAGTAAAGGTTTCCTTAAGTTTTTGAATATGTAACTTCATTTACTTGCGATTCATAATTTTTTTCCTAAACTGCTGTAAAATCAGCAAAAATGCCTTGGCAATTTTAGCATAGTTCCTAGGATACTGATTGGCACTCAAAGGGTTAAGTGAAATAACAGAACAAAACTCCAGAAAATAACTAAACAAAATGTAGATAAGCAACCTAGTATATGCAGAGTTCAAGACACTGTTGTAAGGATGCTCAATGAACTTAGTTAGGAAAAGAGTAGACGTACTTAGAACTTTAGTACTCACTAAGTACATTTTATGAAACATAAAAATGAATATAGAAAAGATAAAAAAGGACCAGTAATAAATGAAGAATGCACTAACTGAAATGAAGAATACATTACAGGGAATTAGCAGTGAAGTAGATGAATTGGAGGACCAAATCAGGGATTTGGAAGATAAGGAAGCAGAAAAAACAATCAGAATAGAAAAAAAAAAGAATGCAAAAAAATAAAGATAGTATAAAGAGTCTCTGAAACAACTTTAAATTTACCAATATTTGTATCATGGAGATGCTAGAAGAAGAGAGATATCAATGAATTGAAAACCTATGTGAAAAAATAATGATGAAAAACTTCCCTAACCTGGTGAAGAAAATAGACATACAAATCCAGGAAGTGCAGAGTGTCCCAAACAAGATGAACCCCAAAAAGGCCTACACCAAGACACATCATATTTAAAATGCCAAATGCTAAAGACAAAGAAAGAATCTTAAAAGCAGCAAGAGAAAAGCAGTTAATGATCTTCAAGGGAAATCCCATAAAGTCTTATAGGAGCTCAGCTGATTTCTTAACAGAAACTTTGCAGGCCAGATGAATTGACAGGAAATATTGCAAGTAATGAAAAGCAAGGACCTACAACCAGGATTACTATATCCAGCAAAGCTATTGTTTAGAATCAGAATCAAAGGACAGATAAAGAAATTGACAAGAAGAAAAAGCTAAAGCAGTTCATCACCAGCAAACCACTATTACAAGAAATGTTGAGAGGTCCAAGGTGGCGGCCGACAGGGCAGCAGTGAGAAAGAGTGTGAGGGAGTGAGGGAGAGAAAAGGGAGTGCATGGGCGTGTGGGGAGGGTGTGCATGTGTGAGAGAGGGACAGTTATATTACACAGGACTGTTGGGGCAGACCAGGCTCCACTAGCCAGGCAGTCTCTGCAACCGCTGCAATCTCTCCTGGGGTGGCTGGCTCTGCCGCAGAGACCACGCCATCTGGGAAGGGGACAGCGGCTGTGACTGGGAGCTCAGCCTCACCTCCACCAGGGGAGACCTCGGATGCCACCCAGGACCCTACAGTCACACTGGCCAGGGACCTGCTACCTCGGCTGCAAAACCACAAACACTGAGACTCCAGCCTCCCTGGCCATGGGCTCCTAAAATGTTTGTCCAAGGGGAGACAAAATGGTTGCCAAATAGGCAGACATGTCCTGTGCTTTCTCACGGAGCAGATAGAAGGAACAGCTGAATCAAGTAACATCCACCAGAGTTGGCGAATTAAACAGCTGGTGGGACAATCCGTGGCCGGAAAGGACTGGGGAAGCCTGGAGAATGGTAGGGCTGGGGATCTGGACTGGAGAGACATGTGCACAACAGAGTCTAGACTGGTGGTCCGTGAGGTCCGAAAGGTTAACAACCGCTGGTCAAGAGGGTCAGAAGGAAACTGAGCTTCACCAAGTTCGTGTCCCATGGGGACACGCGTAACACTCGACTGTGGAAGGGGGTCCACAGGGATGCTGGCAGCCAGGGACTCTAGATCTAAGCCCACAGCCGTGGGAGGCTGTGCCCAGAGACACAGCCTCAGGTTCTGCACTGGCCGCACAGTGTCGGGAGAAGAGAGACGTGCAGTGGCACAGTTGCTCTGTCTTTATAATCTCCTTGTTTTTGCTCGCTGAACCCAGTACATGGGATCTTTCAATTACAAACACTCACTGAGGCTGCGATGCAGGGGAATGTGGTTTTGTGGAAACTAGCAAGCAAAATAGGGAGAGGCAACCAGGAAGCCAGCTCTGGGACAATCTAGTTCCTCCAACCCTGAATAGACATGTTTCTCCTGAAGACCGGGCTCCTCCTAGCAGCACAGCTGCACCCAGCTTTGAGCTCGGCAGGGAAACTAGGATTCTGAATACCCCAAGGAGCCCTTGGGGACTGGGTTGAGGGGCCATTTGATCCTGGAAACTAATACAGCAACACCACCGCCTAGAGCCCATGTCAGAAATAGACGCTTGTGTAAATATGACTGAAAGCAGACAGACAAACAAAGCTGGCAGATTGGACCCTTTTGCCTGAAACCAAGACTGTGGAATCTGACACAGAGGAGCGGTGGATCTCTGGGAACTTCAACACGGTGCTGTCTACCTAACAGGACACTGAGATGTGGCAGACAGAACAGTAGAGAGGGGTCTTAAGCCAGCCCCATGGGACATTAAAACTCAGCTGAAGCAAATGACATTTCACTACTTCACTTTTTTATCTTTTAATAAAGAAATGGAAAATTTTTTTTTCTTTATTTCATTTTTATTATCATTATTATTATTTTAACCTTTTATTTATTTGGGTTAGTGTTCTACATTCTATTTTTTTTATCATTATTTTACTTTATCTCATTTTTTTCCCCCTTTTTGCCAATCTTTTCTTCCTCATTTCTCCCTTTTCATCATGTTTCTCTTCTCAGGTTCCTGCTTTAACTTTTCTTTCTCCTTTATTTTTACTCCTTGTTAAAAATTGATCTTCTTTATCTCCTTTATAGATGCATTACTATTATAGTAGTCTCTGTTGGCTTACTCATATATCTAATTTCCTCTTCCCTGCTCCACATACATGCACCCTTCTCTTTTCTCTTTCCTTGCTATCCAATTTTTTTCTTGTTTTGTTGTTTCTGTGATTATTTTTTTGTTTGTTTTTATTTTATGCTTTTGTTTTTCCTTCTCCTCGCTTGCTCTCTCCTTCTACTAATAGCTTAATTAGTTTCACTCACCAAACTCAGGCCTAACTGCTCTCTACTCTATTCTCCATTTCCAAAAATAGATGAATATAATTTAGATAGATTAACAAAAGGGGAAACTTTTAAAATATATGTTTTTTAATTATTATTATTTTAATTAATTTATTTATTTTATTTTATTGAGTATTTTGTTTTTTACTTTTCTTCTTATACACTCATTCTCTTTCTACCTCCTCTATACTGAATCATGGCCATTCCCCTATTCATTCAATTCCTTTACCTTACCCTCTGGAAATTAGCTCTGCCTCTTCAGATTCAGTTCATCCCTTTTTTTCTGGGTGTTTGTAGTTTGCATTTTTTGGTTTATTTGTTGGTTTTGTGGAATTTTCTCCCCATATACGTATATTTCCCCCCCTTTTTCCTCTTTTTCTTTTCTCTCTTACCTTTTTTCCTTTTCTCAATATCATTTTTGCACTCTATTCTCCCCCCTAATTCTCTTTTCTCTGGCGGTCACCTTTATTTGGTGTTATTAATGTTGTGAATACAGTTGGGTTTTGTTTCCTCTGTGTTGTGTCTTGTTGAGTTGTATTTTGTGCCTTTTGGTCAATGTGGTAGAGTGAGCCACATAACCAGACACCCTGAGAGGAGCTGAAATGGGGAAACCAAGAAACAGCCCCCATACAAAATAAAAGGAATCACCAGAAAAGGAAGTAAACAAAATGAAGGCAAGCAATATGTCAGAGAAAGAATTCAGAGCAATGGTCATAAGGACTCTGAAAAGGATGGAAAACAAATGAGAAGATACTTGATATGATTTCTATCTTCTTGAATTTGAAGATACTTTGCCTGTGTGCTAATATGTGGTCTATCTTTGAAAATGTCCTGTGTGCACTTGAGAAGAAAGTATATTCTGTAGCTTTCGGGTGAAATGTTCTGAAGATGTCAATTAAGTCCATCTGCTCTAGTGAGTCACTTAGGATTGCTTTTTCTTTGCTGATTTTTTTGTTTAGAGGATTTATCCAGTGGTGTCAATGGGGTATTAAAGTCCCCTACTATGACTGTATTGCTGTCTATCTCTCTCTTGATATCTTCCAGAATTATCTTTATGTATTTGGGTGCTCCTGTATTGGGTGCATATATGTTTACCAGAGTTATATCCTCTTGTTGAATTACTCCCTTTAGTATTATGAAGTGGCCCTCTTTATCTCTTATTATGGCCTTCACTTTGAGGTATATTTTGTCAGATATAAGTATTGCTACTCCAGCTTTTTTCTCATTTCCATTCACCTCAATTTTTTTTTTTTCTATCCCTTCACTATCAGTCTGTGTGAGTCCTTTTTTCTGAGGTGGTTCTCTTGTAGACAGAAAATGTATGGGTCATGTTTTATTATGCATTCAGCTACCCTATGTCTTTTGATTAGAGCATTTAATGCATTTACATTTAAGGTTATTATTAATAGGTACTTTGTTAGTCACCATTTTTATTCTTTATGCCTGTGTTCCTTCTTCCCTTCCTATTTTTTTCTTTTTATAGCAATCCTTTTAGCATTTCTTGCATTGCTGGCTTGGTAGTAATAAACTCCCTTAGCCCTTTTCTGTCTTTGAAGCTCCTGTTTTCACCTTCAATTTTGAATGATAGCCTTGCTAGATAAATTATTCTTGGATTCAATCCCTTGCTTTGCATCACTTTGTATATTTCATTCCATTCCCTACTTGCCTGATGAGTTTCTGTTGATAAATAATTTGATAATCTAACTAGAGGCCCAGTGCATGAATTCATGCACCAGTGGAGTCCCTCAGCCTGGCCTGTGGGATTGGGCTGAAACCAGCCCTCTGACATCCCCCAAGGGGTCTCAGATTGAGAGAAGGCACAGGCAACCGAGGGAACCCACTGGTGCATGATCCGGTTCGGAGAGTGATGTGGGAGGTTGGCCAGCTGGGGAGGGACCGCAAGAGGGCTCCAGGGTGTGTCCAACCCATCTTGCTCAGTCCCAATCAGCCAGACCCCAGCAGCAAGCTAACCTACTAGTGGGAGCGTCTGCTCCCTGGTGGTCAGTGTACATCAGAGCAACTGGTTTCCCAGTCGACTGTCCGCCCCCTGATGGTCATTTCATGTCATAGCGACTGGTCAACTGGTTGACTGTCTATTCCTATTGGTCAGTACATGTCATAGCAAGCAGTTGAGTGACCTTAGCATATCATTAGTACATTATGCTTTGATTGGTTGAACGGATGACCTGACACTTAGCATATTAGGCTTTTATTATATAGGATGGGAGATCCCTTGTAGGCAACTTTTTTCCTCTCTTTGCCAGCATTTAGAATTCTTGCTTTGTTGTTGATGTTTGCCAATTTAATTATGATGTATCTTGGTGTCTGTCTTTTTGGGTTCATCTTGTTTGGGATTCTATGTGTTTCTTGGACTTGTGTGGCTTTTTTCTTCCCAATGACAGGGAAGTTTTCTGTTATTATTTCTTCAAACAGGTTTTCTATTTCTTCCTCTGCTTCCTCTCCTTTTGGCACCCCTATTATGCAGATGTTGTTTTATTTCATGGTGTTCCAAAGCTCTGTTAGGCTCTCCTCCTGCTTTTTAAGTTTTCTTTCCAGTTGCTGCTGTGTTTTTGTGTTTTTTTCTACCTTGTCTTCTAGCTCACTGATGCAGTCCTCAGCTTCTACTAGTCTACTATGGAAGCCTTCCATTATGTTCTTCATTGCAGCTATGTCATTCTCCATCTCCTCTTGATTCCTTTTCATGTTGGTGACATTCTCATTCAGCTCCTTATAACTCTCATTGAGTTTTGTGTATTTGTCTTTCAGATACTTAAGCATCCTTATAACCATTACTCTGAATTTTTTATCTATCCAGTTACTTGCCTCCACTTCATTTAATTCCTTTTCTGGCGATTCCTCTTTTTCTTTCCTTTGGGGATTGTTTTTTTGTCTCCCCATTTTTTGCTGTATTGTTTCAATTTGTCTATGTCTTAGATCCAACTGCTTTGTTACCCAGATTCTTTTGGGGGTGGTGTTATGTAGTTGGTGATTTTGGGGACCCACTGGTGCAGTCTTGCAGATCCCCTGGGCTTGGTGATCTAGTGGAGCCTCCTACTTGAGCTATTTGGGTTCTCCTGATGTAGCTGGGTTTTGAATGTTGGTTTCTTGTTCATGGAGGAAGTCTTGCCACAGATTGGCAATGTGATTCATCCCCAGTTTTGCTGTGCAAGCTGTTGTGGATGTGATCATTGTTCTAGCTCTTGTGGAAAGGGTTGTCTGAGGTCTCACTGGTATGTGTTCACTGTGATTTCCCAGAGTCCGTGGCCTGGGAAAAAGGGGTCTCTGGGTCTGAGGTTCAGGTACTGTGACTTTCACTGATGTGTGACTCTTGCTGGGGTAGCGTCATTCTGCAACTTCCTGTGATGGTCCCAGAGTCCATGACTGTGGGGGGCAGCTGTCCAGTTTTCTGCAGTTGAGGCAGTGGACCTATGGCCCAAGTGATTTCCCTCTGTGAATTGTAAGGGGGTCTAGGAGCCAGCATCTGGGAATGTGGGAGTCTCAGTGTCTGTTGCTGAAGCCGTGTGACCTTGTCCAGGGAGGCGAGTCCTCAGTAACTCACCAAGGTGTCCAGAAGAGTGCTGCCAGGCGGGGGAAGTCATAGATCCTGCTGAGGGGGCCATGCACCCTTGGTTGGGGTGGCACTCACCTAGTGGAAGCTCACAGAAGGGCCCAGGAGCTGCCTGCTGGGGCAGTGGGCTCAAGGGGCCTGCGTGCTGGAGCAGTGTGACCGTTGAGACTAGATGCTGGTAGCTGAGGAGGTGCAAGATCCAGTTTCTGCTTCAGGAGCCCTGTACCTTTGGTTGGGTATACTTGTGCCTTGCAGTAATTCTCAGAGGCACCCAGGAGCTGCCTGCTGAGGTGGCAGGCTAGGGGGGGCCCACATGCTTGAGCAGTGCAACCACGGTGTCTGAGTTTGGCAGCCAGGGCCAGGGAAGTCTGAGTTTTTGCTACAGGGGCCATGTGCCCTTGGTTGGATGGGTGTGTGCCCAGCCGCAGCTCCCAGAGGCACCAGGAAGCCGCCTGCCAGGGCAAGGAATCAGGGGACTCTGCACGTGCTGGTTTGGCATGACTGTGGTGTCCAAAGGTTGGCAGCTGGGGCAGGGGAAATCCCACTTACTGCTGTGGGAGCCGTGCGTCCTTGGAGGTGGACATCCTAGGGTCTGCCAATCTGTGGGTCAGGCAGAAGGACTTTGGCTGGTGTACCTGCAGGATCCTGGGCAGTGTCCAAGGCCAGTCTGGGTGATGGTGATGATGATTTCCTAGAGGAAACTGCTCTCCCCTTCAAGATGGCCCAGCAGCCTGGGTAGTGCCTGCAGCAGTGGCAGGGGCTCCCTGTGCAGGAGATCCTGGTCTGTCAGCCGCTGATACTCCTGCAGGATCTAACTGTCCCTCACTCACTCATACACCACACATGTCCACACACTCCCCTTTCACCAGCTCACTCACTCACACCCTCTTCCTCACCTTTGTCCTACCAGCTGCCATCATTTTTCCCCTGGTTATTCCATTTTCTTTTTTTAAAGGATAAATTACTAGAGGTAGAATTTCTGTGTTAAAAGGTAAGCATGCATTTAAATATCATACTTATTATTAATTTGGCTTCTATAAGACTAAAGTCTTTAATTTCACATTTCAAATGTAGAGAATAAATCATATTCATATCCTTTTTTTCCTCAGATATTATTAATTTTATTTTAAAGAAGATTGGCAATTTTATTTTTTGTACAATTCACAGCTATTTAAAATGAGAGAAAAAAAATGAGT
Source organism: Myotis brandtii (assembly GCF_000412655.1). Taxonomy (NCBI): domain Eukaryota; kingdom Metazoa; phylum Chordata; class Mammalia; order Chiroptera; family Vespertilionidae; genus Myotis; species Myotis brandtii. The sequence continues at coordinate 2,780,387 of NW_005368305.1, read as the reverse complement.
GCATGCAGTGAAATCCTTGTGCCAGCTTGTATTAATAATCTGTAAAAAACAACTCTAAAATTTTAGGAATAGATTGAACTTTTAGTAGCTTGAATGCTGACATGGTAGGAGTATCCACATCAAAAATGTTACAAGTCAGAGATGTAACAATTTCAGACAGCCAAATTACCAGAATAATAAGATTATGGATAATCACAGGCAGGGTAGTTTAAGCAGCGAAGGATGTGATATTAGTATTGCTAAACTGTCTTTAAAATGTTTGGAATGTTTTTTTTTAATTTAACCAGGAATTTAAGAGAATAGCCATCTTACCACAACATCAAAAGCACTGTGAATTGGGTAAATAAGGTCTGAGGATTTAATGTATAACATGGTGACTATAATTGATAGCACTGTATTGTATAATTGAAATTTGTTAAAAGAGCAGTATGTAAAGATTCTCACTAAAAATAAGACGGTAATATGTGAGATGATGGCTGTATTAATTAACTTGATGTGAGGAATCCTTTCATAATCCATATCAAATCATCACATTGTACATCTTAAATATATTACAATTTTATTTGTCAATTACACCTTGATAAAGCTGAAAAATAATGTATATAAGTACTTAGAACCATCTTGTAATAAATTATAATCACCATCATGATGAATGATGACAACTCAAAAGTCTCCTCTATCCATCAAAGTGAGCAAAACGGAACAACTCTTTGAATTAATGAATCTATATGCATTTCACTGCACCATCAGTGGAAGAAGAAAATAATAAAAATCGTTCTGAATTATATATTTTGAAACTATTCATTAATTTGAAAATTGAATTGTGACATTCTTATAGTTTGCATTTTCTAGTTAATAGCATGACCAACATTTTTTCATGAATTTGTCACATTTTCCCTCTGAATTCTCAGTTCACCTGCATTGCTTTTTTTTTTAAGCAATTGGCCCTGAGTGTCTTTTATTACTTTGCATAAGCTATTTGTACAACAAAGTCTATTTAGAATTCATCTTCATCTGCCAGTTGTTGCAAACATCTTTTCACATCTGATTTTACAATTCATTAATTAATTTTTATTGAGATATATTTCATATATAACATTGTATTAGTTTTAGGTATACAACAAAATTATTTGATATACTTACATATAGCAAACTAATTACCACAATAAGTTTAGTTAGCATCAATCACCACACATCTTTGTTTTACTTATGTTTGATGATTAGTGATGTCAAGCACCTTTATACATACCTGTAGGCCTTTCGTATGTTTTCTTCCAATAATTTCTATTCAAATCTTCTGTCATTTTTCTTGTGATGAGAAATTTTAAGATCTAGTCTCTCAGAAACTTTCAAATATACATTGCAGTATTATTACTTATAGTTACCATGCTGTACATTACTTGCTTATAACTGGAATTTGTATCTTTTGACCACCTTTACCCATATTGCTCCACACTATCCCTTGACCCCCACCTTTGGCAACCACCAATCTATTCTCTGTATTTGAGTTTGTTTTTGTTTTGATATTAGTGTCCACATATAAGTGACATCACATAGGATTTCATTATTAGTCTTTTTCTGACTGATTTCTCTTAGCATAAGTCATCAAGTTCCATTCATGTTGTCAAAAATGGCAACATTTTCTTCTTTTTTGTGGCTGAGTAACATTCCTATCTGTGTGTGTGTTTGTGTGTGTCCCATTTTCTTTATCCATTCATTTGTCACTGGACACTTCGTTTGTTTTCCTGTTTCGGCTATTGTAAATAGTGCTTCAATAAACATAGGGGTGCAGATATCTGATCAAGATATTGATTTTGCTTTCTTTGGATAATTATTCTGAAATGAAATTGCTGGATCATATGTATTTCTACTTTTAATTTTTTGAGG
>NW_005368305.1:2736424-2775340 GCF_000412655.1 Myotis brandtii | reverse complement strand
AGAGAGGAATGGGGACCAGCCAGGCACAAATGAGCTCACGAGAGAGGAATGGGGACCAGCCAGGCTGCGGCTCGGGAGAGGGATAAGCCGCCCGACCCATGGTCCTGGGCACCTGCGGCTGTGGCCCGGGCAAAGCCACCTGCCCATAGTCCCCTGTGGCTGCGGCCGGCCTGGGTCCTGGGTGCCTGTGGCCGGCCAGAGGGAGGGAATCCTGGGTCCTGGGTGCAGGGCGAGGCAGAGGCAGTTAGGGGCAATCAGGCCAGCAAGGGAGCAGTTAGGGGTGATCAGGCAGGCAGGCAGAGGTGGTTAGGGGCAATCAGGCCAGCAGGGGAGCAGTTAGGGGCAATCAGGCTGGTAGGGGAGCAGTTAGGGGCGATCCAGCAGGCAGGCAGGCAGGCAGAGGTGGTTAGGGGCGATCAGGCAGGCAAAGGGGTTAGGGGCGATCAGGCAGGCAGGCAAGCAGTTAGGAGCCAGTGGTCCCGGATTGCGAGAGGCAGTTGGACATTCCTCTCTTGCGAGCTCTTCTGTGCCTGGCTGGTCCCCATTCCTCTCTCATGAGGGGTCCCGGATTGGAGAAGGTGCAGGCTGGGCTGAGGGACACCCCCCACACACACGAATTTCGTGCACCGGGCCTCTAGTCCATAATAAAGGAGCTGGGTAAGGAAGGTTGTATTATCCCAAGCATTACACTCTCTGGGTTTCTACTGCTTCATCTGTGAAATGAATGTGTCATCATCTCGGAAGCCACTTCTGGTTCTGAGCAATTTGAAGGTTCCAAATGGGATGTGGCAGTTCTGATCCTTGGCACCTGGCAATGAAACTGCTCCGCCTGATCGCTCATCATATCGGGAGAAGAGAAGGAAAGAAAGAGTATGACCTGGAGTACTCTCCTGGCCTGGAGACAGGTGGCTGGGACAGGTACCTACCTGCGTTCAATTTTCTGCAAACACAAGGCATTGGGCTTACCTCCCCACATTACAGATTACGTCATTGTGTTCTCGCACAGCTGGTAACTGGTGGAACTGGGACTCAAACTCAGATGCATTTCACGCCAAAGTCCAAGAAAGCGTCGTGCCCACCCACTCCCAGCCATTGCTTCCCCGAGCTTTAAGGTCAGGTTGGCTGCCTGGGAGTTTGGGTGGAGGTAGCAGAGATGTTGGAGGCTGGTGCAGTGAGGGAACTGGAGCATCACCACGCAAGAACAGACTCCCCCTTTCTTTTCACCGTCACCAAGCTCACGTGACTCGTCCTTTGCAGTTGCTTTCTGAGTGCTCTGTGCATGTTGGCACATCCTGGAGCTCTGGGGGAGGACACAGAACTACGTTTCTATTAAGCACTCAGGTGCTGCTGGCGCGGCTGGTCTATAAACCATGTGTTGAGTAGTAACACTAAGTTTGAAACCTGCAAATGAGGCATCGTTTCCATGCCTCTTCTGCCGGGAAGCAGTCATAGCCCATCTACACCGACCTTCCAGTTCTTTTGTGGCCATTTGCAATCAATTTTCAGTTGCTTGTGGATTTTTTTTTATCCAGACCCTGGATTTGGTGAAAGCCCTGCTTTTCTCCTTACTCTCATTGTAACCTGCCCCAGGTGGAGAGAGAGGGGAAGGAGATGATATGAATCAGTTGGTCAGTAGGTTTGATAGAGGAACTTGCTGAAATGAATGGTGAATGAGCATGGGATTCGAATGTATTCATCTGTGAGCTTTGTCTGTGCCCTCCCCGGGTTCCTCTTAGCATAGATTTTCAGGAAGTAATGATATTAGGGGCTACTGACTTGATTAGCACTAATAGATAAACAGGAAGGGGTAGGGAGTATCTTCTCTCATTCAGATTTATTTCTGGTCTGTGTAGCAAATTCATTATCATTACTTAGCATTTATATGGGATTTTATGTCAGCATGTAGTTCTTATAATTGATTTTTATTCATGTGGCACAGGTTTGTTTACTTCAGAGACCCTGATCTGTGTGAGAAGTTTGGAGTTGATTTCTGTTGTAGATTCATTAATAGCATCAGCAGCATTTATGGAATGCCTAATGCCAAAGGAGAGGCTGCATGGTGTAATGGTTAAGAGCATGGACTCTGGACCCAGACTGCATGGGTTCAAAGCCAGGCTCTGCTACTTACCATCTGGGTAAGTTACCCAGCCTTGGGCAAGTTCCTTAGCCTCTCTACCTCAGTTTCCTCATCTGGAGTGAGGGTAATAATAGTGTCTACCTCACAGGGCTACTCTAAACAGTGAGTTGATGTATTGTAAACATAAGATATATGTCAAGAGCTTTGACACAATAAGCATTCTTTATGCATTAGCCATTATCATTATTCCTATTACAAAGGGGACTAGATTGTCCCCTGCTTCTAGGGGCAGACAGCAAATAGGCAAATTCAATGCATTGTGCTCAGTGCTGAGCTGTGATGTCAGGAGTGGGGCGTCTCCCCTGGCTGTGAAGGATGAATCATGTGCTTTCCCAGGAGATGGTGCCTAAGCAGATGAGTGTACTTGCATTGCAATAGGAATTAGCAATTCTCCCCCTTTCTGTAAGTGGAAGTGCAGATTTTTAAATAATGTTATATGTAAATATGTGTTCATTTTTAGCAAGTGCTTTTAGGAGCAGATCTGTTAAGGCACATCCTTACTTGTCCAACACTGTAGATTACATTGTTTTGTTATCTAATCCTATATACTGTGTGACACCAAAACAACCATAGTCTAAAGCAGCTGTGGGCAAACTACGGCCCCCGGGCCGGATCCGGCCCGTTTGGAATGAATAAAACTAAAAAAAAAAAACCGTACCCTTTTTTTTAATGATGTTTACTTTGAATTTATATTAGTTCACACAAACACTCCATCCATGCTTTTGTTCCGGCCCTCCGGTCCAGTTTAAGAACCCATTGTGGCCCTCGAGTCAAAAAGTTTGCCCACCCCTGGATTAGGGGATCTTCATGTTATACTAGTAATGTTTTGCTGAGTCTCTGTCTGGATTTGGGGGACAAAAGACTATGAAGAGAAAAAAAAAACTTTCTTTCATTGGTTTTGTTTTAGTATTCTCATAGATAACCACTACCTTCTGTCAAAACTTCACCAGCTTTAACTCCTAGACCCTGTCTTATGGCCTTTAATTCCATCTGTTTCACCTTCATGAAATTACTTTCCCTGCTCCTCATCTACCAAAATCATACTTGCCTCTTAATATCCAACTCAAAAGCTCCTTCTACCATAAGCCTAGTAGATCTCACCCTCCTTCAACATCAACAGCACTGTCTTTTTGGTTCTATTCATAGCACTTGATACCAGCTGTTTTAAATTCCATAGTTTGAACACATATCCTATCTATTCCAATGTGGAGAACTCTCAGTAGTGCAAGAGGCGTGCACTTTGAGTCATGCAGATTGTTGGCCCCAGTCTTGGTTTGGGGAAGCTTATATAATTTACTTGAAACTCATTTTGGTCATCTGTAAAGTGGAGAGAATAACATACAGGAATAAATCAAATAGTATCTATAAAGATAACATTAAGATGCTCAATAACCCACACTATTCTACCATAGCTTTTTTGTATGACTGTAAACTTCTTGATTCTTCTTTTTCTTAAAGTCTAGAACAGTACATAACAAAGTATTTGTATAACATTCTTTAATAAACTTATTTTTAGATTTACAGAAAAACTGTGAAGATAGTCCATAAAGTTCCCATTTGCCTTGCACTAAATTTCCCATTTTGATTCCACTATACCTATGTAGTGGTTTGAGAATTGTTAACCTGTACACCCAAGGGAAGCAACTTTATCAACTTTCAAAATTATGTAGATCAGCACCTTTCCCTCCACCCTCTTCAGTGAGGTTGTTTCATACATTTGTTATACAGTTAGATGTGTCTTTTCACATTCTTGATTCCATCTGGGAGCCTCAACCTCATAAATGATTTTTTAAAAATATGCATACATAACATTCACATTTTTTTTGCTTTAAAGTTCTATGAGTTTTAACAAATTCATAGTATTATGTATCCACTGAACCACACAGAGTAAGTTCACTACCCTAAAAAAAAGTTGTTTCATCTAATCACCGCCCCCCATCCCTGAATCCATGGAAACCACTGACCTTTTTACTGTCTCTATAGTTTTGCCTTTTTCAGAATGTTATATAATTGGTATCAGACAAGCTTCTTTCACTTAGCAATATGCATTTAAGATTCACTCAGGTCTTTTCATTGTTTGATCACATTTCTTTATATTGCTGGATACTATCCCCTTGTGTGGCTATACCACAGTTAATTTATTCACTTACTGAACTAGCCTCTTGCTGCTTCTAGTTTTTGGCACATTCGTTTTTGATCAGTATAAGAATGGAGTATGGGATTGAATGAACAAAATAAGTCTTTAGCCTTAAAGATTTAGAAAAGGGAAAGAGCCTAACCTATTTCTTTCATTTTAACTTCAGATTCTCTGATATCTCTTCCTACTTTACCAATCCCATGCTCGCTTAATTGGGAATGTATTTCCAATTGCTTGTCACTGGGGAGTGTCACTTTTGAAGAAAAAAAAAGAAGAATATGCAGAATTATTATATACTAGAGGCCCGGTGCACGAATTTGTGCACCAGTGGGGTCCCTCGGCCTGGCCTGTGGGATCGTGCCAAACATGGCTCTCCGACATCCCCTGAGGGGTCCCAGATTGCGAGAGGGTGCAGACCAGGCTGAGGGACCCTACTGGTGCATGATGGGGGCCAGGGAGGAATGCAGGAGGTTGGCCAGCCGGGGAGGGACCACAGGAAGACTCGGGGGCGTGTCTGGCCCATCTCGCTCAGTCCAGATTGGCCGGAACCCAGCAGCAAGCTAACCTACCAGTCAGAGCTTCTGCCCCCTGGTAATCAGTACACATCATAGTGAACGGTTGAGCTGCCTTAGCATATCATTAGCATATTACACTTTGATTGGTTGAATGGCCAATCAGGTGATTGGACACTTAGCATATTAGGCTTTTATTATATAGGATAGCCTGAAACTAATCAGAAATCCAAGAACAAAGGAGGCTGCATTATCATAGCCTTTGCCTTGAAGAATGTATGGATAAAGACATAAAAGTAAAAACAAGCCAAACATGTAGCCATCACAAATAATTGCAAAATGATTTCAACTATTATATTCTTATTTAGGTGATATATAGTTCCCATTTATGGGCCAAGACTTTAAGGTATAGAAGTTGATAGGTACAGAGAAGATAAAATACCTAGAGATGATAATTAGATGTAAGCATTTGTTTTTAACAGCAGGTTGATGGAAACTACATATGCCATACTATTTTTTTAAAATAGAATCTGTACTCAGGGAGCCTCAAAACCTCTCCAGATTGAAATGCAACATCCCTTACATCTTAGAAGCAGAATTTGTATTGGGGCACCATTTCAGAAGCAGGAAAGAAAACACGCCATCCTCACTGAAGCATGCCAATTCGAAGGCTGATTCACATTCCAAATTGAGTTGTTTTGCCTTTCTTAGCTTTCCCTTGAATCTGTTTCCAAGCTATAATCTGTAGACAACTGTTCGCCCACATACCTGTGGTTAGAGCATTGTGAGACAGCTTTGCCTTTATTCTATATTAAATGTAAAAATTACTTTAATGCAGCACTGAGCTAAAAATGCTGTAGGCACTCCAGAAAATAAAAGCAGAAACTTCTAACTTAATGGTCCCGTAGAAGAAAAATCTCAGCTTCATTGTGTATCCTATGCACATCACAATGCACAGTTGACGTGAAGCTGAAAGATAAATAAGATAAACCACTTTCATCCCAACACTTATTAAGAAGGATTAGAAAAATATATCAAGGGCAAGCCAGTTCTTACTTTTCCCCCTGTTTTGCTCTTGTGTGTCTCTCTGGGTAGGGCGTTCTTAAGTCATATTTCAGAGATGAGCACAGAAGTAGGGCAGAGAAGATAATCATGCTCAAATGTACAACCTAGTTGAATGTGTCTTTTCAGTCATAGAAACTATCAATCCAGTTTTGCACCAAAATAGTTTAATATTTTTGTGTTTCTTTTAATTGTAGAAGGGTGTTTATTTAATCAATAATTATTTCTCAAAAGTCTACTTTGGCCATGGAATGCTGATAAATTTTGAACAGACTCCAAAATTTCAAGGAGGTAGGTCAGATTTATTACCTACTTGGAGAAAATAGACTTCAACTCATAAGATATGAATAATGAAGCGGGATATGATTAAGTACCTGATAAATGGTACAGACCAGTTGTTACCACGAAAGAAATACTTGTGGAATTGCATGAGAAAATTCCGGTATCTCCTGGGGCTATCGGCACAGTCAGAGTTCTATAAGCACTCAGAAAAAGAGAAGAGAGAGAACATCATGGAACCAGAGTATTTAAGAAAGACATTTTTTTAAAAAGGCCACAAAACAAAGGTATTGATTAGTTTTTTTTCTGCATAACAAACCACGCCAAGACTTAATGATTTAAAACAACTAATTTATTTAGTTCATGATTTTGTGGATGCCTGGGTAGTTTTAGTCCAGGCTTCCTGCTTCTGCTCATTTTCATGGGGTTTCTGGGCAGCTGTTGGTTTGGCTGATGGCTGGTAATTAAGGATGGCCTCATTCCATGCCTGGTAATTTTCCAATGTCAGCTAGAGTGGTCCTCCATCATGCTAGTTTAGGGTCATTAACACGTTGTTCTCAAAGTTCCAAGTGCAGTAAGTGTAGGCAAGTTCTAGTGCAAAACCATTTTTTTTTATTTGCCAAAAGAGTTTTTATTCTGTATTTGTAACTTTATTTTTATTGTTGATACTATTACAAATGTCTCCATCCCTCCAAGCCCCTTTGTCCACCTCTACCAAGCCCTACCCCTCTTCCCTCTGTTGTCTGTATCTATGGGTTATGGGTTAACGGGAGCGCGATCGCACTCCTCCTGTCTTTCGCCAAAAGTGCCAGGAGCGCTATCGCGCTCCTCCTGCAGTGTGACTATTAGATGCTAGTAGTTCACTCTTTATTGACAGATGGCACCTAAGTGCAGATTACTTATGATGCCGAATGTTTGTAGTTCTAAAATTGACCATTGGCATTTATCTGCCTAATTTTTTACAGATACTACGATTTTATGAAGTTTACTCAGATTTTGTAGCCCTAAAGCTTCGAAATGGCGTCCAGTTCTAAGTCTGCTTTTATTAGTGATGATGATATTGCTAAATATGTCAATTCTTGCTGTGAAGATGACGATTTTGTGGAAGATATTGGAGAAGGGTGTCCCTCTATTTTAACATTATATGTTTTGTTCAATTTTTTTTTCTAATAGTATTTTATAATACAATCAGCAAACAATATATGTCAAAGATGAAAACAAATGTAGTAAAGGTTTCCTTAAGTTTTTGAATATGTAACTTCATTTACTTGCGATTCATAATTGTTTTCCTAAACTGCTGTAAAATCAGCAAAAATGCCTTGGCAATTTTAGCATAGTTCCTAGGATACTGATTGGCACTCAAAGGGTTAAGTGAAATAACAGAACAAAACTCCAGAAAATAACTAAACAAAATGTAGATAAGCAACCTAGTATATGCAGAGTTCAAGACACTGTTGTAAGGATGCTCAATGAACTTAGTTAGGAAAAGAGTAGACGTACTTAGAACTTTAGTACTCACTAAGTACATTTTATGAAACATAAAAATGAATATAGAAAAGATAAAAAAGGACCAGTAATAAATGAAGAATGCACTAACTGAAATGAAGAATACATTACAGGGAATTAGCAGTGAAGTAGATGAATTGGAGGACCAAATCAGGGATTTGGAAGATAAGGAAGCAGAAAAAACAATCAGAATAGAAAAAAAAAAAGAATGCAAAAAAATAAAGATAGTATAAAGAGTCTCTGAAACAACTTTAAATTTACCAATATTTGTATCATGGAGATGCTAGAAGAAGAGAGATATCAATGAATTGAAAACCTATGTGAAAAAATAATGATGAAAAACTTCCCTAACCTGGTGAAGAAAATAGACATACAAATCCAGGAAGTGCAGAGTGTCCCAAACAAGATGAACCCCAAAAAGGCCTACACCAAGACACATCATATTTAAAATGCCAAATGCTAAAGACAAAGAAAGAATCTTAAAAGCAGCAAGAGAAAAGCAGTTAATGATCTTCAAGGGAAATCCCATAAAGTCTTATAGGAGCTCAGCTGATTTCTTAACAGAAACTTTGCAGGCCAGATGAATTGACAGGAAATATTGCAAGTAATGAAAAGCAAGGACCTACAACCAGGATTACTATATCCAGCAAAGCTATTGTTTAGAATCAGAATCAAAGGACAGATAAAGAAATTGACAAGAAGAAAAAGCTAAAGCAGTTCATCACCAGCAAACCACTATTACAAGAAATGTTGAGAGGTCCAAGGTGGCGGCCGACAGGGCAGCAGTGAGAAAGAGTGTGAGGGAGTGAGGGAGAGAAAAGGGAGTGCATGGGCGTGTGGGGAGGGTGTGCATGTGTGAGAGAGGGACAGTTATATTACACAGGACTGTTGGGGCAGACCAGGCTCCACTAGCCAGGCAGTCTCTGCAACCGCTGCAATCTCTCCTGGGGTGGCTGGCTCTGCCGCAGAGACCACGCCATCTGGGAAGGGGACAGCGGCTGTGACTGGGAGCTCAGCCTCACCTCCACCAGGGGAGACCTCGGATGCCACCCAGGACCCTACAGTCACACTGGCCAGGGACCTGCTACCTCGGCTGCAAAACCACAAACACTGAGACTCCAGCCTCCCTGGCCATGGGCTCCTAAAATGTTTGTCCAAGGGGAGACAAAATGGTTGCCAAATAGGCAGACATGTCCTGTGCTTTCTCACGGAGCAGATAGAAGGAACAGCTGAATCAAGTAACATCCACCAGAGTTGGCGAATTAAACAGCTGGTGGGACAATCCGTGGCCGGAAAGGACTGGGGAAGCCTGGAGAATGGTAGGGCTGGGGATCTGGACTGGAGAGACATGTGCACAACAGAGTCTAGACTGGTGGTCCGTGAGGTCCGAAAGGTTAACAACCGCTGGTCAAGAGGGTCAGAAGGAAACTGAGCTTCACCAAGTTCGTGTCCCATGGGGACACGCGTAACACTCGACTGTGGAAGGGGGTCCACAGGGATGCTGGCAGCCAGGGACTCTAGATCTAAGCCCACAGCCGTGGGAGGCTGTGCCCAGAGACACAGCCTCAGGTTCTGCACTGGCCGCACAGTGTCGGGAGAAGAGAGACGTGCAGTGGCACAGTTGCTCTGTCTTTATAATCTCCTTGTTTTTGCTCGCTGAACCCAGTACATGGGATCTTTCAATTACAAACACTCACTGAGGCTGCGATGCAGGGGAATGTGGTTTTGTGGAAACTAGCAAGCAAAATAGGGAGAGGCAACCAGGAAGCCAGCTCTGGGACAATCTAGTTCCTCCAACCCTGAATAGACATGTTTCTCCTGAAGACCGGGCTCCTCCTAGCAGCACAGCTGCACCCAGCTTTGAGCTCGGCAGGGAAACTAGGATTCTGAATACCCCAAGGAGCCCTTGGGGACTGGGTTGAGGGGCCATTTGATCCTGGAAACTAATACAGCAACACCACCGCCTAGAGCCCATGTCAGAAATAGACGCTTGTGTAAATATGACTGAAAGCAGACAGACAAACAAAGCTGGCAGATTGGACCCTTTTGCCTGAAACCAAGACTGTGGAATCTGACACAGAGGAGCGGTGGATCTCTGGGAACTTCAACACGGTGCTGTCTACCTAACAGGACACTGAGATGTGGCAGACAGAACAGTAGAGAGGGGTCTTAAGCCAGCCCCATGGGACATTAAAACTCAGCTGAAGCAAATGACATTTCACTACTTCACTTTTTTATCTTTTAATAAAGAAATGGAAAATTTTTTTTTCTTTATTTCATTTTTATTATCATTATTATTATTTTAACCTTTTATTTATTTGGGTTAGTGTTCTACATTCTATTTTTTTTATCATTATTTTACTTTATCTCATTTTTTTCCCCCTTTTTGCCAATCTTTTCTTCCTCATTTCTCCCTTTTCATCATGTTTCTCTTCTCAGGTTCCTGCTTTAACTTTTCTTTCTCCTTTATTTTTACTCCTTGTTAAAAATTGATCTTCTTTATCTCCTTTATAGATGCATTACTATTATAGTAGTCTCTGTTGGCTTACTCATATATCTAATTTCCTCTTCCCTGCTCCACATACATGCACCCTTCTCTTTTCTCTTTCCTTGCTATCCAATTTTTTTCTTGTTTTGTTGTTTCTGTGATTATTTTTTTGTTTGTTTTTATTTTATGCTTTTGTTTTTCCTTCTCCTCGCTTGCTCTCTCCTTCTACTAATAGCTTAATTAGTTTCACTCACCAAACTCAGGCCTAACTGCTCTCTACTCTATTCTCCATTTCCAAAAATAGATGAATATAATTTAGATAGATTAACAAAAGGGGAAACTTTTAAAATATATGTTTTTTAATTATTATTATTTTAATTAATTTATTTATTTTATTTTATTGAGTATTTTGTTTTTTACTTTTCTTCTTATACACTCATTCTCTTTCTACCTCCTCTATACTGAATCATGGCCATTCCCCTATTCATTCAATTCCTTTACCTTACCCTCTGGAAATTAGCTCTGCCTCTTCAGATTCAGTTCATCCCTTTTTTTCTGGGTGTTTGTAGTTTGCATTTTTTGGTTTATTTGTTGGTTTTGTGGAATTTTCTCCCCATATACGTATATTTCCCCCCCTTTTTCCTCTTTTTCTTTTCTCTCTTACCTTTTTTCCTTTTCTCAATATCATTTTTGCACTCTATTCTCCCCCCTAATTCTCTTTTCTCTGGCGGTCACCTTTATTTGGTGTTATTAATGTTGTGAATACAGTTGGGTTTTGTTTCCTCTGTGTTGTGTCTTGTTGAGTTGTATTTTGTGCCTTTTGGTCAATGTGGTAGAGTGAGCCACATAACCAGACACCCTGAGAGGAGCTGAAATGGGGAAACCAAGAAACAGCCCCCATACAAAATAAAAGGAATCACCAGAAAAGGAAGTAAACAAAATGAAGGCAAGCAATATGTCAGAGAAAGAATTCAGAGCAATGGTCATAAGGACTCTGAAAAGGATGGAAAACAAATGAGAAGATACTTGATATGATTTCTATCTTCTTGAATTTGAAGATACTTTGCCTGTGTGCTAATATGTGGTCTATCTTTGAAAATGTCCTGTGTGCACTTGAGAAGAAAGTATATTCTGTAGCTTTCGGGTGAAATGTTCTGAAGATGTCAATTAAGTCCATCTGCTCTAGTGAGTCACTTAGGATTGCTTTTTCTTTGCTGATTTTTTTGTTTAGAGGATTTATCCAGTGGTGTCAATGGGGTATTAAAGTCCCCTACTATGACTGTATTGCTGTCTATCTCTCTCTTGATATCTTCCAGAATTATCTTTATGTATTTGGGTGCTCCTGTATTGGGTGCATATATGTTTACCAGAGTTATATCCTCTTGTTGAATTACTCCCTTTAGTATTATGAAGTGGCCCTCTTTATCTCTTATTATGGCCTTCACTTTGAGGTATATTTTGTCAGATATAAGTATTGCTACTCCAGCTTTTTTCTCATTTCCATTCACCTCAATTTTTTTTTTTCTATCCCTTCACTATCAGTCTGTGTGAGTCCTTTTTTCTGAGGTGGTTCTCTTGTAGACAGAAAATGTATGGGTCATGTTTTATTATGCATTCAGCTACCCTATGTCTTTTGATTAGAGCATTTAATGCATTTACATTTAAGGTTATTATTAATAGGTACTTTGTTAGTCACCATTTTTATTCTTTATGCCTGTGTTCCTTCTTCCCTTCCTATTTTTTTCTTTTTATAGCAATCCTTTTAGCATTTCTTGCATTGCTGGCTTGGTAGTAATAAACTCCCTTAGCCCTTTTCTGTCTTTGAAGCTCCTGTTTTCACCTTCAATTTTGAATGATAGCCTTGCTAGATAAATTATTCTTGGATTCAATCCCTTGCTTTGCATCACTTTGTATATTTCATTCCATTCCCTACTTGCCTGATGAGTTTCTGTTGATAAATAATTTGATAATCTAACTAGAGGCCCAGTGCATGAATTCATGCACCAGTGGAGTCCCTCAGCCTGGCCTGTGGGATTGGGCTGAAACCAGCCCTCTGACATCCCCCAAGGGGTCTCAGATTGAGAGAAGGCACAGGCAACCGAGGGAACCCACTGGTGCATGATCCGGTTCGGAGAGTGATGTGGGAGGTTGGCCAGCTGGGGAGGGACCGCAAGAGGGCTCCAGGGTGTGTCCAACCCATCTTGCTCAGTCCCAATCAGCCAGACCCCAGCAGCAAGCTAACCTACTAGTGGGAGCGTCTGCTCCCTGGTGGTCAGTGTACATCAGAGCAACTGGTTTCCCAGTCGACTGTCCGCCCCCTGATGGTCATTTCATGTCATAGCGACTGGTCAACTGGTTGACTGTCTATTCCTATTGGTCAGTACATGTCATAGCAAGCAGTTGAGTGACCTTAGCATATCATTAGTACATTATGCTTTGATTGGTTGAACGGATGACCTGACACTTAGCATATTAGGCTTTTATTATATAGGATGGGAGATCCCTTGTAGGCAACTTTTTTCCTCTCTTTGGCAGCCTTTAGCATTCTTGCTTTGTTGTTGATGTTTGCCAATTTAATTATGATGTATCTTGGTGTCTGTCTTTTTGGGTTCATCTTGTTTGGGATTCTATGTGTTTCTTGGACTTGTGTGGCTTTTTTCTTCCCAATGACAGGGAAGTTTTCTGTTATTATTTCTTCAAACAGGTTTTCTATTTCTTCCTCTGCTTCCTCTCCTTTTGGCACCCCTATTATGCAGATGTTGTTTTATTTCATGGTGTTCCAAAGCTCTGTTAGGCTCTCCTCCTGCTTTTTAAGTTTTCTTTCCAGTTGCTGCTGTGTTTTTGTGTTTTTTTCTACCTTGTCTTCTAGCTCACTGATGCAGTCCTCAGCTTCTACTAGTCTACTATGGAAGCCTTCCATTATGTTCTTCATTGCAGCTATGTCATTCTCCATCTCCTCTTGATTCCTTTTCATGTTGGTGACATTCTCATTCAGCTCCTTATAACTCTCATTGAGTTTTGTGTATTTGTCTTTCAGATACTTAAGCATCCTTATAACCATTACTCTGAATTTTTTATCTATCCAGTTACTTGCCTCCACTTCATTTAATTCCTTTTCTGGCGATTCCTCTTTTTCTTTCCTTTGGGGATTGTTTTTTTGTCTCCCCATTTTTTGCTGTATTGTTTCAATTTGTCTATGTCTTAGATCCAACTGCTTTGTTACCCAGATTCTTTTGGGGGTGGTGTTATGTAGTTGGTGATTTTGGGGACCCACTGGTGCAGTCTTGCAGATCCCCTGGGCTTGGTGATCTAGTGGAGCCTCCTACTTGAGCTATTTGGGTTCTCCTGATGTAGCTGGGTTTTGAATGTTGGTTTCTTGTTCATGGAGGAAGTCTTGCCACAGATTGGCAATGTGATTCATCCCCAGTTTTGCTGTGCAAGCTGTTGTGGATGTGATCATTGTTCTAGCTCTTGTGGAAAGGGTTGTCTGAGGTCTCACTGGTATGTGTTCACTGTGATTTCCCAGAGTCCGTGGCCTGGGAAAAAGGGGTCTCTGGGTCTGAGGTTCAGGTACTGTGACTTTCACTGATGTGTGACTCTTGCTGGGGTAGCGTCATTCTGCAACTTCCTGTGATGGTCCCAGAGTCCATGACTGTGGGGGGCAGCTGTCCAGTTTTCTGCAGTTGAGGCAGTGGACCTATGGCCCAAGTGATTTCCCTCTGTGAATTGTAAGGGGGTCTAGGAGCCAGCATCTGGGAATGTGGGAGTCTCAGTGTCTGTTGCTGAAGCCGTGTGACCTTGTCCAGGGAGGCGAGTCCTCAGTAACTCACCAAGGTGTCCAGAAGAGTGCTGCCAGGCGGGGGAAGTCATAGATCCTGCTGAGGGGGCCATGCACCCTTGGTTGGGGTGGCACTCACCTAGTGGAAGCTCACAGAAGGGCCCAGGAGCTGCCTGCTGGGGCAGTGGGCTCAAGGGGCCTGCGTGCTGGAGCAGTGTGACCGTTGAGACTAGATGCTGGTAGCTGAGGAGGTGCAAGATCCAGTTTCTGCTTCAGGAGCCCTGTACCTTTGGTTGGGTATACTTGTGCCTTGCAGTAATTCTCAGAGGCACCCAGGAGCTGCCTGCTGAGGTGGCAGGCTAGGGGGGGCCCACATGCTTGAGCAGTGCAACCACGGTGTCTGAGTTTGGCAGCCAGGGCCAGGGAAGTCTGAGTTTTTGCTACAGGGGCCATGTGCCCTTGGTTGGATGGGTGTGTGCCCAGCCGCAGCTCCCAGAGGCACCAGGAAGCCGCCTGCCAGGGCAAGGAATCAGGGGACTCTGCACGTGCTGGTTTGGCATGACTGTGGTGTCCAAAGGTTGGCAGCTGGGGCAGGGGAAATCCCACTTACTGCTGTGGGAGCCGTGCGTCCTTGGAGGTGGACATCCTAGGGTCTGCCAATCTGTGGGTCAGGCAGAAGGACTTTGGCTGGTGTACCTGCAGGATCCTGGGCAGTGTCCAAGGCCAGTCTGGGTGATGGTGATGATGATTTCCTAGAGGAAACTGCTCTCCCCTTCAAGATGGCCCAGCAGCCTGGGTAGTGCCTGCAGCAGTGGCAGGGGCTCCCTGTGCAGGAGATCCTGGTCTGTCAGCCCCTGATACTCCTGCAGGATCTAACTGTCCCTCACTCACTCATACACCACACATGTCCACACACTCCCCTTTCACCAGCTCACTCACTCACACCCTCTTCCTCACCTTTGTCCTACCAGCTGCCATCATTTTTCCCCTGGTTATTCCATTTTCTTTTTTTAAAGGATAAATTACTAGAGGTAGAATTTCTGTGTTAAAAGGTAAGCATGCATTTAAATATCATACTTATTATTAATTTGGCTTCTATAAGACTAAAGTCTTTAATTTCACATTTCAAATGTAGAGAATAAATCATATTCATATCCTTTTTTTCCTCAGATATTATTAATTTTATTTTAAAGAAGATTGGCAATTTTATTTTTTGTACAATTCACAGCTATTTAAAATGAGAGAAAAAAAATGAGTGCATGCAGTGAAATCCTTGTGCCAGCTTGTATTAATAATCTGTAAAAAACAACTCTAAAATTTTAGGAATAGATTGAACTTTTAGTAGCTTGAATGCTGACATGGTAGGAGTATCCACATCAAAAATGTTACAAGTCAGAGATGTAACAATTTCAGACAGCCAAATTACCAGAATAATAAGATTATGGATAATCACAGGCAGGGTAGTTTAAGCAGCGAAGGATGTGATATTAGTATTGCTAAACTGTCTTTAAAATGTTTGGAATTTTTTTTTTTTTAATTTAACCAGGAATTTAAGAGAATAGCCATCTTACCACAACATCAAAAGCACTGTGAATTGGGTAAATAAGGTCTGAGGATTTAATGTATAACATGGTGACTATAATTGATAGCACTGTATTGTATAATTGAAATTTGTTAAAAGAGCAGTATGTAAAGATTCTCACTAAAAATAAGACGGTAATATGTGAGATGATGGCTGTATTAATTAACTTGATGTGAGGAATCCTTTCATAATCCATATCAAATCATCACATTGTACATCTTAAATATATTACAATTTTATTTGTCAATTACACCTTGATAAAGCTGAAAAATAATGTATATAAGTACTTAGAACCATCTTGTAATAAATTATAATCACCATCATGATGAATGATGACAACTCAAAAGTCTCCTCTATCCATCAAAGTGAGCAAAACGGAACAACTCTTTGAATTAATGAATCTATATGCATTTCACTGCACCATCAGTGGAAGAAGAAAATAATAAAAATCGTTCTGAATTATATATTTTGAAACTATTCATTAATTTGAAAATTGAATTGTGACATTCTTATAGTTTGCATTTTCTAGTTAATAGCATGACCAACATTTTTTCATGAATTTGTCACATTTTCCCTCTGAATTCTCAGTTCACCTGCATTGCTTTTTAAGCAATTGGCCCTGAGTGTCTTTTATTACTTTGCATAAGCTATTTGTACAACAAAGTCTATTTAGAATTCATCTTCATCTGCCAGTTGTTGCAAACATCTTTTCACATCTGATTTTACAATTCATTAATTAATTTTTATTGAGATATATTTCATATATAACATTGTATTAGTTTTAGGTATACAACAAAATTATTTGATATACTTACATATAGCAAACTAATTACCACAATAAGTTTAGTTAGCATCAATCACCACACATCTTTGTTTTACTTATGTTTGATGATTAGTGATGTCAAGCACCTTTATACATACCTGTAGGCCTTTCGTATGTTTTCTTCCAATAATTTCTATTCAAATCTTCTGTCATTTTTCTTGTGATGAGAAATTTTAAGATCTAGTCTCTCAGAAACTTTCAAATATACATTGCAGTATTATTACTTATAGTTACCATGCTGTACATTACTTGCTTATAACTGGAATTTGTATCTTTTGACCACCTTTACCCATATTGCTCCACACTATCCCTTGACCCCCACCTTTGGCAACCACCAATCTATTCTCTGTATTTGAGTTTGTTTTTGTTTTGATATTAGTGTCCACATATAAGTGACATCACATAGGATTTCATTATTAGTCTTTTTCTGACTGATTTCACTTAGCATAAGTCATCAAGTTCCATTCATGTTGTCAAAAATGGCAACATTTTCTTCTTTTTTGTGGCTGAGTAACATTCCTATCTGTGTGTGTGTTTGTGTGTGTCCCATTTTCTTTATCCATTCATTTGTCATTGGACACTTCGTTTGTTTTCCTGTTTCGGCTATTGTAAATAGTGCTTCAATAAACATAGGGGTGCAGATATCTGATCAAGATATTGATTTTGCTTTCTTTGGATAATTATTCTGAAATGAAATTGCTGGATCATATGTATTTCTACTTTTAATTTTTTGAGGAACTATCATACAGTTTTCCACAGTGGCTGCATCATCTTACATTCCCACCAACAGTGCAAAATTGCTCTATTTTTTTTTCACCAACACTTGTTATTTCTTGACTTTTTGATAACATAGATTCTACTAGTGATAAAGTGATACCTCACTGTTTTGACTTGCATTTCCCTGATGATTAGTAATGTGAAGCATCTTTTCATGTACTTGTTGTCTATATGTACATTTTCTTTGGATAATGTCTATTCAGATCCTCAGCCCGCTTTTAAATTGGATTTTTTCTATTGAGTTGTATGAATTCTTTATATATTTTGTATATTAATACTTTATCAGACATATGACTTGTAATTTTTTTCCCATTCCAAATTGGTTGCCTTTTCATTACAGGTTGGGGCAAAAGTAGGTTTATGCTTATGAGTACATGAAAACAGTTTATTCTTGTATTATTGTTTATTGATTATTGTATTGTACATATGAACAACTGTAAACTTAACTTATCCCTACTCTATATATTGATGGTTTCTTTTGTTGATCATTTTTTTTGCTTCATAGCTTGATGTAGCCATCTTGTTTATTTTTGTTGACTTATTTAGCAGTTACTTTCTAATTAACTATTTTTAAATATATATTTTATTGATTTCAGAAAGGCAGGGAGAGGGAAAGAGAGAAACATCAATGAAGAAAGAGTATCATGGAGCAGCTCCTCCTGCATGCCCCCTACTAGGGATTGAGCTCACAACCCGGACATGTGCCCTGACCAGGAATCAAACCATGACCTCCTGGTTCATAGGTTGATGGTCAACCACTGAGCCACAGTGGCTGGGCTAATTAACCATTTTTAAATTGCTAGTTAGTAAATGTTTAACAACCAGTCCTCTGAAAAATGTATTCATATAAGTACATAGTTAAATTTATTATAATCTTTGCTGATATAAATGATGTCATGTAGCAAGACATACATGAAACAAGATGTATGTCACTATTTCATCAATAATATATGCAACCTATTGTTGACTCAGATAGTAATATTGGAATACCTGAAGAATATTTGTTCAAGTTTATTTGATATTCACAATACAATGTCTATAGATACAATACCATTTTGCAGTTTAATCTGCATAACATTTTCTCCGTAAGTTTCTTAAGTCAAGACAAGCAAAAAAATCAAAAAACAAACAAAACAAAAAACAAATATAAAGCAACCAAAAAACCCAGCCTGATTTGTAATTGTTACCAAGTTCTGTGAGTATAAATACTCCCATTATGTCTGATTTTATATCATTGAATGTAGAGTTGGAAAAAGATGCACAAGAGAACATCTTAGTACAGATTTTCCACCAAACACAAAAAAGACAAAAATAACCTCAGTAATATAGATAATATTGAAATATAGTAAAATATAATTACAGTATGATGATTTTTGATAATTTTTCACTTTGTTTTAAATATAATTTCAGTGGAAATTTATATAATTCATTTTTCCTAATGTCTAGATTCAACAACCAGTTCACAAAACACCTAAAACTTTAACAAGCAGCACTAGTGAGCTGATACGTGGTTGCTCCAGTCTACCCATCTACCTCTGACCAGAAATGCAACACTTATGCATACACTAACAGGAAAGAGTGCATATGTGTACAAAAAGACTGGTACAAGAATGTTTAAAGTAGCTTTATTCATAATAACCCCAAACTGGGATACTCTATAGCCATGTAAATAATCAATTATTGGTATATGCAACACATAGTAAATGAATCTCTAAAGTATGTCACTGAATGGAAAAAACCAGACGCAAATAATACAAACTATCAAATGCCATACATAAATATGCAGCACATAACACTCCCCTTCACCCATCCCAACACACATATGGACATACTTCAACCAGTCAGATTTATGAGCTTGCCAGAAGGGTTTTCCTCAAGGCAATGTGTCCTCAAAGCCCCAACCCTAGAACTAGATGTCTCCATCCAGTAAAGCAATTTAACTTCTTTGTTATAATATGTGCTTCTAGCTATTCCGTTTTCATATTCACGTTTTCCAATTAGGACAATAAGAGATAACATCCTTATTATTTCTATATTAGCCTGTAAAAAATGTCAAAATATCACAAAAGAGTTATTGATTTATTTTAGTTCCTATATTTATTTATTTATTTCTAAATTTATATATCATTTAGACAGTTACATATTCGCTACTATGGAGAAAAATTCATTTTTTGATTATAAATATATACTATTATTGCTTTGAGTTTCTGAAATACATACAGATCTCTTGAATACTAATATTTTGGAATAACATTTAAATTCTGACTAATAAAACAAATAATCTACACATTTATCTTGCATATTTGTACTACAAAAAATAAAAGTAAACTAGCTTCACTGAGTAGATTCTTATTTTAATTGAATTAAAAATAATTCTAATCCAGACTTTTTACACTAAATGAATTACATATTAAAACATTTAATATCAACAAGAGATAATTGTGTAAATAACAAATATGTTGTTCACTTAGAATTATTTTAGTTGCCTTTCTGCCCTCTGAGGAATATGACTTTTTAGCTCTCTCAGCTGGCCTATAAGATAATACAATGGCAAGGTTACAACTTTCTCTACTTAAGGGATGAGGGGAAAAAGGATATTCATTATTGATGCATTCAGAAAATATTTATGCCTGGGAGTGCCATATCGGAGTTCTTGAAAGACTATTTTAAATCGCACTTCAGCACCAATAAAAGATTTTACACTCTACATCTGTAATTTTAATGTTTTGTGCATAATATTATATTGAAATACTTAATAGGTATGATTAAATAATAACAGACTTTATTACTAGGAACCATTGTGTGAATGTCTTTCAGGAATAGTTTGTTTGAAAATAATCACAAAAGAAATTGCACTAATAGTGTAATATATACGTTTATATATAATATATCTATATCTTTTATAAGAGAACAAAGACATTTGGAGATAGTCAGTCATTAACCTACATATGTGTTGTTTGAATTCTTTAGTAACATCAGTACTTTTACAATGGTAATAAAAAAGCCATATACATATTTTGTAACTTCTTTAAGGCCAGGGACTCAGCCTAGTGATTGATTCATTTTGTCTATGTCTTCCAGGACATCGTGGATCATGTAATAGGTTACTGGATATTTCTTTCCATCAAGATCTCTTATAGTTAACATTTCCAAGTTGCCTTCCATAGTTAATGCACATGCCCTAATTACCCTTCCAAGTAATCATGAAATTAAAATTACATTTTGGGGTTATAAGGAGAATGAAAGATGGGAAGAATTAGATAGAATGCCAGGATAATGTGACTATTTATGGCAAGAACAGCATGCATATCTTTGTTTGGTGATTCTTTGCTTGTTCCCATCTGTATTATGAAAGCTGGTAGTATGTGCGCACAGCATGCTTTAGCAACACCTGCTGGTTAGGAATTGAATTAGCTAAAGCCAAGGGAGTTCAATCGAAAGACCTCAGCAAGGGTATATAGCAATAGGTTCACAGGCAGTTAGATCAGGAAGAAAAAAGCTGATTATTGTTAAAATTCATCCACAGAAACAGCTATGGTGAGTTGAGCTGTTTTCCATAAATTCTGCAGCTACTGTTACTATAAAGTAAAATATTTAGTTCACATTTAGCCTGAACTTGTAGCCCTTCCTCCCAGAATTCACATGCCTTAAGAAAAAAGATTTGGCCTGGCTTGAATGGAGGATATAGTATCGATTCATCATACGAAAAGCAAGATAATTGCCACCTGGGTTGTAAGGATTAGGAATAAGTATAATAGATGAATGTAAAAAAAAAGAGAGATTATATAGATAATATAGTTGTTGTTACATTATCTTAAGAAATACACATTGCTTAATACAAAAAATCTTTGAAAATATTATATTCTTAAAACTATTCTTAAAATCGAAAGAAGTTTGTCTAGGACATCATATCTGTTCAAATACTCAGTAAATTCATTCACTTTGCTTTCCACTCTGAAAATTATTTTTATATATAAAAAGGGTGTTGTTTTAACTTTTATTTTTAAATATATTTTTATTGATTTTTTTAGAGAGAAAGAGAGGAAGGGAGAGGGACAGAGAGAGAGAGAAACATTGATCTGCCGCCTCCTGCATGCCCCCCTCTGAGCATGTGCCCTGACGGGAATCGAACCAGTGACCTCTTGGAGCATGGGACGATGGATGCTCAACCAACTGAGCCATGCTGGCTAGTGTGGGGGGACTGTTTTTAACAAAACAGTCTGCGAAGATGGACGTTATGGAAACATGGCATTCTGAATAATTTATGAAATTAAAACTATTGTGCAATATAAAGAATAGATGATTTGGAGCTACCAAAACTATTCAGAGGAGACTAATATAATTCAATAGTGAATCCTGAAGACACAGGATTCTTTCACAAGTCAACATTTCCCACATCAGTCTAACACAAATTAATCTTACTTTCTTTATTGACATATTTAATATTTATTCATTTGTAAAGCTCTCATTACTTAATGACTTTTTCAAAATAGTATCATGTTATTTATACTGATAAATAATTTAGTGTAATCTTATTTTCTTATCTTTCTTCCTTCACTTCTTCCAAAGTGAGAAAATAAAGTTTCTTTGAAAATCCCTAAGGATCAGAACACAGAAAAGACATAGAGTATACATGCCAGCAAGATGATAACCATTATTGCTCCCACTCATTTTACTTTCACTTAAATTGTTTTATTTTAAATAATTTTAATTCTTTATTTTAACTTTGTTTGTAGCTCTTAATGCATACATTAGGAAGACATTCACAACTAGGTTATGTAGTGCTGGCTGGTATTGTAACAGGGTACTGGAGGAAAGAACAGAATAAAGACCATCCTCCCTGGATGTGTAGCTCTCATACAACATGGGGCCACTCCAGCAGGGCCTATGCCAGCATCTCTCTAGGTAGGTGGTACCAGGTATTGTCTATGCCAGAATCTACATTTTCCAAGGTGAAATGTGTAACATTAAAATGTTACAATAGTTGATGTCTTATTTTCAAATTAGAACAAAAATATGACCTTCAAGTTTTCCTCTATTTTGGTCTTAAATAACACAAAGTAGATTAAATGTACTTAATATTTGTGTGTATGGGATTTAAAAAATACATTATTACACTGTAAGTGCACTGAGAATGAAAATATACCCATCAATTTTTCCCTTTGTCAGAATTTTGATGTGCTTTACAATGTAAAAATCTCATCTATTGGGCCTTATCTACTTTTCACATACTGTAATTTTTTCCAAAAACTAAATATAATTCCATGTATGTATGCTAATGCTGTGTGCATGCCCAACCATAGGGACACATAGTTCCTACATTTTCAACACTGAATCAATTGGTGAAAAATTGGCACAGAAGACAGAAATAAATTAGAACTATACCAGCATTTAGCTTTCTTTGGTCTGCATTACAAGCTGCAATGTTGAATATCATTTTAAAAACTCCCAGATAAGTTATTTTGGCTATTTCAAAGCAGCAACTCTTTAAACATCATAACTCATCTGTATGGCAGAGAGGTTGCACATGCAGGGAATAAAATTTTAACATGTGCCTCTGGCACAGCAACTGAAAAAAGATCCCTACTCCCCTTTTCTGACCTACCTCTTTATCTTTCCTCAGCAAATATCATTCACTGTTTCCTATTACATCTAAACCTATATTTCTCCCTAAAGTGGGTTGTTACTTTGGCCAGATTCTATAACTTTCAGATTATTTTCAGTTAATAAAATTCGGTCATTCTAGTCTAATGCTTTAATCTCATTTCTGATTCCAAGCTCTCTCATCATCTCAGGACAAGGTCAAGGGGACTTAAATGCAGATGGGAGTACATGCTGTTTTTGTGTGTCTTTCCACATTGCCCTCATCTCAGCTCTAGCATTTCACCCCTGGGCAGGGTAGTGGGCTGAAAAAAGGTCAGATTTGTCTTAACTGCAGGCTGTGGAGGCTTCTCTGACACTAACTTGACTGTTGAGGCTGTTGTCACTGAGATTTTTTTCAAATGCTGGCCCTTTGGTGGAATGTGTGTGAGAATTCTTCAAAGACCCTGTAGGGAATCTCCACTTCCCAGTTCCCTGATTTGGGAAACCAAGTGGAATTAAATGCTTACACCTTTCAACTCCCCAGAGCTTCCTGCTTGGGTTTTCTTTCCTCAGAGCAATCCTTTAAGCTGGGAAACTAGAGAATCAGTCAAGTCTAGTCAGCTTCCCAAGTAAGCACTAGGCTCAGAGAAAATTCAGCCATCACAGCCCATCAGCTAGGAAGCTGCACTTTGCTCCTCTGTCATTCCTCTCTATTCCTGCTTCCTGTCTCCCTTCCTCCTTAGGAAGGTGCAGGCTGAACAGGAAAATCACTGACTACACAGATATCCAACAAGGAGAGAAAGGACTGTTCAAAGAAGGGAAAATAAATATATAAGTTAAATATATAAATGTATTAAATCAACATGCTTTGTATCTTGAACTTGCACAATGTTATATGTCAATTATATCTCTATTAAGATATATAGTCACTACAAAAGAAGGGATAAATGCTCCTGTGGAGGCACCCCGACCTCTAAGAGTGAGTCTGCTTGGGTGTAGTGGCACACTCATACAGAGGGAATGGAACTGTCTGAGAATAAGCACTAAATCCTACAAGACCAAGGATTATGCCTATTAGCAATGTGAGTGCATGGATATTCATAGACATAAATGCACTTGCAAATGTCATATATACAAATATTATATGTACATGTGTATACACATGAATGTGTTTCCTTTTACTTAACTCACTCCAAATGTGTTTGCTCTCTTGGTGGGTGCGTATAATCTTTATTTGCTGAGATTGCCCAAGAAAGAGTGTCATTTTGCGGTGTTCTATTTCCAAACATAAGCATCTGCTTAAATTGCTCAGGCTGGAGGTTTATTTGAACTTTTTGTTTACAGCACCATTTTGTGTCCTTACACAAAAGAGGGGGCACTCCATATTTTAGCCTATAGCCACAGCATGGTGAACTAGTGAAATATAGTAATGGATATTTATGTTTCACCACTGCCCCTCCTCCTTTGCAAAAATGCTGCTCTATCTGTTTAGCTGTTCTGGCCTCAATTCTGTTTTCCTTCTCAATAGGGCATTTGAAGACTGAAACTGCCACATACATTTCCTATCAAAGCTATACTTTTGTCTTAGTTATCTTTCAAGCACAATATTCAGGATATAGCAACAAATAATGATAAAAAATGGTTCCCATGCCCAACGTTTCTAAGATTTTATGTCTAATAGTAATTTCAACTTTCTCCTCAAATCCACTGGGAACCCACATTTGGATATCAAGTCCCTCTATATCATTTAACATGAACATGAAGTAATTAAATAAAGCTTTAGAGGGTGTGTTTATTAAATGGTAAGGTGAAATAAAAATGCAAGCACCATGTGCTGTGTAACTAGCATACAGAGGGTCTTGGCAGCCTAGGCCGATTGGTCAAGGTTAACAGGACTAAGTGTCCTCATTTAAGTCGCATTCCAAAAGCAGAGGTAGATCGCATTCAATATGCTGATTTGAGCCCTTGCTTTTAACTCTTTCTGCTTCAAAATACCCAGTGAAATGACTCAACCACATGCAAATAAATACATAGGTAATTTAATAATAAATTAATTAATATAAATGAAACAGATACAAAAAAATAGAAAAAAGAAAACTTTTGCAAGAGATATTTAAGATTTTTGGCTACTTATTGTGCAAAGTGAGACCAAGCTGAGACCTAATTGCACTGAGGCACCTGAATGCAAAATAAGTTTTAGGGATCAGTGGAGCATCCCTCCACTGGAATCCCCCTGGCATCCTCAGCTCTGTGTCACCCTGGAAACAAGTACATGCCATGCTGAGGGGCAAATATAAATGTTCTTGGTTTCATCTGCTTTCACTGGAAAGCAGAACAATACTGTACAAAAGTAACATACAAATATGTAAACACACACAAAACTTTATTCCCTTGCATAATATCTGGTGTATAGTTTGTTGAAAAAGATTCCCAATAATAAGTAAATACAGACACAACTTCATCCTGTTAAGGCTGAGCAGAATGAGTAGTTCAAAATAAAGAATCTAAACAACTCTCCCCATAGAAAGTTTTATGCCCAGGAAAGGAAGAAACTAGGAGATAGCTGTCATATGAAAAAATAACTTGACAAAGTTAAAAAAGTCAAAAGGTGAATGATTGACTATACAGAAGCCGATGATTAACTATACGTAGCCTGTACAAAGAGATGCACCAGGTTATCTTTGCTCTTGATTAAAAATCACAAATGTGGACAGCAGCTGCTCTAGCATTAACATACCACTCAGGAGAGAGAAACATCGATCAGCTGCCTCTTGCACATCCCCCACCGGGGATGTGCCCGCAACCCAGGTACATGCCCTTGACCGGAATCGAACCCGGGACCTCTCAGTCCGCAGGCTGACGCTCTATCCACTGAGCCAAACCGGTTTCGGCCACCAGATTATTTTTGCTCTTGATTAAAAATCACAAATGTGGACAGCAGCTGTTCTAGCATTAACATACCACTCAGGGTGAACTTAAAAGGCATTGGTGAAGGGATATCTCCCCAGTGAGCCAGACTCTGAGCAGTGTACCTGGGTATAAGTTTGCCAGGAAAGAGAGGTGGAAAGAGGTATGAAATTTTCTCTAACACAATGGTATTGGCTAACAATTTGTCTGGATCGTTAAGGATTTGAAAAAATATAATTGAAAAATTGGTAACAAGAGGCTTTGTAGAAGTGGTTTATAGGTAGATCTCTCTGAATGCCCAGTGAATGAAGAAATTTAGTTCCCCTATGAATGCTCAGGACATAGCAATCTCAACAGAGGATCTTAATCATGTGAATAAGATGATTTTCCTGTGGATGTTAGCTTCTTTCTCTAGCTATTTCCTTTCTTGTGAAAAACAACAACAAACACAACAACAAACAAAAGTTGTCATAGTGGCAATAATATCTATAATAATAAAAGCATAATATGCTAATTAGACTGGACATCCTTCTGGACGACCTTTCAGACAAAGCCAGGGCTGCAAGGGAAGCCCGGGTCCCAGGTGCCAGAGGGAAGCCAGTGCCAGCAGCTGGGGGAAGGAAGGCCTACCCTTGCACGAATTTTGTGCATCGGGCCTATAGTTGTCATATATGAGCTTGTAAAAGTGGACTTGTACTTACCAAGGATTGTTTGGCTAGAGACACTGCTGAAATGACCAAACTAGCATCAGCAGAAATAGATAACGAAACCCTGATATGGCATGAGTCCCTGAGGGGGGACAGCCAGCTCCCTGGTGACAGGTTGATTATACTGGACCACTCCTGAAATAGAGTGTTGTTCTCACAGGAATAGATCTTTATTCTGAATATAGACTTGCCTTCCCTGCCATCAATGTTTCTGTTAAAGCTAATATTTTACTTTACAAGAAAAGTGTGCGGCTCACACTCTTGGAATTTACTAATATTACCATGTCTGCTATCCACCCCAGACACCTGACATTGTAAAAAAATGAAACCAGGTTTTGAAGACTCAGTTATGGTGCTCCCTGTGTGAGGCAGTGGCAATGTCGTCCAGAACAAGGGATATGCTCTGAATAAACTATCACTCTATGGTGCTGGGTGCTGTTTTCTCCCATATCCAAGGTTAACAAGTCCAGGAGTCGTGTTGTGGAAATGTGAATAGCTCCTTTCATTGTTGCCACTGATGAGCCTCTAGTGAAAATTTTGCTTCTCGTCATTGCACTCTGAGCTCTGCAGGTCTAAAACTCTTAATTCTAAAGGAAGGAATATTTATACCCAGGGTCACAACAGTAGTTCCACTAAACTGGAAAATGAAAATGCCACCTGGTCAGCTTGGGCTCTTCATGCCAGTGAATCAACATGCATAGAAGGAGCAAATTATCCTGATTATTCAGGGGAAACTGGATGATGCTGTACAGCAGAAGACAAAAAGGAGCATATCTGGAATGGAGGAAGCACTACTGGGCATCTCCCAATGCTTTCATGTCTTGTGATGAGTCAATGGAAACTGCAATGATCTAATACTGGCATGACCAGAAATGTCACAGGTCATTCAGGAATAAAAGGTTGCTTAAATAAAAAAGTCTGGGTCACCTAACCAGGCAAAATCCTATTACTAGCTAAGGTGCTTGGTGAGGGCTGCTATGGACTTAGCTGTGTTCTCCAGAAAGTCATATATTAAAGACCTAACTTCCAATGTGATGGTAATTGAACATGAGGACTGTGGGGGGAAAAAAAGTAGGGTTAGATGAGGTCATCAGAGAGGGGCCTTCATGACAGGGTTGATGACTTATAAAAGGAGAGAGAGTGACAGAAATCTCTTTCCACATTGTAAGGACAATAAGAGAAGGCTGTGGTCTGTAAGCCAAAAAGTGGGTCCTCCCCAGGGGTCAAATTGGCCAGAACCTTGATCTTGAACTTTGCAGGCTCCAAAACTATAAGAAATAAACATCTGTTGTTTAAGGCACCAAGTTTACTTTGGTATTATATTATGGTAACTCAAACTGAGGGTAATGAGAAAATAGAGTCTATTGGGATGCAAATGCAAATGTTACCTTGGACCATATGACTAATTACAGAAGAAAAGGGCTGTTGTAGTTATCCTATCTAATAATAGACAAACATGGTAATTAACCGTACCTCCAACACGCTTCCCATTGGTTAATCAGGGCGATATGCAAATTAACTGCCAAACAAGATGGCGGTTAACAGCCAACAAAGATGGCGGCTAATTTACATACAGCAGGCAGGGTGGGACAGCGCCATCCTGCCTGCCTCGCTGCCATCCGGGCCTGCTATTTTTGACTTGGGCAGCAGGCGGCCCATATGAGAACAGACCCAGGGCTGGCGGCTGGTGGCGGGACCGCAGAGATTGGCCACCGGCCACGCCCACAAACAGCGGGGATCCCTGGCTGACAGGTGCTCATGCACCGATCTGCCATTGGCCACACCCACAAACGGCCCTCCCGGGGGGATCCCAGCTGACAGGTGCTCATGCACCAATCATCCACTGGCCACGCCCACAAATGGCCCTCGGGGGGATCCCCGGCTGGCAGGTGCTAATGCACCGATCTGCCAAAACGCACACCTGGGCCGCCTTTGCCCTGCGGGAACTATGCAGCTGGCAGAGGGGAGTGGCGCCACTGGGAGGAGGGCAGGAACTTCCCGGGGTTTGCGTCAGGCAGCCCAGAGCAGAGTGCGAACTATCCCCGCTGGTAGCTGCTTGCTCATTCACTTATTTGCTCATTCATTCACTCATTCACTCACTCATTCACTTACTCAGCAAACCATCTCAGGTCCATGGCACCAGGCCAGGCACTGAAGTTGAAGCAGGATAAGACAGAGCTATGTCCTCAAGATGTTAGTAATTCAGTATGCAGCCAGGAGAGGGGCGCCAGGCCACTGGGAGCAGGGTGGGAACTTTCCCGGGGTGGGCTTCAGGGAGCCAGGTGTGAGGCTGGAACTTCTGCCATGTTGCCATGGCAACGCGGCAGAAGTTCCCGCCCCTTAGCTGCTTGCTCATTCACTTACTTGCTCATTCATTCACTCATTCACTCACTCATTATTCACTCATTCAACAAACCCTCTCAGGTCCATGGCACCAGGCCAGGCACTGAAGTTGAAGCAGGATAAGACAGAGCTATGTCCTCAAGATGTTAGTAAT
The DNA here is from genome assembly GCF_000412655.1 of Myotis brandtii. NCBI lineage: Eukaryota > Metazoa > Chordata > Mammalia > Chiroptera > Vespertilionidae > Myotis > Myotis brandtii. The sequence continues at coordinate 2,746,565 of NW_005368305.1, read as the reverse complement.
TCAGTAAGGGGAAGCAGGCACATGAACGAGGCAGTTGTACGCACAGATGCAGTGTACTGGGTTCTGTGAGGGCTGTAACTAACACCGACTTTGTTCTCTTGATAAAATGGGGCCTCGGGAGCCAGGATGCCCAAGCCTGTAGGCCTGTGCCTAGGCCAGGAGTGGCCGGGGTCCCGGAACATGACAGAGGGTGCAGGTTGGGCTGAGGGGTCTGGCCCCACCCCTCACCCTCACCCCCGAGTACACAAATTTTTGTGCACCAGGCTACTAGTCCTATATAATAAAAGAGAAACATGTAAATTAACTACCCCCTCCACTACGCTCAAGCCATGCCCACCAGCCAATCAGGAGTGAGTATGCAAATTAACCCAACTAAGATGGCAGCAGCCGTGGAGCTGGAGGAACAGGAGGCTTGGGTTGCCCCCAGCGATGGAGGAAGCCCAACTTCCCACCTGCCCTGGTTGGCCCTGGGCTATGCTCAAGGCTACAAAGTTTCAATTATACAGTGGGGCCTTGACTTACGAGTTTAATTCATTCCGAGACCAAGCTCATTAAGGAGCTTGTTAAGGAGCTCGTTAACTCAAATTACTCTGTCAACTCAATGCAAAAAATCAGCCGAGAGACAGCTGGCATCTCAAAAAACTCATTAGTCAGGACACTCGTAAGTCAAGGCCCCACTGTAGAAGATAAATAAATCCCAGATACATGCTTCCAGCTGTCTGTGGCCTCCACTCAAGGAGGGGCTGGGAGCCTGAGTTGCCAGGGGCAACCCAGGCTTCCAGCTGGCCTGGGCTCTGCTCAAGCCTACAAAGTTTCAATTATAGAAGATAAATAAATCCCAGGGGGAAAAAAAAGAAAGAAAAAAAGGAGAGGCTGGGAGCTTGGGTCACTGGGGGGCGTGGCCAGCCTGAAAACAGCCATCAGCACTTCACCCAGGCTGGTCAGGCACCTCAGCGGGACCCCCCCACACAACCCTGAAGGGGGTGTGGCCAGCCTGAAAACGGCCCTCAGCCCCTCATCCAGGTTGGCCACACCCTCATGGGGTGAGGGTCCCCCCTGGGGGGCTTTGCCAGCCTGCAAACAGCCATCAGCCCCTCACCTCGGCTGGCCAGGCACCCCAGCGGGACCCCCACTCTGCTCCGGAACACCCTCCAGGGCAAACCAGCCAGCCCCCACCCATGCACCAGGCCTCTATCCTATATAATAAAAGGGTAATATGCAAATGACCCTAAACAGCAGAATGACTGGGAATGACTGGTCACTATGACACACACTGACCACCAGGGGGCCGACGCTCAATGCAGGAACTGTCCCCTGGTGGTCAGTGTGCTCCTACAGGGGGAGCTCTGCTCAGCCACAACCAGGCTGACGGCTGCCAGCACAGCGGTGGTTGCGGGAGTCTCTCCCGCCTCCTCAGCATCACTAAAGATATCTGACTGCAGCTTAGGCCTGTTCCCCGCTTGCAAGTGGACATCCCCCGAGGGCACAGGCCGGGCTGAGGGACCCCCTGAGTGCACAAGTTTTTGTGTATCGGGCCTCTAGTATTACATAAAATTGAAAGAAAAAGTGTGTGTGTACTAGTATGTGTGTTCAATTTAACAAAGAAATATTCATAGCATAGGTACACAGTTGATTTTTTTTCTGTAATTAGTTGCATGTTCCAAGTTGATATATGTGTGTATAAACACATGTATAAACACATGTGCAGCATATATGCATATACATGCATGTAAGTGCAAAGCATATGTATCTATAGTGTGTGTGTGTGTGTATATATAATGCATATTGCCAACATTATGCATTTGTATATTATATATAGTATGTATATATGTGTGTATAGTGTATGTATAGTATGTATATATGTAGTTACATAAGTACATATAAATACATGCAATTGTTTTCCTTCACTCATTCCCCTATTCATAAAATGTGTGAATACTAAGTAACTTATTTCTCAGTATTTAAGTTACAAGCTATCAAATGCTGAGTACCACTCAGCTACAAAAGATTGGCATATTATTCAGATAGATAACATGACATATTCTCTTTGGTAGAGAAGTTTATGTGAGATAGTTGCATGTTTTTATTATCACTTTACTCGGAAAAATTATATGATTAAAAAAGCGAAACATAAATGCCAAGTTTTCAAGGGCGAACAGTGGTGCTGTTAAAAGATATAAATCTATAAGCTGGGACTACCTTTCCTAGAATTCCTGGTATGGATAAAAGTAGAGGTTGTCTAAAGAGAAATCATGTGAGATACGGAAAGAAAAATGAAGTAATAACTATTACTCTCTGAAGATTATTGGGGTGAAATGAGGGGAGAGACAAGTCAGAGGTGCTGGCAAGTCCCAGCCTGGCTTGGTTTCTGTCACTTCATGCCCAGCTCTCCTTTCCAAATGCTGACAGTGCTGATGTGGAGGCATCAGCAGCCTCCGCAGGTGTCTGCACCACCTCCCCCTCAGGTCCCCTCCACAGGTCAGCATGCCTGCAGCACTTCCCTGCAGCGCAAATTCGTCCATCGGAGCCAGTGCTGCAGGAGTGCTAAGTTAGTGATCATTCTCTGACTCTCCAAATGCCACTTCCAGATTTTCCTCCTAGAATATACTTTTTATTCCAAAGTACTCATAGTAAATCAGCATTCCTGATCAAATACTGACTGATATATAAGGTTACATACACAAGCTACAATAAAGATAAAACTTGCATAATATTCTATATACTAAATAACAGTATTGATATAAAAGACAAAGCTGACAAGAAACAAGAAAAAATCTTTTTAAAACCTTAAAATTCTTTAATATTTTTAGATTTGATTTTTGAGGATCATGTTTATTCAAATTAAATTATAAATTGAAGTTTATAAATATCATTATATATGTATATAGATCACAGAATGTGTGGGTCATATAACTCTACTTCAATTCAAAGGAGTCAGATATAAATAACAAAAATATAATCCAAAGATCTGTAAGTTAATAATAATAATAACAGATAACTTTATGATATAAAATAAAATCTGTTTACAAAATATTTATGAGGTAAATATATTAGGAACATTACTCAAAAGCTAATTTATGTAGTCAGATATAGTATTTGTAATAAATCCAAAGCTCTAAATAGTTTTATAAATAAAAATAACAAAAGTGTAGCTGAAATAAGCATTCAACTAAATACACTTTGAAAATGGTCCACAGAAAATATGTATAAAAAAGTATTTTTATAAATACTAAAAGACAAATTTTAAAATTATTACCATAAAAGTATAAAATCAGAAAATTTAAGAAATAGTTATTTCAGAAAGAAAAGTGAAAATAACACCTTTTGAGCCCTAATCAATAAAAAAGTAAACATACACACACATACACAACTCCATACACACTATTTTAAATGAGCAAAGGATTATAATCATTTAAAGGAAAATTAGAAAATAAATAATGTTGTATTTGAAATCAGTAATAAAATGTATTTTTTCCTTAGGATGATAGTGATTATGAAATTAATTTAAAAATGTAGAAGAAAAATCAACAGGCAAATAATAATTAACAGAAATGGAATGTTCTTAATTTATCTCTTATTAAGATGACTGTCTTTTTAAAATATACTTTACATACTCTTTTAAAAATTCTCTACAGTAAAAGAAATTAATGCAGTTTAAATTATTCTGTACAACAGAAAATATAATATTCTTCAAAGAAACATGGTTGTTATTTACCACTAGAAAAGGTAATTTTGAAAACATTTAAGTAAGTGTAAAATTTTAAATGTGATCATTTCTAGCACATGATGTTATGAGCAAATATAACAGGGCAGCTGGAATTAGTCTAGAGGTTAAGAAAAAGTTCCCTGAGGAGGTAACTTCTAAATATAGTTAATGTAGTTAAAGAAACAATATGTGAAACGTTCCCATGTGGGGAAAGAGTAAATTGAAAAAAGCCTAGTGAGGTGGGTGGTGTTGAAGGATTTGGAGTTTAACAATTAACTGAACATGTCTGAGAAAAAATGTTATAATCACAATTGCCTTTGAAAAAGAGCACTCTACTGCTAGGAAGTGAAATTTAAGCTGTTTTGGCAAATGAGTAATCGTTGAATCATAAAATGTGAAAGAGAGATGTGTGAGAAAGAGGGAAGTATTATAAGAAAACAGATCATAAGTACCAGAAAATGCTTAGAGTTTTAGATCTGAGAATGGGTTATTAATCTAGTGCCTGTTGCAAGGGAATGGCACAAAATGAGGCTAGAGAGTTATAAAGAGGTATGGAGAAACCATAAAATGAAATCTGTGGTAATTACTTCCACTTTAAGGAAAATGATGCAGTAGTTAATTTGAGACTAGAGAATGCATGATATTGCAATACGCAAGGTGAGAAATGGTAGTGCCCCTGACTATGACGGTGTTGATGGTGAAGGTGGAGACTGAGTGGACAGATTTGGGAACTAAGAAGGAAAATTAGTAGGTCTTAGTGATTTATTAGATCTGAGTGTGTAAGAAAATGAAAAGTTGCCATGAGTTACTTCTAGGTTTCTGACTTGAGAAACTGAATGCATATACTGGATAAAAGTGACAGCTGACAGGGGGTGGGGTGGGGATGAGGGTGGAGGGATTGAGCAAAAAAAAAAAGAAAAAGAGAAATAAGTCATGGTTAAGGACAACAGTGTGGTGATTGGTGGTAGGTGGGGTTGAGGGAGGTGGAGGAGGGTATAATGGGGATAAATGGTGATGGACAGAGACTTGACCTGGGGTGGTGACCACATAATAAAGTGTACAGATGATGTGTTGCAGAGTTGTGCACCTGAACCCTGTATAATTTTGTTAACCAGTGTCACCTCAATAAATTCAACAAAAAAGGGAAAAAAAGTGAAAGAGAGAGTAGGTTTCAGGACAAAAATCATGTGTTCAATACTGGACATGTTGATTTTGTGTGTCCTTGTTAAAGGAACACTGATTGTATATGGAGTAAAGTGCTAAAATATGCATCTGGAGAAAATAGCTTTATACAGATGAGTTTTTCTTACTTTATTAATGCTCAGAAAAATATTTGGTGAACATCATAAATGCCAAGCTCAAAAAAGAGATACCATGATGACTGAAAGACTCAACCCCATGTCTTCGCTAGAGAAGAAAAGGCACAGAGGGGTTATGAGGCTCAAAATAAAGGGGGTTTTGCTTTATTTGTTAAAAGATGATCAGGGCCTGAAATGTAACATTCCTTCTTCCAACCTGATCAGTTTGATTTAGGTTAGAAGTTGTGAAGAAGGAAAATAAACTGGAATATGTTAGCACTACTGCCTTCTCAAGCTAATTTGGCACCTACAAAATAGATAACCTGTTCAAGTTTCAAGACCTAAACTGCAATTATTTCTTTACTAGAGGCCCGGTGCACGAAATTCATGCACTGGGGGGTGGGGTTCCCTCAGCCCAGCCTGCCCCTCAGTCCGGGAGCCCTCAGTGGATGTCCTACTGACGGCCACAGTCTGGCAGCAGAGGCTCGGAGCAGGCGTCCCGTGTGTGTGTGTGTGTGTGTATGTGTCTGCTGGGCCTGTCCCCAGCCACACCATGGAGGCTTGGAGAAGTTGCCCTGTGTGTGTGTGTGTGTGTGTGTCCCTGCTGCTGGGGGTCTGCCCCCAGCCACATTGGAGGCTCAGAGTGGGCAGTGTGTGTGTGTGTGTGTGTGTATGTGTCTGCTGGCCCTGTCCCCAGCCACACCATGGGGGGTTGGAGAAGTTGCCCTGTGTGTGTGTGTGTGTGTGTATGTGTCTGCTGGCCCTGTCCCCAGCCACACCATGGGGGGTTGGAGAAGTTGCCCTGTGTGTGTGTGTGTGTGTGTATGTGTCTGCTGGCCCTGTCCCCAGCCACACCATGGGGGGTTGGAGAAGTTGCCCTGTGTGTGTGTGTGTGTGTGTATGTGTCTGCTGGCCCTGTCCCCAGCCACACCATGGAGGCTTGGAGCAGGCGCCCCTCTCTGTTGATCTCTCAGGCTCCTGGCCTCCACTGCGTGTTGTACTCTCCCTTGAGCTGTGGCCAGGGTGGGGTGCTGCCTGCAGGCCACCCTTTCCTGCTCTGGGATTGCCATGGCAACCCAGGAGCAGGCCTTGCTGGGTGCTGCCTACAGGCTGCACTTTCCTGCTCACCGATTGCTGGATTGCCAGGGCACCCGGGGTCAGGCGGCACTTTCCTGCTCTCTAATCGCCATGGGGTCCCGGCTGGGGGCGGGGTTTAGGTGGCACACGGGGGTCCCAGATGGGGCGGGGCTTAGGCAATGCGATTGCGCCAACTAAGCCCCACCTCCCAGGGCTGCACACAGGGCCCGGATGGCGGCTCGTGCTGTCCCGTCCTGCCTACAGTATGCAAATTAGCCGCCATCTTTGTTGGTGGCTAATTTGCATATCGTGCTGATTAGCCAATGGGAGGTGTAGTGAAGGTACGGTCAATTACCATCTTTGTCTATTATTAGATAGGATGCAAACACATCTTATTGGATTAATTAATGTTTTAGAATAATAGGAAAAAGCAAAGCAAAAGATGTTCTGTAGTTAGGTAAAAATAGAGGAAACTACATTAAATCTGAAAGATTTTCTCCATATCTAATGTCTAGAATGTATATTACCTGTTCTATTGACATAAAAGTTATGACTGGAGAAAGCTAGCCTAAATATTTCCCTTTGATTTACTTCAGTTTCATGATAAAACAATACTCACTTCTTTTTATGGAACAGACATAGTCCTCTAGTCACATGACCCAAACACTGACATTGAATACAACCTTGAAACATGACAAGTTTAAAGGGCAAAATTAGAACTTTTAAGTGGAAAAAAAGCATATACTGAAGGAAAGAAGAAAGGAAGGAACGAGGGAAGGAATCACGGATCATGTCTGTTAAGTTTTCTTCCACTGCAAAAGTAGGAAAAGAGAAAGATATGAACTAAAACTAACTCCTAAACTTAGAAAATCATAAGTAATAAAACTTACTGATACTTCAGAAAAGTATTATACACAAATAAAGTATTGTCAATGCAAATTGTTCTAAATTTTAAGTTTGGAAGGATATTATCATCTTACTCAAATATAATTAGTGAAGCTTTAATTTGCAAAACAATAGTTGGCCTATGGTTTGCTGTCATAATTTTAGAAATTAAGCTGAAGAAAAATTTAAATCAGATGGCACCTAGATTATCAGGGAATGGTTAATGAATATGTCATTCATTTTTTCATTTCCTTTTTTATTTTCCTTCAATATATTTTGCTACTATAATTTTGCAATGTATCTGGCTTCATATTTTCTTGCTCATGCAAATATATGCTCTCCAAATACACGTTTCCAAGTAATAAAAGCAATAACTTTTGAAAAGATGTTTCTATCTTTATTTTTATGCATTTACATTCATATTCCAGTATTTGCTACAGCTTACTTTATGAAAATTAGAAATAAATACACCGATCCTTTTTTGTGCAGCTGAGAAATGCAATTGCCATCAGGAGCTTATAGCTCTGCTTTTATTTTTATCTGTTATGCAAAATGCTGGTATGTTAACATAAAAAGGAAAGCTCTAAAAAGACCTTCTCATGAATGTGAGAAGAAACAGACTGTGCAATTCAACCAGATACTAATCTTAATTAATTTTTATCCTTTAAGTAGGGATAATTTTGTTCTGATTTTATGTGTTTTAATTCAAGATTTATGAATTAGGAAAAGCTAATTTATATTTCTGAAATAACTTATGAGATAACAGAAACTTACCTTTGCAAAGTAGATTTAATCTGTTTAACTCAGTGTGCATCAAAAATACTAAATTTTTTTAAAATATATTTTATTGATTTATTATAGAGAGGAAGGGAGAGGGATAGAGAGCTAGAAACATTGATGAGAAACATCAATCAGCTGCCTCCTGCACACCCCCTACTGGGGATGTGCCCACAACCGAGGTACATGCCCTTGACCGGAATCGAACCTGGGACCATTCAGTCCGCAGGCCGATGCTCTATCCACTGAGCCAAACCAGTCAGGGTGTAAAAATACTAAATTTTTAAACCAATACCTACATAGCACTTGCAACATGTCAAACATATCTATCTCACATATACTAGTTTATTTCATTATTACAAACTTTAATAGTTCTTTTACCCATTCTATAGACAAGGAAACCAATTAACTTAGTTAAATAACATGTCCAAAGGCAAACAGCTAGGCACTGGCAGAGCCAGGACTCAAACCCAAGCAGCCTGCCTCACAATTTCCTGCTTTTAATCACTATCCCACACTGTTCTGTAATTTATGTAAGAACAACAACCCTACTGAAATGACATGTTCAGTCAACATCAAAACATTTCTTTCTCATCATTGTGTATATATTAGACCAAATGACAGATCAGAGATCTATGTTTTAGGTGTTGGATAGTGAATCAAGGAGACTGGACAAGTACTGTGAACACTTCTCAAATGAAACAACATTTAAGAGATTATACTAATTTTAAAAAATAGTATTGCTGGTTAAGAGAGTGTAAAATATTTTTAAACTAAAGAAATGGTATACAAAAAATTCCCCCAATGGGAAAGGTGTGGATGATATTTGAAGAACTAAAGGAAGTCAACCATGATCAGAACTTCATGTGTAAGGGAACAATGGTACCAGACTAGTTTAAAAGGCAGGAAGCTGTCTTTGAGGTACCGGCCTAATGGTACCATCTCACAAACTTCTTATAACCTGATGGCAAGGGATGAAATAGGAATTAACACAAAAATACAAAGATAATTGGAGGACTAACAATAGAGGTGAAGACATTTCAACACTTTGGTGATGGTTGACAACAACAGAAATAGCCACAACAGACTTGAATAATCAAAATGAAATAAATAATTTGCCCACACAAAACCCAAGAACTATTTAAGACTTTATAGTAAATTGCACTGAAAGAAGGTGTGTGAGGTTAAACAACAACAACAACAAAAGTTCTGTTTATCAGCCTATGTATAAAATATCTAGATTTCCTAATTTTCTACCAAAGCCAACACAATAAAATGACAATACCTCTTATACTTCCTAAGAGATAAGATCTTTGGTTTTTTTGCATAAAGTGATCTACAAATCAATATTTAAAATTTACATAAAAAGAAATCTGGAAACACAATATGTTATTAGAAATTAAAATTAAGATACATGAGATTTAAAGGAGAGTTGAACATACAGTTGGAGTAGAATGAAATGGCAATAAATGTTAAATAGAAAGAAAAAAGAAAAAGCAGCATCAAATTAATATAATTTTGTGAAGTAAAGATTAGCGAAAACAAAGGAAGTAAATAATCACAAATAACAGAAAATACCCAGAACTAAAGAAAATAAAACAAGTTTGAGTGAAGATCCCCAAATATACACAAAAATATCAAGTCATAGAAGATGATTTGGAATCAAAATGGGATTGAACATTGTAACATCAAAACAGGAAGCTAGAGCACAATGAAGTGATAATTTTAATATATTACTATATGTAAAGAATTTTTTTTCCCCCAGAACTTTATCTCTGCCCAACAAAACTAGCCATTAAAAGTCAGAGAAAAGGAAGATATGTAGAAACTCAAAATTTTTGCCTGCCATCCAGGATTCTTTCTACTAGAAGCGAATAGATAAATGTCATAGGGAAATATGGATAAAGCAAAGAAAAAATTCATAAAATATAGGGAAAATTGATCAAAATAGAAGAACTACTAAATAAAGTTCTAGTATGAAGGCAAATGGAAGCCAAAATGAGAGAATAACCTACTCAGAGAGGAGCTAAGGGATGAGGCTACAGAAAGCAGTCTCTCTCTCTCTCTCTCTCTCTCTCTCTCTCTAACTCTAAATAAATAAGTAAGTAAATAAATAAAAAAATATTTTCAGAGCATAGGAAAAACACTGATAGGCATAAGCATGTGTTCGAGGTGTTAGATCTTTTGGGAAAAAAAGTAAAGATGATTTCAATAAAAAACAAGCAAAAGAAAAAAAGTAAATTTATTAGTAAGTCCAGGAAAAATAACAAATTATAGAGACAAGAAAGTGTGGTCTCAGTGAAAAATATTTATATTATAATAAAAAATGTTTATGCTTATTATAAATATAACTAGAGGCCCGGTGCACAAAAATTTGTGCACTTGGGGGGGGGAGGGG
>NW_005368305.1:2731530-2735977 GCF_000412655.1 Myotis brandtii | reverse complement strand
CCTTGAGCTGTGGCCAGGGTGGGGTGCTGCCTGCAGGCCACCCTTTCCTGCTCTGGGATTGCCATGGCAACCCAGGAGCAGGCCTTGCTGGGTGCTGCCTACAGGCTGCACTTTCCTGCTCACCGATTGCTGGATTGCCAGGGCACCCGGGGTCAGGCGGCACTTTCCTGCTCTCTAATCGCCATGGGGTCCCGGCTGGGGGCGGGGTTTAGGTGGCACACGGGGGTCCCAGATGGGGCGGGGCTTAGGCAATGCGATTGCGCCAACTAAGCCCCACCTCCCAGGGCTGCACACAGGGCCCGGATGGCGGCTCGTGCTGTCCCGTCCTGCCTACAGTATGCAAATTAGCCGCCATCTTTGTTGGTGGCTAATTTGCATATCATGCTGATTAGCCAATGGGAGGTGTAGTGAAGGTACGGTCAATTACCATCTTTGTCTATTATTAGATAGGATGCAAACACATCTTATTGGATTAATTAATGTTTTAGAATAATAGGAAAAAGCAAAGCAAAAGATGTTCTGTAGTTAGGTAAAAATAGAGGAAACTACATTAAATCTGAAAGATTTTCTCCATATCTAATGTCTAGAATGTATATTACCTGTTCTATTGACATAAAAGTTATGACTGGAGAAAGCTAGCCTAAATATTTCCCTTTGATTTACTTCAGTTTCATGATAAAACAATACTCACTTCTTTTTATGGAACAGACATAGTCCTCTAGTCACATGACCCAAACACTGACATTGAATACAACCTTGAAACATGACAAGTTTAAAGGGCAAAATTAGAACTTTTAAGTGGAAAAAAAGCATATACTGAAGGAAAGAAGAAAGGAAGGAACGAGGGAAGGAATCACGGATCATGTCTGTTAAGTTTTCTTCCACTGCAAAAGTAGGAAAAGAGAAAGATATGAACTAAAACTAACTCCTAAACTTAGAAAATCATAAGTAATAAAACTTACTGATACTTCAGAAAAGTATTATACACAAATAAAGTATTGTCAATGCAAATTGTTCTAAATTTTAAGTTTGGAAGGATATTATCATCTTACTCAAATATAATTAGTGAAGCTTTAATTTGCAAAACAATAGTTGGCCTATGGTTTGCTGTCATAATTTTAGAAATTAAGCTGAAGAAAAATTTAAATCAGATGGCACCTAGATTATCAGGGAATGGTTAATGAATATGTCATTCATTTTTTCATTTCCTTTTTTATTTTCCTTCAATATATTTTGCTACTATAATTTTGCAATGTATCTGGCTTCATATTTTCTTGCTCATGCAAATATATGCTCTCCAAATACACGTTTCCAAGTAATAAAAGCAATAACTTTTGAAAAGATGTTTCTATCTTTATTTTTATGCATTTACATTCATATTCCAGTATTTGCTACAGCTTACTTTATGAAAATTAGAAATAAATACACCGATCCTTTTTTGTGCAGCTGAGAAATGCAATTGCCATCAGGAGCTTATAGCTCTGCTTTTATTTTTATCTGTTATGCAAAATGCTAGTATGTTAACATAAAAAGGAAAGCTCTAAAAAGACCTTCTCACGAATGTGAGAAGAAACAGACTGTGCAATTCAACCAGATACTAATCTTAATTAATTTTTATCCTTTAAGTAGGGATAATTTTGTTCTGATTTTATGTGTTTTAATTCAAGATTTATGAATTAGGAAAAGCTAATTTATATTTCTGAAATAACTTATGAGATAACAGAAACTTACCTTTGCAAAGTAGATTTAATCTGTTTAACTCAGTGTGCATCAAAAATACTAAATTTTTTTAAAATATATTTTATTGATTTATTATAGAGAGGAAGGGAGAGGGATAGAGAGCTAGAAACATTGATGAGAAACATCAATCAGCTGCCTCCTGCACACCCCCTACTGGGGATATGCCCACAACCGAGGTACATGCCCTTGACCGGAATTGAACCTGGGACCATTCAGTCCGCAGGCCGATGCTCTATCCACTGAGCCAAACCAGTCAGGGTGTAAAAATACTAAATTTTTAAACCAATACCTACATAGCACTTGCAACATGTCAAACATATCTATCTCACATATACTAGTTTATTTCATTATTACAAACTTTAATAGTTCTTTTACCCATTCTATAGACAAGGAAACCAATTAACTTAGTTAAATAACATATCCAAAGGCAAACAGCTAGGCACTGGCAGAGCCAGGACTCAAACCCAAGCAGCCTGCCTCACAATTTCCTGCTTTTAATCACTATCCCACACTGTTCTGTAATTTATGTAAGAACAACAACCCTACTGAAATGACATGTTCAGTCAACATCAAAACATTTCTTTCTCATCATTGTGTATATATTAGACCAAATGACAGATCAGAGATCTATGTTTTAGGTGTTGGATAGTGAATCAAGGAGACTGGACAAGTACTGTGAACACTTCTCAAATGAAACAACATTTAAGAGATTATACTAATTTTAAAAAATAGTATTGCTGGTTAAGAGAGTGTAAAATATTTTTAAACTAAAGAAATGGTATACAAAAAAATTCCCCCAATGGGAAAGATGTGGATGGTATTTGAAGAACTAAAGGAAGTCAACCATGATCAGAACTTCATGTGTAAGGGAACAATGGTACCAGACTAGTTTAAAAGGCAGGAAGCTGTCTTTGAGGTACCGGCCTAATGGTACCATCTCACAAACTTCTTATAACCTGATGGCAAGGGATGAAATAGGAATTAACACAAAAATACAAAGATAATTGGAGGACTAACAATCGAGGTGAAGACATTTCAACACTTTGGTGATGGTTGACAACAACAGAAATAGCCACAACAGACTTGAATAATCAAAATGAAATAAATAATTTGCCCACACAAAACCCAAGAACTATTTAAGACTTTATAGTAAATTGCACTGAAAGAAGGTGTGTGAGGTTAAACAACAACAACAACAAAAGTTCTGTTTATCAGCCTATGTATAAAATATCTAGATTTCCTAATTTTCTACCAAAGCCAACACAATAAAATGACAATACCTCTTCTACTTCCTAAGAGATAAGATCTTTGTTTTTTTTTTGCATAAAGTGATCCACAAATCAATATTTAAAATTTACATAAAAAGAAATCTGGAAACACAATATGTTATTAGAAATTAAAATTAAGATACATGAGATTTAAAGGAGAGTTGAACATACAGTTGGAGTAGAATGAAATGGCAATAAATGTTAAATAGAAAGAAAAAAGAAAAAGCAGCATCAAATTAATATAATTTTGTGAAGTAAAGATACAAAGGAAGTAAGGAAGTAAATAATCACAAATAACAGAAAATACCCAGAACTAAAGAAAATAAAACAAGTTTGAGTGAAGATGTACACAAATACACAAAAATATCAAGTCATAGAAGATGATTTGGAATCAAAATGGGATTGAACATTGTAACATCAAAACAGGAAGCTAGAGCACAATGAAGTGATAATTGTAATATATTACTATATGTAAAGAATTTTTTTTCCCCAGAACTTTATCTCTGCCCAACAAAACTAGCCATTAAAAGTCAGAGAAAAGGAAGATATGTAGAAACTCAAAATTTTTGCCTGCCATCCAGGATTCTTTCTACTAGAAGCTAATAGATAAATGTCATAGGGAAATATGGATAAAGCAAAGAAAAAAGTCATAAAATATAGAAAAAATTGATCAAAATAGAAGAACTACTAAATAAAGTTCTAGTATGAAGGCAAATGGAAGCCAAAATGAGAGAATAACCTACTCAGAGAGGAGCTAAGGGATGAGGCTACAGAAAGCAGTCTCTCTCTCTCTCTCTCTCTCTCTCCAACTCTAAATAAATAAAAAAGTAAATAAATAAGTAAGTAAATAAATAAAAAAAAATGTTTTCAGAGCATAGGAAAAACACTGATAGGCATAAGCATGTGTTCGAGGTGTTAGATCTTTTGGGAAAAAAAGTAAAGATGATTTCAATAAAAAACAAGCAAAAGAAAAAAAGTAAATTTATTAGTAAGTCCAGGAAAAATAACAAATTATAGAGACAAGAAAGTGTGGTCTCAGTGAACAATATTTATATTATAATAAAAAATGCTTATGCTTATTATAAATATAACTAGAGGCCCGGGTGCACAAAAATTTGTGCACTCAGGGGGGAGAGAGGGTCCCTCAGCCCATCCTGTGCCCTCTCGCAGTCTGGGACTCCTCAGGAGATAATGACCTGCTGGCTTAGGCCTGCTCCCGGGTGGCAGAGGGCAGGCCCAATCCCTAGGTGCAGCCCCTGGTCGGGCTCAGAGCAGGGCCGATTGGGGAGTAGAGCACTGCCCCCTGTCACGCACAGAGCAGGGCGGATCGGGAGGTTGCGATGCCACCCTCAGTCACGCTCAGGGTAGGGCTGATTGGGGGGTTGGGGCACCGCTCCCTGTCACACTCAAGGCAGGGTCGATAGGGAGGTTGCGGCGCC
>NW_005368305.1:2724647-2730581 GCF_000412655.1 Myotis brandtii | reverse complement strand
CAAGCCTCCCTGCTCACTTCAGTGCATGGCTGCCGGCCGCCATCTTGGCTGGCAGTTAATTTGCATATCTCCTTGATTAGCCAATGGGAAGGGTAGCGGATGTACGGCTAATTACCATGATTCTCTTTATTAGATAGGATAATAGTTTTAGTAGTTAAAAAATCTGGGGGACTAGAGAGAGAAGAAGTAAAGAAAAATGTAGATAGCCAGGTTATAGTATAAACTATTCTGAGAAATTAATAGATAGTATGTAAATTTGAATAAAGGGAGTTACAATATAAGAATATTATGCATATATGCAGAGAAAATAATAGGTAAAACATTATCGTGGGTTTAGCAGAACTTTGGCTTGGGTAATGGTAGGCCAGGGGACTGCTATATTCCTCTTCTGTTACAACCTGCCTTTTGAACTACCTATTCATACTACTTTAATAAAAATTGAATTGAATTAAATATTGAAGTGATTACTCTGAATTCTATGGGAAGAATTAAATGGAGGAAAATTATAACATTTATTGGGTGCTTACTGTATACACAGAAGCTTTTTGTAAATATTAATTCATGTGATTCTCATAAAATACTGCCAATGCCAGAAGGACTAATTAGAAGATTATTGAAATTATATATGTAAGAGATAGCAGATATTTGAATTAGTTAATGAAAGTATAGAGGGGAAATTAATTTTTGACACTTAGATGTATTTTGGAGAAATAATTTATATAATACTTGGTGATAGATTAAACATAAAAGGAAGCCCTGGATGGTGTATCTAAGTGGTTAGAGAATTGGCCTATGCACCAAAGGTTTGTGGGTTTGATTCCCAGTCAAGAACATGTTCCTGGATTGCAGGTTTGATTTCCAGTCCTGGTTGGGGCACATATGGAAGGCAACCAATCAATGTGTCTCTCTCACATGGTGCTTCTCTCTCTCTCTCTCTCTCTCTCTCTCTCTCTCTCCACCCCCTCTCCTACTATCCAAAAATTGATGGGAAAATATCCTGAATATCCTGGATGAGTATTAACAAAATAAAATGAAATGAAAATAAGTAAAAAAAGAGGAAATGTAAAAAATATCTCAAAGTTTTCTGGTTTGACTAACAATTCAAATATCAGGTTTCAATTCTTAGCCTAGTTTTTCAGATTCTCCAAAATAAGCTTCTATTATAACTTGCAAATATCACTTGAAAAACAAGTTAATATTTTCAAATTGGTCTACTAATAAATCTAAGCATAAAATCCCAATCCTTGCCAAACTCTGAGAAATTGCACCACTGCTACCAGGGACAACACTTATGAACTCTGACTTAGGTGTCCTCAGCTACTGCGTTATTGACTCGGGGGAAAGACACAGTTTCTCTTAACATAGCAAGGCCAGGGCTAGTACTCAAAGAATAGAGACAACAGTACATTAATAGGATGAACTGATGCTTTTTGATGTGTAATTAGACTATGCAGTTTTAGGAAGAAAATTAATTCCATGCCAAGAAATTAAGAAAACTGGGAACTACCAATCTTTCTAGATAGGACAGACTGCAGGCAAAGCACATGCCATACTCCTGCTCAACTGAGGGTACCAGAGCTCACCTTTCCATTTGTCAGAACTGAGGAGGAGCCATATTAGGTGGCTAAGAGTTAAGAGCTAGGATATAGTTGTTAAAGGCAAGAAGTATTGAACAAAGATGATAAATGTGTGTCATTTTTCTCATTTGTAAAATGGAATGATAATAATAAAACTTCCCTCACAAGGTTGCTGTGAAGACCAAAAGAAATAATAATGATCTTTGAATAGGGTTTTATTCAAGTTTCCCTAAAGTGTCAGACTTTCTATGACACAAGAAGAAACCAACTGTCAAGTGACCTCTGATGTGTCGATTTAGAAGGATCGAGATGAATAGCAGATGGGGGAAAACCCTGGAATAAGCACAGCAAAGATTGAGGAGATTAAACTCAGGTCTTCCAAGTTTGTAGTACCCTGTTATGTCCTCATCAAAAGAACTTCCCGATCCACCATCAGAGTTTAATGTGTGGTGCTGTTTAGGACTGAATAACCTTGGAACCCAAGGGGAGACTTTCTCATTCCTCCTGAATTACTTGGCAGAATGAATTACAGGCTAGGTAAAAGCTTCTTAAGACCATAACATGGATTTCTCTCTTATAGGACAGAAAGGAGAGTCTATGATCCATATACACCTTCCGGTTGTTCTCAATGTCCTTTGCTACGTTCTTTTTCTGCTAAAATCCAATTCTTACTGTCTGTTGCAGATCAAAAACTACCAGTTCTCACAATTACAAAGAGCCTTAAAACGTTGGCAAAGTAGGGCAGCTTGTAATGTAGAGTCAAAAATTCTAGATTTTGGTTTGTCTGTCACATATTACTCGAGCAATATGGATAGAGTGATAGAGCTAACAACTCTGATGGTCAATGTCATCATCTGAGAAACAGGAGTAATTAGGCTCCTGGGATTTCTGAGGGATTCGATTTTGTGATGCAGGCAAAAATGAAGATCAGTAGCTGGTTCATGGTAGGATTGTCTTTCCTCTTCTATTTAGATCCCCATTGATTTATTTTGCTACTGCTTTCTGTAGTGCCTTTAGAATGCACAATAGAATTTATCATTTAAGTAGGTTCTATAAATATTCTATAAACACAGAATTCCCTATGTGCATTCATTATTTCCCCAACTACCCTGTAAGTCATTTTAGACTAAGGACCATGTTTTATACTCTGTTGATTCTTTAAGCCATTTAATTCAAATATATTGCTATTGTTCAATTAATGCTTATACATTGTCAGTAAAATTACCTTATATATAAATGATAGCCCTTTCTCGGCCAGATTAATGAGGTCATAATATTAAAACCATTTTGTTCAAACAAACAAAAAGGTACAGTATATCTGTAAAAAATACAACACTACAGAAATTAGAGAGAGGCCTTTCTTAGAGTGTAATTACTATCATAATGAAAGTATAAATGACAATTATGAAATGTGGAAAACACACTTGATAAGACAAGTAAAGTCACAGTGCCTTTAAAAGTAGGTGAGGCAGTGTTATACCTTCAAAGAAAAATGACAAACAAACCAAACAAATTCATAGTCACAAACAGCAGTATGGTGGTTACCAGAGGGGAAGGGGGGTGGGAGAAGGGTCCGGAGGACAAAGAGGGTCAGATATATGTGACAGAAGGAGACAAGACTTTAGGTGGTGAGCACACAGTGAAATATACAGATAATGCATTACAGAACTGTATACATGAAACTTATATAAGGTTATTAAATAACGTTACCCCAATAAATTTAATTAAATAAAAACAGACAAGTGATTCTATATTACATTGAGAAAAATAGGGAAGATAATTCCAGGAAAAGGAAAGGTAAACATCACTACATAAGGCATGAAAATGCATAGTTTATTGAGAAACAATGAATAAAGAGCAGGAACCAGTTTTACCATCCTGCTATGTCCCTCATTAATGAGTTAAATAAATTTTGATATATGCCTACTTACAAAAAATATACTTTGATATTCTGAAGTTATCCCTAAAGGTCCAGGACTTAGCCTCTGGGCCAATTAAACTATGATGCCTGAGAAATTTGACTTATTAGTTGTTCTAACCCAGGTACATCTACTCCTGGTTCTTGAGTTAAATCTCAACGGCAATAGAAATTTCCTTTTGTTGAATCTATTTTTCTTATTCCACTCCACTATATTTTGTGTTTTTAAACATTATTTCTTATTCTTAGGCAACCCTGTTGGTCCATCTATATTTTGGTTAATTCTGGGTTGGGCTGTATCCCATACTCCAACAAGGCTCAAGGACTAATGTACCCAATATCTGTAAGGGCAGTCTGAGCACGTATTCGAAAGAGTAGTCTCTGTGTACTTGGAGTCTGGTTTACACACGGAGGAAACATTATTCTCCATTGGTAACAGCACTGTCAGAAAATTGGGCTTGATGATATGACCCCTTCGTCATTTCTTTCAGGATGATCGAATCTATTCTCTGATAAATGAGAGACAATAGAGAATACATCTGATATTCTTTTGGTTTGTGTGTCTTTTTGAAAGTATAAGTCATAAAAAATACTTTGTACCTGCTGGAAAGGAGAATAGACATATAAATTTTTAAATTTCTGGTTAATTTCTATATGTATTTATGTCTACTTTTGACATGTGGCTGAAGTAATATAAATAAAGCTGCAAATTTCCTATTTGTCTGTATATATGTGAGAACAATCTTTATATATCATTGTCTGAGTATAAAATATTTTCCTACCTCCAGAGGATATTAAGAAATTAGAGATAAATGTCTCAAAATAAAAGCTGTTCTTATTAGGTTATAGAAACTAATACTCTCATAATCCCCAGGAAATGGAAAAACTAAAAATTTTAATAATTTCATTATTCTTTTCAGAAAATAAAATCTCCCAGAAATTCCTAATTAAAAAGCATTTTATGAAATAACTCAAATTCCTTTAATAAAATGTAATCTGTCACAGATCCTACTGTTTTGACAATTTTGTTTTAAAATCAGGTATACATTCTTTCCCCCATGCCACTGTGGAATATTATAATACAATTTCACCTATATTTATGGACAGTAAAAATTTGATTTTTATCTCTGTTAAATGACAAATTGGTTTGGAGTATTCAATTTGCTTATAATAAGGTTTCCTTCTGTGCAATCTGCCCCAGATAGTAGATATTTCATACTTATAGAATAATTTTTTATGCTCAGTGGTGACTTTGTCATGCTTTTGATTATTAAGTCTATTAAAGGGAAAACCACACATTTCAAATAGTGTCACTTATGCTGAAAGCCATGATCCCAAACCTAGATCTAATATCTGATCTAATTGCAGTTTCAGACTTTCTCAGAAATGTAATATTAACCACCACTTTGGAATTTTCTGGCCAAACACCAGAAAGGTAATCAGTCATTGGGTGCTCCCCATGGTCAATAAATAGAAGAGGCAATCTGCATGATAAAAACCATCACATTCTCTTCTGCCAAAGAAAAGTTGTCCTGGTCACTTTAGTTAATAGGTCCCTTACCCCATCCTTCTTCCTATTCAAAAACCTTCCATTTTGTACGACCCATCTGTTGTGAGGTGGGATGATGCCCAATTCATTAGTCACTTAATAAGGCCAATTAAATCTTCAGATTTACTCCGTTCAATTTTGTATTTTAACCAAACGACAAACAACAAAGCTTCATTTCTGAAAGAGCTTAGATTTCTAAAAATTGAGATGTCTTCTATTATGTCTAAATACTAGAAGCCCGGTGCACAAAAATTTGTGCACTCGGGGGTGGGGGGTCCCTCATCCCGGCCTGTGCCCTCTTGCAAACTGGGACCCCTCATGGGATGCCCACCTGCTGGCTTAGGCCCGCTCCCTGGGGTATTGGACCTAAGTTGGCAGTCAGACATCCCTCTGGCAGCCCGGGAGCCCTCAGGGGATGTCCACTTGCTAGCGGGGAGCAGGCCTAAGCTGCAGTAGGACATACTTAGCACTGCTGAGGAGGCGGGTGAGGCTCGCACTACCACCACTGTACTGGCAGCCATCAGACTGGTTTGTGGCTGAGCAGAGCTCTTCCTGTGGATGCGCACTGACCACCAGGGGGCAGCTCCTGGATTGTGGCAGCCATCAGCCTGGTTTGTGGCTGAGCAGAGCTCTTCCTGTGGACGCGCACTGACCACCAGGGGGCAACTCCTGGATTGTGCGTCTGCCCCCTGATGGTCAGTGTGTGTCATAGTGACCAGTCATTCCCAGTAGTTCTGCTGTTAGGGTCAATTTGCATATTGCCCTTTTATTATATGCCTGGTGCATGGGTGGGGGCTGGCTGGTTTGCCCTGAAGGGTGTCCCATATTGGGGTGGGGGTCCCACTTGGGTGCCTGGCCAGCCTGGGTGAGGGGCTGATGGCTGTTTGCAG
>NW_005368305.1:2722886-2724070 GCF_000412655.1 Myotis brandtii | reverse complement strand
TAGCGAAGGTACAGTCAATTTGCATGTTTCTCTTTTATTAGATTAGATGGTACTGCCACATCTACATATATAAAGAGGAAATATGTAAATTAGGCTGGGATGCCATAACGGGTCACGACCACACAGGAGGAGGTTATGTGTGCAGGTGAGGCCGGAGTGGAGACAGAGACAGGGGCCAGTGAGCCGGAGTGAACACGGACAAGGACTGGGGACCAACCCGCAGCCTCTGTGGTCTGGAGGGGAGATGGTGAGCCTGCCTCCTGCGGAAGCAGCGTGGCTCCCTCCCACCTCCCGCAGAATTGGCATGGCTCCCTCCCAGCTCCCATTGGCGCCAGTGGCTCGCTTCCACCTCTCGCGGAAGCTGCACAACTCCCGTGGAAGCAGTGTGGCTCCCGGTGGCACACTGCGGTTCCCGCCGGCTCCCGCAGAAGTAGTGAGCAGCCTATTGCACGCAATAGGATACTAGTTAATTAATGTTTCCAATTTGAAACTTCTATTTCACCACACACCTATGATCTTATTTAATCAGTGACCAATCTTCTCTCAAAGGCAAATTTTGAAGTTGCCTTCCCAATATCAAAACCTAAATTTTAAAAAATCAACACATATTTTTAAAAAGTTTTGCTATAAAGATTATTTTAATTATCTTATCCTCCATATTTATTTTTAACAGATTTATTAAAATATAAATCACACACCATACAATTCCCCTTTTTAAAGTGTACATTCCAAAGGTCTCTAGTATGTTAACACCTGTGCAACCCTCACAATCGATTTCAGAACATCTTCATCACCCCAAAAAAGAAACCCATGCCCACTAACACGCACTCTCTAGTTCTTCCAAACCTTGTCACTCCCAGCCCTAGGAAACCATTTTTTCCTCTGTGGAGCTGTCTGTTTTGAACATTTCATAATAGATTGAATCAAATAATATGTAGTCCATGTTGCCTGGTTTCTTTTACTTAGCAAGATAAAGGTTCATCCATTTTGTAGCGCATATTCCTTTATTCCTTTTTATTGTTGAACTAGAGGCCCGGTGCACAAAAATTTGTGCACTCCGGGGGGAGGCGGGTCCCGCAGCTCGGCCTGTGCCCTCTCTCAGTCTGGGACCCCTCGGGAGATAACGCCCTGCTGGCTTAGGCCTGCTCCCGGGTGGCAGAGGGCAGGCCCAATCCCTAGGTGCA
>NW_005368305.1:2701837-2721643 GCF_000412655.1 Myotis brandtii | reverse complement strand
GGTTTCTAGGGTTTTGTTTAGCTTCTATATTTGCAACATAGTTGCTTAGAGTTGCAGCTGAGAGGCCGGCAAGTGAGGTGGGGAACTTTGGAGTCCGCAGTCACTGGAGCAAGCAAGCGTCCCTGCTTGCTTCAGTGCATGGCTGCCGGCCGCCATCTTGGCTGACAGTTAATTTGCATAAGGATATGCTGATTAGCCAATGGGAAGGGTAGTGGTCGTATGCTAATTACCATGTTTCTCTTTTATTAGTGTAGATAATATTACACTGTATGGATATGCTACATTTTATTTATGCATTCATCTGTGGTGTTTTTACTCTTTGGCTATCTATGATAATAAAAGAGTAAGATGCAAATTGATCGTACCTTCCCAACACCCACCAGCCAATCAGAAGTGAGTGTGCAAAGTAACCCAACAAATATGGCGGGCTAATTTGCATACACAGGCGCCGAGTGGCCGGGGGTGGGATGCTTGTGTCATTGCCATGGTGATGATGCAGGTGTTCCACACCACCCCAGCTGTAATTTGCATAC
Organism: Myotis brandtii; assembly: GCF_000412655.1. Lineage (NCBI taxonomy): Eukaryota > Metazoa > Chordata > Mammalia > Chiroptera > Vespertilionidae > Myotis > Myotis brandtii. The sequence continues at coordinate 2,721,110 of NW_005368305.1, read as the reverse complement.
ACAGGCGCCGAGTGGCCGGGGGTGGGACGCTTGTGTCATTTCCATGGTGACGATGCAGGTGTTCTACACCGCCCCAGCTGTTCTGGGCCTCTGGGCAGCATGGAAAGGTGGAAAGGTGGCTCCGGGCTGGAGCGAAGGCAGTGCCAGCGCAAAGGCGGTGCTGGCGGCCAGGGGAAGGAAGGCCCGTTCTTGCATGAATCTCCTTGCATCGGGCCTCTAGTTAAGAATAATGCTGCTATAAACATTTGTGTGCAAGTGTTTGTGTGGATATATATTTTCATTTCTCTTGGTATATATACTGTTAGGCATGTGATTATTGGGTCATATTTAATCATATGTTTAACATTTTGAGAAACTACCAAACTGTTTTCCAAAGCAGTTGAAATATTTTATACTCCCATTATCAAAGTATAAGGATTCTAATTTCTCTACATGCTCACCAACACTTGTTATTGTCTGTCTTTTTTATTATTACCACTCCAGTGGGTGTGAGGTAGTATTTCATGGTGGTTGTGATTAGAATATTTCTAATGGCTAATAATGTTGAATATTTCATATGCTCATTGGCCATTTGTATACCTTCTTTGGGGAAATAGCCACTCAGACTTTTGCACATATGAAAATTGGTTACTTGTCTTTTTTTATTCAGTTGTAAGGATTACTACATATTTTTAATTAGCTAAACACTCCTGTAGGAACTGCATAGAAAGAGTTCAGTCTTCCTTAGTGATTTGCAAAGGTAAAATGTTTTGACATAAATATTTCAGGAGGTATACACTCATAGGGAGACCATGGAGATTTGTTACTGCCCTTGCTGCCAATTTATCCTCATCCTCACAGCAAACAGAGATAATATCCTTATGAAATAATACTGTTTTTTAATCTAATACAGAACTTTACTCTCCTTTATCTGGTGTTGAATAAAAATTAGTCTTATTATTAACAAGTAGTTTCTGTTTTTGTTCATGCTTGCCTGAAGCCTTTTCTACTGGATATACCAGGAAGATATTTTCAACTAAGGACAGATGACAGCCACATAAACAAACTGCACCATGCTTGGCTACTTGTTTTTAAATGTCATTGATATCTTAATTTTACTGTTATTTCCTGGTGAGCATAATATAAAATGTTTTTACTTTCTTCATAATCCACTTTAACCATCAATGGCACGTATGTATCTTTAGATCTACATCCTATAAATCTTGATGCAATAATTTTGTTGAGTAGTATATACATATTTTGTCAAATTTGATTTAAAAAATACATGTCAGTTACAAATATATAGAAACTACTTATTTTTTCACTATTTTTAAAAAATCTTTGTTGTTGAAAGTATTACAGATGTCCCTCTTTTTCCCTCATTGACCCCTTCTAGCTCACACCTGCCCCACAAGCCCAGGCCTTCACCACACTATTATCTGTGTATGCATATATACATATAAATTCTTTGGTTAATCTCTTCTAACCCACTTACCCTCCCCTGACTTCCCTCTGAGATTCAACAGTCTGTTCATGCTTTTATGTCTCTGGATTGATATAGAAACTATTTAAATATCAAGAAATATTAAGAAATGTAAATATAACTCATTATCTATTATCCACTGTTAACCACTGTTAATATATTAATGAATATCTTTATATGTTTTAACAAAAATATTAGCGCTATATTCCAGTGTATAATATACAGTTAAAAACTTAAACTTCAGGCCTGGCCAGTGTGGCTTAGTGGTTGAGCTTTGACCCATGAACCAAGAGGTTGCTGGTTTAATTCTGGTCTGGACACATGCCAAGGTTGCCGGCTAGATCCCCAGTAGGGGCATGCATGAGGCAGCCGAACGATGATGTTTCTCTCATTGATATTTCTATCTCTCTATCCCTCTCCCTTACTTTCTTTCTAAAAAAAATCAATAAAAACATATTCAAAAAATTAACTCCAGAATCAGAGTGTTTTAATATACATCCCAGCTCTGTTGCTTGGAAAATGTGATGATTGGATTGATACTTGTATATCACTTATTTTCCCCACTTCAATTAGGTAAATTGATAGTACCTACCTGATAGAGTTGCATTAAGTATTAAATAAGATAAAAACTATAAAGAGCATATAGTTGTGTCTCTCAAATACTATAGACCCAATACAAGTAAGATACTATGTTATCTTGCTTGCTTGCCTCCACTGAATTTATCATAGTCACTTTCCATGAAAATACTAAATCTAGATTATTTTTAGTGATTGCCTTTTATTTTCATTTCATAACTATTCCATAGTTTATTTAATCATCATCCTATTAATGCATGAGGTATTTAAAAGGCAACTTTATAAACCAGGCTATTTGTCTATGCTTCATTAGAGTAAAATCCAGATGTCCACAGGAACATGGTAGTTTGCAGTAGGAAGGAACAAGTGTCAGAAGAAAGAAAATGTCCTCCTGCCTTGGATAACTGTAGTTCAACAGCATGTACACTTTCCGCTAAAGCTTGATGCTAGTTACAATGCCAGAAGAACACAGGCTTTCTCTTAGAGAACGATACACTAATTGATCAAGTACAGTGTCTTAGGAGGCTGTTCTGTGGGACAAATTATTATGATTAAATGCACAAGGCAGGATGGTGGGAGGGAGCTGGATTTCCCCCAGAGCTGCAAAGCAATCCACTAACACTCAAAGCCCAGAGCTGACATTATACTTGGCTCATGTTAACATATCATATGAACACATACATAGTGCACTATTGAAAAGTTAGGGAGAACTTGGCTTCTTCTGACTTCATTTGAATTCTCAACACTTTTTTAAACATTTGCTTTAGTCAGGATTGTTAGAACTGGCCGCAATTACTGGCACTGTTTCTAGAGTTAATCTCATAGACTTACTTCTTAGTTTCCCTCCCTCCTTTCCTCTCTTAGCCTCTTTATCTTTGTACTTTTTTCTTTCTTTGACTTCTGAACATTTTGAGGCATAGAATTATAGAGGTTCAAGATACAGACTTTGTCTTAACATCTTAAGGTTTAGGTCATTCATTTTCAGTGAGTTGATTCTTTACTAAAATGTCAATTGACAGAATACAACAGGTCTACTTATTACATTTTGATCATAATTTAGAATGGATAGTAACCAAGAAATATAGCTTTGTGCCTCTATGCAGCTTCCACAATGTGACCCTGATATGCAGAATCTTCAGAAATTACATGTTAACATGTTACTCTAAAAATTATTTTTACCATTCCAGCTTCTTATTGTCCCAAGTTTTTTACTATCATAATCTGCAAACTTGGTTAGAAACTTCTGTCTCATTAGATTTTAAGTTTTCCCTTCCTTATATTCCTATACCCATAGGCCAAGCAAAAAAAAAAAGTTTTTTTTTCCATGGTTATTTCTTCCTTCAAGCATTCAAGTCCTTTTAACCTGCTCCTGCCTATCATATCTGCATCACAGGTTGCTCCTATGGTCATGTATTAACCTAAAAATACACCCAAAAATCTCATAATCCCCCCAGCTCCAGGCTAGACTAGCTTTTGCATTAGTACTCAGAATATTTTTGAAGCAATTTTAGTTCTTATTTACTCTAGTGCCAGTACCTCATTCATGCTATAGACTCAGTAAATGTTTGTTGAATTGATTTTCATCAAACGTTTTCTGTATTTTTAAAATGACCAAGATAATTCTAGACTTATTTTCTTCTACTTTTAAAAAAATCTATGTTAAAATGTGGGTATTGTAATTCTGATAATATATTGTTAATAGTTATTTGCCCAACACTTGACCACATGTTTTGAAAATGATTTCTGTTATTTAATATATCCTCTAATTGATGACTGCAAAGCCACAGTATTATTTTGAACCAACATTTTTGTTTTTGTTTAACTGATTAGCAAATCTCATCAGGTCATATTTATTCAACAGGTAGAAGAGCAGGTCTGTAGACATACTTTCATTTCTGGATTCTGCCTAAAATACCAGCAAATTATTCCAGATGTTAACATCACTGACTCCTCTTACACGATAGGGATAGATCTTATTTCATTACTTATCATATTGATTCTTTTTTGACCTATTAGATGGTATGAATTCCCTGAATAGCCATATAATTTAGATTTTGAATCTTTTCAGGGAAATGCTAGATGTGCAAGTAAGAAGCGAGCAGTTGCTCCTCTAGAGAGCCATGGGCTATCAGCCATCAGGGATGGGGCTTCAGAAAAACCCAGGCGATCAGGCTCCAGCAGCTGTGACTGTGGTCAGTCTCCATGAAAGGGAGCTTTCCTGGCTAACAGTCCGCAGAGGGCATCTTCACCAAGGAGATCCGGGGCTTCTCCAGGTTTGCACACATACAGTTAAGCCCTTTATTTTAGGCAGACCCGATGGTGACCGTTCAGTCTTTAACCCAGGCTTCCCTAGACATCAAGTTTCCTAGAAATCAGACCTATACATATCAAGCAGATCTGTGTACATCAATCTTCTTGAATTCTCCCTAGAATTCAGTTCCCCTTAAATAAATCCTCAGTCTCAATCCAGAGACAAGTATCAATCACACTGTCCTCCAATCTCATTATCCGATAATTATCTGGTTTCACTTTACAGTATAAAGGATCACTCTTTAAAGGATCAGCTTTCAGTGGGAAAACCTCTCTACTCACAGTAGTAGTAATAGTTACCGGAAAATAGCAATTGGTTACTTGTACATTTTTCCATTTCATGGACTTGGTATTTTCCCTTAACAAGGCAGTAAACTCTTGGGGTGGACAGATTGCTCATATGTCTGTGTGTGCTGAATGCTGAACATAATGAATCGAGTCAAGTTCAGAGGTGTTCAACTTACCTAGGATGGTCCAGGTGAGTACCTATCTAATTGTGCAATGTTATGTGTGAGGTCATCTTACAGCTCAACTAGTTGTCACTGTGCTCATCTCTGGAACTCCTGGAAGTTTAGTATCCACCTTTGGCCAAAGTAAGGCCAAGATGAACTAGTTTGTGTTTTGTAATGTGCTGTTTAAAGTTGAATACTCTCAACTTGGCAACCAGTATTAATTTGTCTTTATTGTTTAGGGGTTTGTAGATGGATGGTTTAGAGCTGGTTTAACCAGCTACATAGTCTGGCTGCAAGGTCAGTGGTCTATCAAAGACCCCATTAAAAACTTTCATCTGAGCTCTCTGAAACCAAGGTTGCTCATAGATATCTTCACAGATATCTTGATGACTCATAATCTGAAGAAAAAGTAAAAAAACAACAAAAAAGCACCCAGAGGAGCTGCACCAGGAAGCCACTCAACTCCTATTTTGTGCCTGCACTTTTGTCCTGACTCTACTGTAGCTCCTTGAGGAAGGCCATGTGTGGGTATGTCCTGAGGATCTGTGAGAACATTCAATGACCCAGACCTCTGTAAGTAACCTATACAGTTTCTCCTCTGTAGTTTACTCTCTGTTTATAACAGATAATAATTTTGTTCGACTATTCCTGATATGTTTTATTTAATTCCATAATTACCAATCTGGCCAACATTTCTTCCTCAGATGTTTGCTGAGAGCTAAAATCTTGCTTAAGGGATAAATCAGGCATAGAATTATGCCATAATCCAATTTTTATTTATTGAAAATACAGATGCTATTTATTGCTTTTCTTCTGCAGCTAATCTTAGTAACATTATCTTCCATCTGCTTCTTGATCCACATTGATCTCCCTTCCTCCCTCCATCAGCAGTAAAACATTACCACCACTAACAGCCTGAAGATATTTTTAATACAAGTAATAGCTAATATAATAATGATTTCCAGAATACTGACATTTTAAAAAGGAAATGCACATCTTTATTATGAATGTTTATTAGTTTTAGAGATAATTTCAATTCTGTTCAGAACATTATGAGGTGATTAAAAAATAGAAAAGTAATTAAGAGAATGGACACTTATTCATTTAATAAATACTTTTTTAGAACTTGCTATATTTCAGGCACTTTTCTAAGTGTAGTGCTACAAAAACAGTATTGTAAAATAATAGTATAATTTAAAGTGTACACATAAAAATCATCTGATCAATGAGTTGAATTAGGTTTATAACCCTATTACTTTAGATATGTAATTTTGAAAAATAATATACATATTCGTTATCACAAATCAATGAAAAATACTGAAAGATTTCTGTTCCAGTGATAATTAATATATGTAATAATATATTCATTAAATCAACTGATTTTACATATAAATAGTGGCATGTTATTTAGAAACCACAAATTTCTTTCCAGTACATGGGGAATATGCACCAAGACCCCCAGTGGATGCTTGAAACTGCCAATAGTACCAAACCCTATATATATGTAGTATAAAATGTATATAGTATCAAATCCTACATATACATATATGTGTATTATATTTGGTGTTTTTTTCTATAACTACATGCCTGATAAAATTTAATTCATAAATTAGTACAAAATTAAAAACAATAACTAATAACGAAATAGAACAATTCTGCCAGTATACTGTAATAAGAGTTATGTGAATGTGGCCTCGTTCTCTGATAACTGATCTGGTAACTGAGATGGCTACTAAGTAGCTAACGGTCTAGTGGTAGCTTATGCAGCTTGGATACACTGGACCAGGGGGTCATTCGTACCCTGGGAAAGACACCACAGGATGGTGCGAGATTTAATGACGCTACTCAGAACGGTGTCCAAGTTAAAACTTATGAACTGTTTATTTCTATAACATGTCATTTAATAGTTTTGCACCAAGGTTGACAATGGGTAACTAAAACCATGGAAAGCAAAACCATGGATAAGAAGAAGCTACTGACTGTTTTTTGTTTATTTCTTTGGTTATATTATTGGGGAGGGGGGGGGTGGCGGCGCGGGTAACTTAAAAGGTTCACTATGTCTTGATACCAATAAGGTACATTTGTATTATTAAGTGAAGATACAAAATACTCATTAAAAAAAGATTATGCACCCCAAATTAAGTGGTGTTAAAATGTGTCTGTAATAGTATCCAATTCTTCCTTTTGTTTTTTGTTCCTATCTTAGTGCCAAATAATTCTCACCCCTTCTCAGGTGTCTTCCCACTACATACACTCAATGAAACAACTTGCACATTGAGTAAATGATAGCTTGTGAAGCCTAAGGCTCGGGAGAAAAAAGAAACAAAACAAAAACATCACTTTCTTTGAATATCACCTTCAGTGAAGCTTTAGCCTAAATTTTCTTAACTGGAAGTGATGATTCTCACTTTGCAATTAGAACATAAGGACTTGAAAATTCAAGGCTAAGAAAATTGTAACCTAGCCTATTAAACTATATTGTAGTTAAGGCTGACTGTTATTCAACAGGGCTGATGGATGAATCAAACGGGGTGGAATGATGCATAAAATCAGTTCCAAAACATCCCCATCTTAACCCCATTTGATCTCATCTCATTTCTCTATCTCAGACTCCCATGATTTCCGTTTTCTGGGGACTTAGAGCCCTTTCTCACTCCGCTCTGAACTCTCTGGGTCCCTCCCAGATGCTCCTTTCGCCCTTGTTTCAGGGCAGCATTACCAGTGGGGACATCGAGTTCCTGGCAAGTAAGAAACTCCTCCTCCCGCCCACAGTGGCAAATGCTGCTTTCCAACTGCAGGCTTTAGAGCGATTTATGTTGGAATGGCGAGAGAAACCTATTCCCATCTCCAACACAGTCTGTATGGTGCTTCAAAGACCCCAACATCCAGGATGCTGAGCACATTCTGTGAGCTTTAAGCACCTCAAGAACCCATCATGCAGAGAAAGAAACGAGTATGGGAGAAAACTAGAAAAATAGGACATGATGGAGCCCAGAAAATCTTAACTCTGGGATGACTATAAATAATAAGGGAAAAGCAGATTTTGAGTGGAAGAACAAGCACTCTTATTTTTAAGATGTATATGGCTTGTTTTCCTGTAGATGTGTCTGATAACTGAAAGTTCAATATTATTAATGAATATTAATTTCAGAGTGAAGGACTAAAAAAAAAGACAAAACTGTCATTGGAGGTTTTTATTTTTTACTAATTGCATCCCAATCGTTAACCAGGTACTTCATTAAGAGCTTTACAAACATACATGTACTTAATCCTCACAATACTTTTTAAGAGATTTCTGTTCTGTTTTTCATATCTAGATAGATACTAAGTAGCTGAATACTTTTGTGTGAATTTACACAGCATTTGTAGCTGAGTGCCAGAGACCAAACTTAAATTGTATTAGATTCCAAAATCAGTTTTTCCAACTTTATCAGTCTTCTTACATGCATATTCATTTTTCTTTAAAAAAAAATAACCACTTCCTTGCCTATGCTCTCAACGCCTATAGTGAGTTCAATAGTGTCTCCCCCCAAATTTACTAGTATGTCCGCTCAACCTTAGAATATGACCCTGCATGGAAGCAGGGTCTTTGCAGATGAATTAGTTAAGATGAAGCTGAAGGGAAGCGAGGGCAGTGTCTTCCTCAAAGCCTCTAGAAGACAGCAAGACTATAACACCTAGATTTTAGACTTCTGGCCTCCTGAACTGTGAGAAAATAAGTGTTGGTTCCTTTAAGCCACTAAATCTGTGGAAACATTTTTGCAGTAGCCCTCAGAAAATAATACAACCTTCTCTCCCCTCATTTTATATGTACAGCCAAAATCCCAACACTGGCTAAACTCAGTACTCCACTGTGCCTGCACCTAACGAGTTTAGATGAAGAAAAATCACAAATATGCTAACTGATCTCACTTTCCAATTTTCACCACAGATCTTATAGTCTTGTGACATTTCCTGGCAACCCAATTACAATTTATGGTGTATTCATTTTTCTATTCTTTGAGGGCAAGTATTTCAGACTTTACAATACTTTGTTTTTCTTTTCTTGAGTCATTTCTATTTCTTTTTTAATATGAAATACTCAAATGTACAGAAGGGTATAAAGATTTATATAAATAACATCTGTACCCACTACCCAGTATTAACAAATCCTAATAACTGGAGTGCTTTTTTTAAAAATATATATTTTATTGATTTTTTACAGAGAGGAAGGGAGAGGGAAAGAGAGTTAGAAACATCGATGAGAGAGAAACATCGACCAGCTGCCTCCTGCACACCCTCCACTGGGGATGTGCCCGCAACCAAGGTACATGCCCTTGACCGGAATCGAACCTGGGACCCTTGAGTCCGCAGGCTGACACTCTATCTACTGAGCCAAACCGGTTAGGGCAAACTGGAGTGCTTTTATCTTTTTACTTTTATTAAATTTATTAGGGTGACATTGGTTAATCAAATTAGATTCCAGGTGTAAAATTCTACAACACATAATCTACATATTGTATTTTGGATTTACCAACCCAAGTCAAGTCTCCTTCCATCGCCATTTACCCCTCCCCCCTTTACTCTCTTATACCTGCCCCCACCTCCCTTTCCCTCTAGCAATCACCATCCTATTGTCTGTGTCTATGAGTTTTTTTTCTTTGCTTAATCCATTCACTTTTCCTTTGCATATCTAACTGATATTGTTAGATATAGTAAGATAATGCAAAAATGTCACATTAAATTTGCTGTAGTTTATTTAACAATTTAAAGACTATATATGTATATCCAGTTCTTATATTTGACTCATAAGTCAAGAAGTGGTTGAACCTTACCTTTTTTTCTTCATGGTCTTGTGTTTAGAACTCATATTTTTTAAAAGTAGAAACCTGACTCTCCTTTCATAGCACTGGCAGTACCACTGATTTTTCCACAGTTTTATCAGAATTGACATTGTAGTCCTTTCCCCAGGGGACTCCTTTATGAATTGGAAGGGACATAGCATCTAATTTACATTCCATTGTATTATATATGTTTTCCTCTACCATGTATTTCTGTATTCAGAAACTTTAAAATGATTTCATTTGTTAAGGAGTTAATAAGTTACTTTGCATCTCCTGTTTATAGAGTACAATTAAGCTCATACTAAATGTCAGTAGTAATACCATTTCTAGTGTTTAATGATGTAGTGGTAATATAAAAGTTGCTTATACATTTTTGTTTAATTATTGAATATATTAATTCAATTATTAGTAAATATTTACATTGATAAGTTATAATCAGAATGTACTTTTTTTTAAAAAAGTAAGTATAAAACTAGATAACTAGTATATGGTTGAAAACTCCTCACTTCTACCATTCTTAGGTTATTAATACTTCAGGGAGTCCAGCATTATGGGGCTAAAACAGTGGTCGGCAAACTGCGGCTCGCGAGCCACCTGTGGCTCTTTGGCCCCTTGAGTGTGGCCACGAAGTTTCAATCGCACTGTACGTGCGCACCTGCACGTGGTATTTTGTGGAAGAGCCACACTCAAGGGGCCGCAGTTTGCCGACCACTGGGCTAAAATACTATGCAGATTGGTGCAGCCACTATGGAAAACAGTAAGGAGTGTTCTCAAAAAATAAAAAATGGAACTTCCATTTGACCCAGTAATCCCACTTCTGGGAATATGTCCTAAACCCAAAATACTAATCAGAAAGTACATATGCACCCGTATGTTCATAGCAATGTTACTTATAATGGCTGAGATTTGGAAACAGCCCAAGTGCCCATCAGTAGATGAGTGGATAAAAAAGCTGTGGGACATTTACATTATGGGATACTATGCAGCTGTAAAAAAGAGGGATCTCTTACCCTTTAGGACAGCATGGATGGACATGGAAAATATTATGATAAGTGAAATAAGCCAAACTAAGGTAAATATTACATGACCTCACTTATTTGTAGAATCTAATGAACGAGGTAATTGACCAACAAAATAAGAGCTAAAGCAGGAAGGCATGGAACACACTGACACACCTCAGTGTGGGGTTGGGGGGACAAGAAGAGATAAATCAAAGAACTTATATACTTATATGCATAGCCCATGGACACGGGCAATAGGGCAGTGAAGATCTGGGGGTGGGGAGGGGCTTGGAGGAGGGAAAATGGGAGATATCTGTAATACTTTCAACAAAAATATATATTTTAAAATAAAATAAAATACTAAATTATTAATTACATGTTATTTAAGTACACTTGCAGAGAATTTTTTGTTCCTAACTGTGATCAATATTTTGGAAAACAACATTATTAATCACATATAAATCCTGTCCATCAGAAACCTCTAATTTAGTGGCAGCTGGGTAGGGAAGAGATGGAAGGTTGTAGACAAATAATTATAGGATGTGATAGGATTTTAAATTTTAAATGATCCACATGACACACCATTAAGGTGTCAGATTTTGAAAATGTCTTTTAGGAATTGTAGCTGGTTATAATAATACTTGGTATAGCAATGTTGCTATTAGTATTAAATGAAATACTTTGTCCTGTATCTAACAAATAATAAAAAATGAACAAATGTGTGTGTTTTTTCTTTCCTTTCCATTGACTCTAATTCATAGCTTGAGAGTCTCATTTCCATCAGTTTTACTTTTTATTTACTCAACATTTAACAATTTTAAAACAAAAATGGTAGAAACAGCAGAAGGAGCCACACTTCCCAACTTCTAATTCCAGCAGACACACTGACACTAACCTCCTCACCTGTCCTACTATAAAACAGACAGTTAGTTTAGAAAGAAACGTATCCACAGTCTTGAGGGAAACAGGTCTGACACGATCAGCAAAATAAGATATTTTAACAAACATCAGGAAAAAGTGGATGAAGGAGATGTAATATCTATAAACCAGGGTAGTAAAAGTTGTAGATGAGAGTGAGTATAATAACTCACCTGGCCAGTGGCTCAGTTGGTTGGAGCATCATCCTATACACCAAAAGGTTTGATTTCTGGTCAGGGCACATATCTAGGTTGTTGGTTGGACCTCCAGTTGGGGCCTGTATGGCAGGCAACCAATTGATGTTTCTCACATTGATGTTTTATTTTCTCTCTCTCTCCCCCCTTCCTCTTTCTCTCAAATCAATAAACATATCCTTATCTAAGGATAAAAAAAGACATTGTACCTGGAATTGCTAAGTGTAGTGGGAAAGAGGAGTGAAATACACTGTTAGTGGGAATGTAAACTGATAGAGCCACTATGGAAAACATTATGGAAGGGCCATATGATTAGAGCTACCATATGATTCAGCAATCCTTCTTCTGGATATCTACTTGAAAAATGTGAAAACATTTATTTGTAAAGATATATATATCCCTATGTTCATTGTAGCATTATTCATAATAGCCAAGACATGGAAAAAGCCAAAATGTCCTTCAACAGATGATTGAATAAAGAATATGTGGTAAATACATTCAATAGAATACTATTCAGCCATAAGAAAAAAATGAAGTACTGCCATTTGGAACAATATGGATGGATCTAGAGACTATTATTCTAAGTGAAATAAGTCAGACAAAACCAAACCAAACCACTAACAAGAGCTATATGATTTCACTCATATGTAGAATATACAACAGAAAGTAACAAATGAACAAACAAAAACAACAACAAAACCCTCATAGATACAGACAACCAGAGAGAAAGGGGTGGGGGAGGCACTAAAGAATAAAAGGGGGTCAAATATATGGAGACGGAAGGAGACTTGACTTTGGGTGATGAACACACAATACAATATACAGATGATGTATTATATAATTAGACACTTGAAACCTATATAATTTTATTAACCAATGTCACCCCAATAATAAAAAGTAAATAAATAAAAATTACATAAAATATTATCGTCTGAAAAAAAAAGTAATGCCTGGCAGCAATCCACTCTCCAACTCCCCAGTCAAAAAACTGAAAGGATTAAAACAAAACAAAAATACACACAAAGAGAGTGAATTCTCTCGGAAGGGTCAGAAAAGTTTTTTGGTTATTTGTACTCCACACAAAAGATCTTCATATTCTGAGATTTAGTGTTCCCTTGACTCAGTGCAGCAGCCAGCAATCTATATGTTTACCCTCAAGCTAGGTCATTAGTCAATAAGCTTGGATCATGTACAATGCTCCCAAATGGATTTATACTTCATTTTACAATTTGAACTTACAACTAAGTTTCCCAGGTCATCCAAGGAAAATTAGAGAATAAAAAGGAACAAAAGAGGCCACACATCACAAGAAAACCACAGTTAGGAAACTCAGATTAAAAGAGATATTAAGTTAAAATGATAGTATGACAAATGCATAATTAGAAAAAAAGGGAGAGCACATGCAATATGTTAAAGTAAATTAAAATAGGATTATGTTATAAAGTTACCCAAATTTTAAAACAAAATGAAGTAAAAGACAGTATGATTAACACTGTGTCACAAAATATTAATATAATTTTTTTAACTCTAAGATAGTTTCAGAAAGAAAAGAAATAAATTAAATCATTTTAAAATTGATTTTAGAACCTGCAACCTTGGCACATCAGGATGATGCTCTACCAGTGGTCGGCAAACTCATTAGTCAACAGAGCCAATATCAATAGTACAACATTTGAAATTTCTTTTGAGAGCCAAATGTCTTAAACTATATGTAGTTACATTGCTATTAACTTAATTAGGGTACTCCTAAGGCTTCAGAAGAGCCACACTCAAGGGGCCAAAGAGCCGCATGTGGCTCGCGAGCCGCAGTTTGCTGACCATGGCCAATTGAGCTACCTGGCCAAAGCCAATCATTGAAACTTAATATAAGAGAATTCGTATTGCTTAGGTCACATTTCTGTTTAAAAGTGCCTGCTGAATGCCCAACACAATGCATGTCAAAAATATATATTTCTAGACCTGATCATTAGAAAATGGCTAGCTTTTCCCTCTCTGTGATTAAAGTGTATAACGGCAGGAATTTTGTCTGCTTTGCTCACTGCCCTCTCTTGAGTACACGAAATGGAACATAGTCAGCACTCAGAAACTATTTATTAGATGAAAGAATAAACTAAAGAGTATTAAAGCTTCTAGAGAGGGTTAAAAAAAGACAGGCCACATAAGTATTCAATTCTCATCATCAACACTGGTGCTAGCAAGAAGAGGAACAGTGCCTTAACATCAACCTACACTCAGTACAAATATTTTCAGACATGGAAGAACTCACCACAATTTCCTCCCTAAAAATTTTCTCAAGAAATATTTGAAAATTGCTGCAATAAAGTGAGAAAACTAAGAAAAAATAAAATCTATGGCCCAACAAACAAGATAGATAGAGAAAGAAAGAAAGAAAGAAAGAAAGAAAGAAAGAAAGAAAGAAAGAAAGAAAGAGAGAGAGAAAGAAAGAAAGAAGAAAGAAAGAAAGTTAGTTTGCACCATTTATATATTGCCAGTTTAATTGGTAAATCCAGAACATTTCTTTGGAGGGAAATTTAACAAATTATAAACAGAGAAGTATAAATAGTTCTATTTAGATAAGAAACTCTAGAAAAAGAAGGGTAATGACAGTTCAGCAAGTTAATACATAAAATTATATTCCAACTAGAGGCCTGGTGCATGAAATTTGTGCACTGGAAGTGGGGGGGTGGTCCCTCAGCCTGGCCTATGCCCTCTCACAGTCCAGGAGTCCTGTGATCCTGGTCTTGTAAATAAAGTTTTATTGGCACACAGCCACAGATATTAATTTCTTTAGAACAGCAGAGTTAATTTCTACTCAACAGCAGAATTGAGTAGTCACAGCATGGCTCTCAAAGCCTAAAATATAAACTATAGTAAATACTATCTGACCCTTTATACAAAACTAGAGGCCTGGTGCATGAAATTCATGCACTGGGGTGGGGGGTCCCTCAGCCTGACCTATGCCCTCTCACAGTCGGGGAGCCCCATGATCGATTGCCCCAAAGAGGTAGGCCCCACCCACCCAGCCAGGGCTCTGTGATGGATTGCCCCTCAGAGGGAGGCCCAGGCTACCTGCAGCAGTGCCACTGGTCAGGTAGCCTGAGCCTCCCTCTTTGGGGCAATCAATTGCAGGGCTCCGCAATTGTTAGTCCCAAAGAGGTAGGCCCTGCCCACCAAGCCGGGACTCCATGATGGATCGGCCCACAGAGGGAGGCCCCGCCCACCAGCGCTGCTGCGGAGTAGCCTGGGCTTCCCTCTTTAGGGCAATCAATTGTGCCTCACATAGGGAGGCCCCACCCACCCACTGCAGCCCACCAGTTGGTGGCCTGGGCCTTCCTCTTTGGGGCAATCGTGGAGCCCCCGGATTGATCAATCACTCCGCTGGCTGGTGACTTTTCTCTGCATTCATGGGGCAATGGCCAGGCCCCTGACCAATCACATTGCACCCACCTTGGCTGACCTGGCACCAGTGGTTGTCCAGAAGTTCGTCTGGACAGTCATCCTGCTGTTCGGTCGTTCAGTTGACTTGCATATTACACTTTTATTATTATAGATGATTAAAAATAAATATAAAAAATTGTAAATCATCACAAAATGAATAGGTATAATATTTATTAACAAATGGCACTGGGAACTTTTTAACATGGGAAAATAATTCAGTAGGGTATCCTATTTCAAAATTAACTCCCAAATGGCCAAATAGATAAATGCTATTAAAAACCATAGAAATTTGAGAGGAAATGCAGTTGACTACCAATCTCATGGTGATCAAGAAGTTTCTATGCACAAGATGTTAAAAACCACCAGAAAGAATATTGGTAACCAAGTAGGAAAATATTTGTAACAAGTACTCAAGATAAGGAATTCTTCTTAATCATCTTAAGAAAAGTCCATTTTTAAAATAAGTAAAGGGTACAAACAAAAAATAGTAAAAAGTATTAGAATTATGCTCAAATTCTATAATGATTGATGGCATCAAAAATACTAAGAAATTATTATCTTCTATGTCTATTTGAAATTGAAATATATTTAGAAGTATCTGTCTGTTTAGGAACAGACTTAAATCAAGAAATGGGACAGTCAGACACACATTTCAATGTTTATGAGGTTGTTCACTAGGGCAATCTGAGTAGAGAAGCTCATGTGAAATTCTACAATATAATATGATAAAATCAATATACAGGGTGGGGAAAAGTAGGTTTACAGTTGTTCATATTAAAAATAATACAATAATGCCCAGCTGGTGTGGCTCAGTGGTCTTGAGCATTGACCTATGCACCAGGAGGTCAGAGTTCGATTCCTGGTCAGAGCACATGCCTGGGTTGTGGGCTTGAACCACAATGGGGGGCATACAGAAGCCAATCAATCAATGAGCCTCTATCTTCATTGGTGTTTCTATCTCTCTCTCCCTTTCCCTTCTTCTCTGAAATCAATAAAAATATTTTTAAAATAATACAGTAATTAATAAACAATAATATAAGAATAAACTCTGTTTTGCATATTCATAACTGAAAAGCTACTTTTTCCCTACTCTGAACTTTGATATAGTAGCACCTAAAAAATAATCCCTAAATAATCTATAATGAAATAATTAAATATATAAATAAAATTTTTGTGATATATTAAAATATTCATAAGATAAAACTATAACAAACATAGCAAAGTTTAAATTTCTTAAAGTATGTATGAATAACAAAATATGACCCAACCTTTTAAAAAGCATATCTATAATAATAAAAGCATAATATGCAAATTAGACTGGACAGCCAACAACTTTCCGGACATCCTTCTAGATGAAGGTGTGGCAGCAGAGGCCAAGGCAGAGGTGGTCAGGGGCAATCAGGCAGTTAGGCAAGCAGTTAGGGGCGATCAGGCAGGCAGGCAGTGGGGTTAGGGGAGATCAGGCAGGCAGGCAGAGTGGTTAGGGGCAATCAGGCAGGCAGGAGAGCAGTTAGGATACAGTGGTCCTGGATTGCGAGAGGGTGTAGGCCGGGCTGAGGGACATCCTCCCTCCCCCCATGCATGATTTTCATGGACCAGGCCTCTAGTTTTTAAATAATATTAAATATCATAGACACAATGCTCAAGATCGATGAACTAAAGCTGAAAATCTGAAACTCTATATAAAGTAAAATTTCAATTTATTTATTTATCTACCATACATATTTACATTAACTGAACTTGTAAAAATATGGAATATTGGACCAGGCATGGCAACAATGTTTTAAGAGTTATAATATCTATGTAATATTTATAAATAATTTCTGTTTTTCACATAATTTTGTGCATTTTGTACAATAATCACACATGACTATTATAATCACAGAAAATTACATTTTTGAAAAATTATGACATCTGTCTTTTATTGAAATATATGATAGGCAGGGGTTATGAACACATTAGTATTATTATACAAAACATACACACAGGAAGTTGAAATGGTCAGGGGTAGAGGCATGAATGAAGCACAGATGTGTTACGAAGCTACAAATTCTGGAATGCAGAATTTGAAATTCCTTGAACATCTGTGAAGCTTATGTTCATTTTTGCAGGGTCATGACATAGTAACTTGTCATGTTAGAAATAAAACTGACAAAATGCTACAAGGGTAGATAGAAAACCAGAATACTATTCAGGAGGGGGGTTGCATTTATAAATATAAGAAGTGATATGGCAAAGCCACAGCAGTGGAAGTGAGAATAGAAAAGGTGAGCAAAATCAATAAAATTGGTGACAGAGAAATTATAGAAGTGGGTGACAAGAGGACTCCATAAAGCTCTCCTGTTTTGGGATATGGTAAAGGAATATAAAGGCAGTAGATTTTCAAAGATGAATTCAATTCCAGATAGACTGAACCTTGGAACATTCAAGTGGATATGCTAGAAATAAAACAAACAAACAAACAAACAAAAAAACCCACAAAAATCCTGAATACCAGGATAGAAATTTAACAAAAAGAAAAAAGAAATCTGGCTAGAAAGTTACTAATTACCAATTTTCTTTTATATTTGAACTACATTTTTTATTGGCAGGATCATCCTTAAGTGGTCATCTATTTCTAAATGGATCCTTAGGAGTAGGGTAAAATACATTATGGTTATGTCTACGTGAGTCCTAATTGATGCCCATTGCCTCAGCATACTGTTGAAATTACCAGTTGTAGAAAGTTACTAATTACCAATTTTCTTTTATATTTGATCTACATTTTTCATTGTCAGAATCATCCTTAAGTGATCATCTATTTCTAAATGTATCCTTAGGAGTAGGGTAAAAGTACATTATGGTTATGTCTAGGTGAGTCCTAATTGATGCCCATTGCCTCAGCATACTATTGAAATCACCAGTTTTCTGGATAAAAGTGTTCAATAAGTGGAAAATAAGTTGTCAGGTCACCCTACCAGCAGCCAGTGGTCCTATGTCATGGCAATAAAATCTATAGGTCTCTTGAGTAAATATTCAAGCATTTTAACATAACCAAAAATACATTATGATGTGGGCAAATAAAAAGGTTTTCCTAGTAAATTATATTCCAAAATATTTAATACTATAAAATTTTCTTGGAAGGTAGCTGTTTCACGAATGGAATATGCATTCACTATTATGCATGGAATTTTAATATGCCCTAGTGCACAGAGAGCATTTTGACTCATCAAACCTGTGGGTTTGCTGTTCTTTACTTATGATTTTGGAGAACATTTACATTTACCATATTTGCAAAAGTATAATAATTGATTTTTCTACAATATTGGATAACCAAAGGTGAAGAAATTGCATTCCTTTTTATGACATCTTAAATTCTAAGACTCAGCAGTAATCACTTCTTAGTTCATAAGTATTATTCAGAAGGCTTTTCTAGCATTAATTTTCAGGCTAACCTCACCTTTGAATAAAGGATGGCCCACAGATAATATATCATATCTTGCAGCAATATGACCTGGAAATTGAGATGAAATAAACCTCTTAATGGAAACACAGTATTGCCAAAGGCAGTTTTATCAGTAATAAACCCAAGACAGGTATTCAATGACATTGTTAACAGGAAACATTTTTAAAATGAGGTGATTGTGGCAAAAATTACCAATCTAAGTATTAGTTAGTCTTGACACGTAATTTCTCATGTAAGAGCTTAGTAATGTTTGGGGCAAAATGAAATTAAATAAGTGTCAATTTAATATGACAATACAGCATATGAAAATAGTTAAATCATATCACTAATTATGCATATTGATCTCACTTTATAATGAACATGACTGGTCCTTAGTAGCAAGTACATCAATTAGGCACATGAGAGTGGTAGATAACTACATCTGAACTTTTCCCCTGATGTTGATTGATCATTTCTATAGAAAATGATACATGACAGATGTTATCATTGTACATCCAAAATATTGAGTTATTTTTAAGTAGTGGTTTAATGATCATCTCAACTATAATTTCAATACAGTTAGAAAGAACAGTTCCCAAAGGACATTTTAAAAAATAGCTAATCAAATGATCAATTTAAGGTATAAACATTATACAGATAATGAATTGGCTCAAA
>NW_005368305.1:2700693-2701704 GCF_000412655.1 Myotis brandtii | reverse complement strand
CAATGACTATATGACTATATAGACTACACAACACTCAACAAACATAAGAGACACAGTCATATCATGAACCAGGAGATCATCTGACTAAAGGACTAAAGAGCAGTCCATAAATCAAAGTCTTAGCACACTTCAATCTGGAATCAGAAAGATTATGGTTGCTGAACAAAATGAATTAAGCTTTAAGTTAGATAAAACTGTTACAAAATAAGAAACAATTCCCAAATAGTTAATTGATAAAAGAAAATATAATGTAAATAAAAATATTTTGATCTGGATGTTTATAATAATATGTATTATGACTAAATCAGTTCTTTTAAAATAATCTTATACTTATATACTATTAAAAAACCAAGGTTGAAAGTTAATTAGCAAAAAATCCATATCATGTAGTTAGGAGAAAATACATCAAAGTAAATCATGGGGAGTAGCAAGAAGGGAGTATTTGTGATAAAAGCTGAAATTAACCGAATAGAAAATAAACATAACCAATGAAAATATCAACAAGACCAATAGCTACATCTTCAAAAGACACAAACAGTTCACAGATCCACAGTAAAATTAAGAACAAAAAAATAAAGTCACAAATAATCAAGACCAGGAGTCAAAAAGAAAAGATGTAATCAAAGAACTTGTATGCATGCATATGAGCATAACCAATGGACACATATCATGGACAATCGAGATTTATTCCAGGAATGTGAAGCTACTTAAACATCATAAAACCATGCAGAAAAGGAATATGAATGATATACACTACTTATTAAGGTTAAAAAATAATAGAATCTACAGATATATTATTAAATAGGAAAGTTCATTGAATTTGCTGGACACAAAATCAAAATGTAAAACTATTGTGTGTTCTCTTGAAAAACTGTGTGTGTGTGTCTGTTTTAAAGTGACCATGGTATGTCCTAACCGGTTTGGCTGAGCGGATAGAGCATCAGCCTGCGGACTCAAGGGTCCCAGGTTCGATTCCGGTCAAGGGCATGTACCTTGGTTGCGGGCACATCC
>NW_005368305.1:2694085-2700531 GCF_000412655.1 Myotis brandtii | reverse complement strand
CTCTCCCCTCCTCTCTGTAAAAAATTAATAAAATATATTTAAAAAAAAAAATAAATAAAATAAAGTGACCATGGTAGTGAAAGTCTGTGGCATATCCTGAAGAAAAGGTAAGACCCTCCCTCAAAAATCAATGAGTCAGAAATTTGGGCCACTAAAATCCAAAAGGCAATTTTTGGAAACAAAAGCAACTGAGAGCCTAAGTTAGAGTACAGCTTTTGTGAGTCAAAGGTTTAATAGCCGAAATAAAAATACACACAAAAAAATAGATTTTGGGCCTTTCCATAGAAATGGCTTTTGTAAACATCCCAGAATTTTAACTGGCATCAAGAATGGCTAAGCCCATGTACAGACAATAGAGTGGTGAAGACCTGGGAGGGGTGGGTACAGGGTGGAGGGGATCAATGGGAAAAAACAAGCAAACAAATAAAAGGGACATCTGTAATACTTTCAACAATAAAGATAAATTTTAAAAAAGAATAGCTAAGATCTTACAACAAGTTTGAATTACGAATAGCTCAGTCCTCAGAAGGACTAAAGTTGAACCCTAATTACATCCAAGTGAATAGCCTTCATCTTACTTGCCTTTTCTTAACAAAAGTAAATCCTGCACGTGATCTTTACTGAGATATTTTCCATATACTCAAATTATTTTCACAATTTTTATACCCATTATTTGGGACAAAATATTTTAAAAATTAAGTAACTAAATAAAAAGACAATATTTGACTTCATAAAAAATATAAAAGACACAATTCTAACAAATCCAAAGGGTATCAACATATTTGATTTATCAGTTAGGAGACACAGACCTAAGATAAATGTAATTAATATGAACTAGAAATTGTGACAAAATTAAGGATTTTGAAAGAAAACTAGAATGTATTAAAAGCTTCAAACGTAAATTC
Source organism: Myotis brandtii (assembly GCF_000412655.1). Taxonomy (NCBI): domain Eukaryota; kingdom Metazoa; phylum Chordata; class Mammalia; order Chiroptera; family Vespertilionidae; genus Myotis; species Myotis brandtii. Next base: position 2,699,626 of record NW_005368305.1, on the reverse strand, counting down.
CAAAACCAAAATTCAAAACTCAATAGATGGGTTTATTGGATTTAAAGAAAAATTAGGAATTTGTAAAACTACATTGGAAGAAAATATCTAGGTTAAACATTAGAAAGAACAAGGATGGGGAATACAGAAAAGAAAATTAAGAGAGCTATATGGGACATGGTGAATAGATATACCTTCCAAATAAATGGAGTCCTAGAAAAACTGACTCCAGACAACAAGAAGGAAGCACCATTTAAAGATATAATAAACAATATCCCTTAGAGCTGTTAGAGGGTATCAAGAGATTCAAGAAAACCTATGACCCATAGCATGATAAATATTAAAGTATAATTAATTCTAAGGACTGTGTGGCTTAAAAAACAGAAAATATTTTCCAGTTTTGTTTATAAATAACTAACATATATCATTGTATAAGTTTAAGGCATACAACAGGATGGTCTAATTTATATATGTTGTGAAAGGATTAGAAAAATAGGTTCAGTTAACATCCATCATCTTATATAGCTACAACAAAAAGAAAAAAAAGATTTAAAAAATCCTCTCGGGATGAGAACTCTTAGGATTTATTCTAACAACTGTCTTATATATCATAATGTGCATCCCTAGTGTTCATCTTGTAATTGGAAGTTTGTATCTTTTGACCACTTTTTCCCAATCCCCCTCCCCCCACCTCTGTCTCTGGTAAACACAAGGCTGATCTCCTCTTTGATCAGAAATTGATTTTCTCACAGTTCTGAAGGATGGAAATCTGCGATGAGGTGTCTGCATGATCAGATTCCGGTCCTGGTTTTCAGAGTAATCAATCTTTCTGGTACTTCTTCATTTAAGGTCACTTTTCCCATCAAGAGGGCCCAATGCTCATGACCTCATCTAATCCTAATTACCTCCCAAAGACGAATCTCCAAATATTATCACACTGGGGGTTAGGGCTTCTACAATGAATTTGGGTGCTGGGGGGAGACACAAATATTCAGTCCAGAACACTTGCATCATAAAATTGATATAAAACAAACTCACAAATATTTAAACGGCAGTAAGAAAAAACATATTGTATTCCTTCAAAGAAAGAAAAGAAGTACTGGAAACTGGAAAACAATGAAATTAATTGAAATATCCACAAACATAATACAATGCCCAGTAAACTTTATTTTAAAAAATTAAAGAAGAAAATAGACTTCTACTTCCAGCTATGATGAAGTAAACAGGACTAATATACCCTCCCACCTTTTAAACAACTGAAAAAATGTAAAAAAATAGGATACATTTTTTTTTCATATTGGTTAACAGGTAGATAATTCCTGAAAGAAAAATAGCAAATTGAAGTTATTCCTAAAATTGCCTCCACTTTCTGCCCATGGTGCAGTTTCCAGGGTGTACCACAGGGAGGGGTGACCCTAACAGAAGCCAGCAGTCTTCCTGAGTGTGTCGAGAGTGATCAGAGTTCAGGAGGTCAAGAGTCTAGTAGTAGAACATGTATGCAGCTATCAGAAGAGAGGGTGACACATAAGGAGAGTTCCAGAGATCTGTCTAAGAATCCCCTTGAATCTTGCAACCAACAATATAAAATTCATTGTGTCAGGCTTCCACTTAAAAATTACCAGGAATGCAAAGAAGTAAGAAAATATGACCACCCCCCCCAAACCAGGAAGTCTCAATCAATAAAAAAGATGCAGAAAAGAAAGAGGTGATGAAAATAGCTAATAACACATAGTAAAATAGCTATAGTAAAGATGTTTAATAAGCTCAATAAGTTAGAGGATAACATGGCCACAATGAGAACAAAAATGGAAGACACACAAGACAGACCAAATATGAAAAATACAATATCAAAAATTAAAAACACCACTGCCTGATGTTGCTCAGTGGTTGAGCATCGACCTATGAACCATGAGGAGGTCATGGTTTGACGCATGTCAGGGCACATGCCTGGGTTGCAGGCTATATCCCCACAGGGGGCAGGCAGCAGGCAGCTGATCAATGATTCTCTCTCATCATTGATATTTTTATCCCTCTCACTCCCTCTCTCTGAAATCAATAAAACATATTTTAAGAAATGAAAAAAACACACAAGATTATTAGTTATAGCAGAATTGACAGTACAGAAGAAATATTTAGTGAATATAAAGAAGATTTGACCTTGGGTGGTGGACAAACAATGTGATACACAGATGATGTATCATAAAATGGTACTCTTGAAACCTATATATTGTTACTAACCAATGTCACCCCAATAAATTTAAGGAAAGACATAGCAATCAATACTATACAAAATAAAGCAAAGACAGAAAAATACTAACCATAAAAAAATGACGTGAACAAAAACAAAAATGAAAAAATACAGACAGAGCATCAGTAGCCTGTGAGACTATCTAACAGTCTCACATATGTGTAGTTGGAATCTCAAAAAAGTTGCCAAGCAAGAAAAATTTGAAGCAACTATGGCTGATATGTTTCCAAAGGTGATATAAAAAAAATCATAAACCAACAGATGGAAAATGCACAACAAACTCCAAGCAAAAGAAATTTAAATAAACAACACCAAGCCACAATTGAATCAATTTTCAGCAAAACACTGATAAAGAGAAAAACTCCAACACATATTCATATGATACAGAAAATAGGGAAAAATGCGAATATATTTTACCAGAAACTATGTAAAGATGATGGCAGTGGATAGAGATCTGAAAGGTACTAAAAGAAAAAAATGTACAATTAGGATTTAAAAATGAATAGTTACATACTTTTGGAACAATTCATCACCTGTAAACTTAACACTATTGGAAATATTAAAGATTTTCTTTAGATAAAAGGAAAATGATACTAGATAACAGGAAGGTACATAAATGGCAAATATGTGTAAAATAAAAGTATTTTTCACAGTGTTAATCTCTTTAAAATATAATTGGCAGTTTAAATGGAAACTAATAACCATGTGCTGTAAGAATTATAACATATCTGGAAGTAAGGATGGGAGTGAAAATATGGATACAAAGGTTCTTGCATTATATGTGATATGGTATATCATTTAAAGGTAAATTTTGATAAGTTAAAGAATTTTAGCCCTAGAGCAAATTCTGAAAAAATAAAGCAAACAGGTATAACTATATAATCCAATAAGGAAAATAAAATACAATCCTAAAAATATGTAACTTTTCTAAAAGGCAGGAAAAGAGGAGCAAAATGAATGAAGGATATACGAGAAAAATAGAAAAGAAGTAGCAAAATGAAAAATTGAACCCCAAACGTGAACATATAATGTTCTGATTATATATAATACAAGAATCACTGATTTTTAAATATTTGTTCAGCTCTTTTATGATGTAAGAATTAGAAAGACAATTTCCATGTTGGATCTGAAACCTTATCAGTCTTTTAACTTTTTTCTTTTTTACTCAGCTTTATTGAGATATAATTGGCATATAACATGTGAATATTTAAAGTTATGCATTATGATTATTTTATACACATTTTATATTGTGAAATGTTTACCAAAAAAGATTATTTAACATATCCTTCACCTCACATAATTATTATGTTGTTGGTGGTGTTATGGTGAGAACATTACAGTTCTACTTTCATAGCAGCTTTTAAGTATACAATACAAAATTGTTAATTATAGTCATCATAATGAACATTAGCTCCCTGGAATTTATTCATCTTGTAATTGAAAGTCTGTACCCTTTGACCAACACGTATCTATTTTCTCCACTGCTCAGCCCCTGGAAACTAGCATTCTACTCTTTCTGTGAGTTCAATGGTTTTAGATTCCACATATTAGCGAGATCATACAGTATTTATGTCTATCTTTTTATTTATTTAATTTCTTAAAAATGTCTTTTTATTAATTTCAGGGATAAGGGATGGATATATATCCCTTGATAAAATTTGTGCACTGAGCCGAGGGGGAGCGGGGGGGAGCCCGGCCTGTGCCCTCTCACAGTGTGGGAGCCCTCAGAGGCTCCCACCACCACCACTGTGCTTGCCAGCCATGAGCCCGGCTTCTGGCTGAGCAGTGCCCACCCTGTGGGAGCACATTGATGACCAGGGGGCAGCTCCTATATTAAGAGTTTGCCCTTCCTCTTTCTAAGCATGTCTTCAGGTGAGGATTTTTTTTTTTTTAAAAAGAGTGGTATGTTTAAAAATTTATAGGAATGGCATCATACTGTATAACAATTATTTTGCAACTTGTGCTTTTCACTCAACAGTATTTTTTCTTGAAAAAAATATTTTTATTGATTTCAGAGAGGAAGGAGGAAGGAGAGAGAGATGGAAACATCAATGATGAGAGAGAATCATTGATTGGCTTCCTCCAGCATGCCCCACACTGGGGATCCAGCCTGCAATCTGGGCATGAGCCCTGACCACAGAATTGAACTGTGACCTCCTGGTTCTTAGGTAAAAGCTCAACCACTGAATTAGCTGGTCAGGCTCTGTCAGTTCTTTTAAATGTAGCCATTCCAGTGGGTGGTTTAGAGGTTAAATTTGCATTTTGACTGATGACTAATAAGCTTTAGCAGCTTTCAGTATATTTATAATTCTTTTAAATACTTTTTAATGCACTGCCTCTGTAAAACTTTGCCCCTGTTGAATGTTTATTTTTTTTAATTTTATTTATCTTTATTGCTGAAAGTATTACAGATGTCCATGTTGTGATTTTTCCCCCTATTGACCCTATTCTCCCTGCACCGGCCCCTCACAAGCCTTTGCCACACTATTGTTTGTGTCCATGGGCTGTGCATATCTACACTAATAAAAGAGAAACATGCAAATTGGTGACACTCCGCTACGCCCACCAGCCAATCGAATGAGTATGCAAATTAACCCAACAAAGATGGCAGTTAATTTGCACACATAGGCGCCCAGCTGCCTGTGACCCGGGAACATCATCGGCACCCAGGTCACTCTGAGGTAGGCCCCGTGTGGGCCCTGAGCAGCCTAGGAAGGGCCTGAGACAGGGGGCTCCTGGGCAGGGCTGAGCCTGTAATTGGAGCTGAGCCAGGGGGCTCCTGGGCAGGGGCAGAGCCGGTGATCGGAGGGAGCTGGGGGGCCCCTGCCCAGGCCTGAAGCCTTGGCCAGAGGCTTTAGGCCTGGGCAAGGCCTAGACGGCGATCGGTGTGAACTACAGAGGAAACACATTTTCTGACCACTCAATGGCTAAGCTCCCTGTATGCCACTGGTAATATTCTTAGTAACTTGGGTTAAAGAATCCAAAAAGGTGATCTAGGGTTTTTCCACCACACTCCTGGAGAAAAAAACGAAGGTCCGCTGCTGGAGGGTTAAGAAATGTCATATCCTGCCCTAGCCGGTTTGGCTCAGCAGGGTCTTGGTTCAATTCTGACCAAGGGCATGTACCTACGTTGCAGGCTCCTCCCTGGCCGGGGCCCAGGTCAGGGCTCATGCAGGAGGCAACCAATCAAAGTGTTCCTCTCACTTTGATGTTTCTCTCTGTCTTTCCCTTTCTCTTCCACCTTCTCTAAAAATCAATGGAAACATATCCTCAGGTGAGGACAAAAAAAAATAATAAAAAAAAGTCATATACTA
>NW_005368305.1:2645403-2693785 GCF_000412655.1 Myotis brandtii | reverse complement strand
TGTTGATGAAAACACCTTGGTGGCTGCGGTGACTGGCAGTGGCTGCAGCAGCAGGTGATGGGGCTGGTGCCTTCCCCTGATCAACCCGGCTGCCTCCCACAAAGGGAGGCCAGACTGCGGCTTAGGCCTGTTCCCCAAGGGGAGCAGGGAGCGGGCTTAAGCCATCAGTAGGACATCCCCTGAGGGCTCCAAGTATGTGAGAGGGGGCAGGCTGGGCTGAGGGCACCCTCCCCCCTGCCCCAGTGCACGAATTTTGTGTACCAGGCCCTAGTATGTATATAAGTTCCCTGGTTAATCTCTCCCCCAACACACACACTCCCCCTATCCAAAACTTCCCTATGAAGTTCATCAGTTTGTTCACGCTTCTAAGTCTCTGTGTCTATTTTTGATCATCAGTTTATTTTATTCATTAGATTCCACATATGAGTGAGATCATGTGATACTTATCTTTCTCTGACTGGTTTATTTTGCTTAGCATCATACTCTCCAGGTCCATCTATGCTGTTGCAGATGGTAAGAGTTCATTCTTTTTTTACCATAGCATAGTATTCCATTGTGTAGATGTACCACTCATTTGCTGATGGGAACTAGTCAAACTTTTCTCACTGATTTATAGAAGGACTTTATGTAACTGGGTATAAGTCCTTTTTCAAGTATGTGTGACAAATATGTTCCATTGAGGTTTTTCTTTTTGAAATTTCATAATGGTAACTTTTGATAAAGACAAATCTTTACTTTTAATATTATATAATTTATAGGTCTTTTCCTAATTTTTATTTAATGTAGAAGATAACTATAGTCTCCAAATCATGAATGAATTGTCTTCTGCTATTTTCTAGAAGCTTAATTACTTTGCCTTTGACATTTACATTATAATCCACTTGGTATAGGTTTTATATATGGTGGAAGGTAGGATTTAGATTTATTTTTCTTATATTAATAGTTATTTAATATAGCAATAAAATGTTTTTCTTTACCCCAATGCAGTGCTCTGTAATTTTTCTTAAAAATTATGTATACATGGACACAATGTCTGACAAACATGGTGCAGTATAACAGTAAAGTGAAGAATGTTTTGGGACACTGTATGTTCTACCCCTCTACTTGGTTGTAGCTATACCTATACCACATTGTCATGATTAGTGTAGCTTTACAATAAGTTTTTATTTCTGATAGTGACAATCTTCCAACATTGTGTGTTTCAAAATACTCCTGGATTTCATGGCCATGTTTGATTATAAACAAAGTAGTCTTTCAACTTAAAGTCATAAACTTTACTTTTATATTTATCTTGTTTGTTTTTTTGGGGGAGGGGGGCGGGGGGTTGTTTTTTTGTAAATCCTCACCAGGATATTTTGGAGGATTTTTTTCTATTGATTCTTAGAGAGAGCAGAAAGAAGGGAGGGTGAGAGAGAGAGAAACATCAATGTGAGAAAAACACATTGATAGGTTGTCTCCAGCACACAGGATCTCATCTGCAACCCAGGTAGGCTTCTGACATATATTCTGTTTTGTTCATCTAAAAATGTTTTGCCTTTATTTTTCTCCATATGCAAAGTTCTCTTAATATTTGAATGTGCATTTAGTATCATCATGTATTCTGGAAGAAGGCTATACCTTGATTATTATGGAATATTCCTCTAAATCTCTGTTTCCTAGTTAGTTGTTTGTTCTCAAGTCTATTTTGAATGATGTTAATATTCTTTTGATTAATATATACATGATATATCTTTTTTCACTTTTTTGCTATTCATTTATTTGCATGTCTTAATTCAAAGTGGCTGTCTTTTAAGGGAAATAACATTAGGTCTTGCTTTTATATTCAATTTGATAATTTCTGCCTTTAAGTACAATCTTCATACCATTATAACATTTCCTTTAAAGGGGAGAAAATATATAAAAATGGCCATAATCACCATTTGCATTCACTATTATATCAGATCTTCTGATCTGTTCAATTAAATAATGATAATATAACACACATTTACACAACACTATTATATATGTTATAAATAAAATTACATAAATGCAGGAACAACTACAAACTATGAAAACTAGTAAGAATTCAGAAAAGTGCTTAGAAGTTAATGATAAAAAGCAATGTTACTATGTAGACACAGTTAATTGGAAAATGTAACAGTTTGAAGTATTTGCAAACATACAGAAGGATTGCTTAAGGTGAAGAAACAAAATGCAATATCCATAAAGGTAAATGATTAAAACCTTTTTATAGGACCTAAAAAATTATTGAAAATATATCCAATACTAAAAAACTTAAACATATATATTCTCCCTAAACTAAAAGAAAAATTACATGTGATTCCAATAAAATACACAACATGATTTTTCACTGAAATTGTCTATTTCCAAAATTGAAAAAGGACAATGATTAAAGAATCAACATTAGCCAAGGAAATTTTGAAGGAGGAATGGAAAGAGTGGATTCATTCATTTTACAATATTTCAAGACTTATACATAGAATAATTAAATCACAGTATGGTATTTGTTCAGTGGTGATGAATAGAACAATGAAATAAAGTAGAAAGTCAAGAACTATATCTGTGCATACATGAAAGCTCTTTGTATGGCAGAGTTAGAGTTTCAGTTCACTGTGGAAAGTATGGATTATTCAAGAAACAATATCAGGAAATTGGTTATAAGTATGGAAAAATAAAATAGAACTGAACTTTACTCCAAATCCAATTTAATCTCCACACTACACAAAACATGTGAAAAATACAAAATATTAAAAGAATGCATACAAAATATCTATTTCTTCAATAGCAGAGAACAAATGCTTAAACAGCAGACATATAATCACACAAAATATACACACACATCAAAATTAAAAGAAATTATTGAAAATTTTGTCATATTTAAATGAAAATATTTTATCTGGATAAGTAGTTTCTGAAACAAACTCTTTCCTTGACCTTAAAGTCCTTCATGCAAATTCTTCTATGTACAAATGATTTACATTTTTTGTCATTATACTGTCCCTTAAAATTAAAGACTAAAATTAATAAATACAAAAAGAGCAGATGAAATCTGCTGACAATAAAGTACACTAAATTAAGGCATCTGCACTATATGTGAAATGTGGAATGTGTCGCTAGCATCCATATTTAAAATTTATCTATGGGTTGCTAGTGTAGGTAAGCTCCAGAATGTCCATCAAACATCAAAACACAAGAATAAGACTCAGAAACACTCTCAGCTGACACCATAAAGGAGCGCACTTAATGACTACCTCTCCAGGGAAGTTTGAGGAAACATACTCTCATCCAGGCCACCACTATGGTACCTGTACACCCTCTAATACATGTACTCCTTCCATGACCAGATGGGATAGGGTTCCATTTCCTTGGGGATCTGCAAGCTGTAGGAACAATTCCACAATCCCAAACACTTTATTTTTAGTGTCTGTTAACTGCTCCCCAGTGGGACTAAAACATCAGTTCTTTTATGCACTTTTGAGAGTCAAGGGTCTGGTGCTGACATTGAAGCACGCGTGTGTGTTATTCATATCTTGTGAATCGATGTCTCATTAAAAAAGGGAAAAATCATGCCCTGGCTGGGTAGCTCAGTTAGTTAGTGTCCTCCCAATATGCCAAGATTGTGGGTTCAATCCCTGGTCATGGTAGACACAAGAAGCAACCAATGACTGCATAAATAAGTGGAACAACAAACTCATCTCTCTCTCTCTCTCTCTCTCTCTCTCTCTCTCTCTCTCTCTCTCTCTCCCTTTCTCCTACTTATTCAGAATGATTATAGAATGCTGCATAAGCTACATATAGTAAGTGAAATCACTATATGTCCTAAATATAGATTACTAATTTGCAAGGAATTGATTGCAGCATGTCAAAATGCACCTAATACTGAAAACAGAAGCAAGAGATAAATATCTATAACTAGCCATTTCTCATAAGGATCTCCAGTGCCTTGGACTTACCACTCTTGTTATTTATAACATATTTGATGTATTCATTAAAAAATTAAATAACTGATATTTGTTTGTTGTTTCTCATAAGAGTGTTTTGCATAAAAGTACATTGCAAATCTGTATATGTTTTTGTTATTTGGAATGGACTAAATTAGAGATTTTCATAGAGTAGTCTATCTTTTAACTGAAGTTAGTATTTTATTAATGCCTGGATTTATTCCAAAAGTGACTTAAGAAATATTCTAAGGAAAAAAAGCATAAAAAACTTATATGAGTGAAACACCTGTTTAGGTCTAGAGGACAGACTTGATAATTTCTGAGGTCTAAAATATATGAGAACAAAATATTTACTTCTTATCATGGGTATCATGTAGCAAAAATAAAATCTAAGGATACAACTAGACTAGATAAGGCTGAGCTCTACTTTGACTTAATGATTGTCAGATTTTTACTTGATATTTTCTTCATTATCTTCCTTTATTATAATTAGTTTTCATAATGAGGCACTATAGATCTCTTTACATGAATACCCTTGTACAACTCCATATTGAGTCATATATATGGATTTTGTCTCAAAATATTTAGAAATCATACTGATTTATAGTGAATAACAAAAATAATCTATATATATAAACGGCTAATATGCTAAGTGTCCCTCCAACCATCCGACCGGTCACTGTGACATGCACTGACCACCAGGGGTCAGATGCTCAATGTAGGAGCTACAGTGACATGCACTGCCCATTTACAAAGAAACAGCACTGCGGACCTAGTGCTGACAAAGCAACACTTGGCTTCCCCCAAGTGGGACAGGCCCTGCCACCACCCCAGAGTGACAGCCCACCAAATCACAGCCAACGCTGCCGAGACCCCATGGCGCCAAATGCGGCCCACAGCCCAGCCCAGAAATGGTGGCTGTGGGCACGGGGTAATGATGTCACGTAGCAGCGCCTGGCTTCCTCTCCCTAGAGACTAGCTTCCTTGGAGTTTCTTCAGCCCAGGAACACAACTTGCTTTATAGCCAGGTGCAAAAATTTTACACTTTAACCAAATGTCTGTGAAGCATTTTCCCTTGCCTCATCTCATTTGGTTCTATAGAAGTCCTGGAGTAGGTAGATAAGAGACTTAGTAGAATCCTATTTTATTTTCATTAGCCAGAAAACAGAGATTTAGAAAGTTTAGAGACTTGACCCGACTGAAAAGAAGTAAGAAATGGTGGACCTTGAAAATGACTTCAGTTTTTCTCACTGTGCAGAATATAGTCAAACATTGCTGCAGTTAAATATTTTACCCTTTGTTCTCCCTGAATGATCTACAATAATAATCTGCTTCGTGTTGATATTTACTGCTGTATTGCTGACAATTACCTGAAAGAGAAGTTGGGGTGCTTCACTGGGCTAGAAAAAGTTTAGCTGAATCAGAAATCAGGTCCAATTAAGCAAGTTTATTCTATATATGTAAAAGGCTAAGTTGACTCACGCATGCACGATTCATATAAAGCTCTCACTGGCGCCAATCACATGCGTGTGTTTTGATTTGTCATTGCCGATCGTGAATTTGGTTCACACTTCTATTATAGAGAAAGGGCAAATAGCGATATTAAAATATTTCTTCTAATTAATTTCCTTTCAATTACAGGAATCCATTCACCTGGCCACTAGTATAATATAATTCATATAATATAATATAATATAATATAATATAATATAATATAATCTATAATAATAAAAGTGTAATATGCTAATTAGACTGGATGCCTTCCGGACGTCAGGCAGCTGCAGTGGCAGCAGTGGCATGATGGGGGCATCACCTTCCCATGATCGGTTGGTGGCCCTCCCTCAGGGAGCAGGCCTAAGCCATCAGTAGGACATCCCCTGAGGGCTCCCGGACTGTGGGAGGGGGCAGGCCGGGCTGAGGGAACCCTCCCAGTGCATGAATTTTTGTGCACTGGGCCTCTAGTATAATACAATATAATATAGAACTGCTGAAAATTTTTAAAGAATTTCTTTATACCTTTAATAAAAGTTATTGGTATGTCATGCTAAACACAGAATGAACTAAAAAAGTAATTCAGATATTGAATATCTTCTGAACTCATTATTATGTGACTCATTCTTGAATACTATTTTTCGGGCTGGAGTGTTCACATATACAACCCATGAATGCCACAGGTCCACTCTTATTATCTCTATAACTGTTATAATTGAGTTATTCCTTAATTATACTGAATGAAAATTCTGAGATTCTATAGTTTTATTTCAAGATGCATATAAGAAATGTTAAAAAATTCTTCATAAAATAACCTTGATAAAATGAAAATATATTAAAATATATATTTTTATTTGTCAGTGTTTACTTTTCAATTCTCAATTTTAAGTATAGAGTTCTTGTTACAAAACAGTTTACTTTGTCTTTCTGTTTCTTTATAAATAATAAATGTATGCTTTCAATTGCAGATTATTTTTGTGTTACAATCATTATTGTAGTAGGCACTGAAATAACCCAGGAGGTGCTCATGTGCCTGTAATGGAACTCTATCTTCATGACATAAATAAGTAAGCAGGTTTTAAAAGGTTATTTGTTTTCCAGATATTAAACAGTATGTTAAGGCTTCAGGATTTAGCATCATAATCCATATTTGCATGCAAGTGATCAAAAAGAAAGCCAAGGTTTTATTACGGATTTAGAATTGCCAGACACCAAGAAAAGCCATTAGAGGGGGAAAAAATGTTGCTTTCACAAACAAAGCTTTCTCCTCAGTTGACAAACCTTATCTGCTTGATAGTTTATTGTATAGAGGGGAAAATGTGTTTTTATGCCAAGTCAGTGACACAGTAAATATTCCTAAATCCATTTGGGACTAACTCATAACTCAACTCCTGCTTGACAATATTCCCAATGGTGTGCTTTATTTATCCCCTCTCAAATATAAAATATATTCAACACCACGGAGGTTCTTCAACATTTTAGCTATTAAGTACTTCTGAACCAAAACTGTATTATCCAAGTGTATCATCCAACATAGCACTTTTCAAAACTGTATTATCCAAGTGTATCATACAACATAGGTTTTCTTACATTGTTTTCAGCTAGTAAGGATATGTCTAAAAAGTCCCTACTTTTTTTCACGTATCTTCCCATGTAGTGGTAACTTTAAATTTCATGGTGTCTTTCCCATTCAAATATGTCATTCGTAATATTAAGTTAGTGTTTAGGATCAATATACATAGATTCTTCCAGTCTGTCACTTTCTCCATATGGCAAACCTTGAATTTTCTTTTAGAAGCCTTTGTATTGCCAAGGTTTTTCTTGCTGTAAAATCGCCCACATTCAGTTTTATGTTGATGAAAGATGTTTCAGTTTACCCAGAAAATTCTAAATCTGACATATGCTAAAGTATCCCTACTGACACTCACAATAGTATAAAGGAGGTTAACTGCTCGGTCAGTGGGACAGGCTGCTCATCAAAATAACTGGGATAATAACTAAGGCTGAGTCTGTACAAATTGGATTTTTTCCAACGGGTTTCATAGCCAATGCTTTGCAATAAGATTGTTTCCATGCATCTGATGTCAGCTGCCAGGAGTACTCTCCCCATGACACAATCTCCTGGGCCTAAATGTAATCATTATCTCCTAAAGAAAAGCATTTATTCAGACCTCTTCCCAGGACACTTCACAGTAAGAACTGTAGTATTAGCAACCCACAGGGCCAACACTACATAACAGTAGGCAGAGAGAGCAGAGGCCTTTCAACACCACATACTGCCAGCTAAGACTTTTTAGTTTTGGTGTCAGTACTTAAGGGCTTTGGGGAGAACTGTACATTATCTGTGTACCTTCTGGAATTTTCACCTAAATGACACAATACATCAGCATATTAACAACAGCCCAATGTTGAAAGGTATCTGTGGTCCAGACAAGTCTACTTCTACTAAGAGATATGTTTGCATAATCTCAGATGGAAGTACCTTTTTTCCATTGAACTCCCGTGACCATTTGCAGCTTTTTATCATTATTTATCTATGGCAGTTCTTTTTGCACTGTAATACTCTTTCCACTCGTACTGATATATAATTATTTTTTAAACAAAAATTCCATTTGATTTCATCTGAACCTGCTTCGTAACAGCAAGCACAGGGTCTTGATCCATCACCTATCTGAAAACAAGTCCATGAAAATGGTGCTCAGACTGAAAAGAGGAAAGGGTAGCAGTTTAATGGCACTGGAAAAATAAACACCCACTGTGAATGGTAAGACTGCAGTAAACAGGATCAAACTTTGACAACAGGAAAATGCAAAAAAAAAATTTGTTCTAGTTGATATCCTTGGAATTTTTCTTTTGTCAGATAAAAATAAAAGAATGCTCATTTCTTACATGATAGAAACTTCCTCTGTTTTACCAACGAGTGCCTTGGGTTGGACATTCATATTTAAACATTTGAACATTCTTATTTAACATTTATCATTATCAATATAGAAGTAGAAGAATTTCATGCCACTACTTGTTGTTAGTTCTAGAAACACAAAGGTCTGGCTATTTTTAGTAGAATCATAGTTTTGGGAACTTCATAACAAAAGCTATGACAGTTCTAAAAAAAAACTATCACAGTAAATTACTAAAGAAAGGGGAAAATTTAAATAATAATTTTCCAGTGCCAACATTTCCTATTTGCTACAAATTTCTTTCCCTGATACTCCTATGATACTTTTTTCAAATCTCAGAAATATATCTCTTAAAACACACACACACACACACACACACACACACACACACACACACACACACGAGAGAGAGAGAGAGAGAGAGAGAGAGAGAGAGAGAGAGAATGAGAGAGGATCTATGCCTGTGTTCAATATAAAAAGGGGTTTTTACGATGGTCAAAATGAACATGGATTGTGACCATATAGTGCTTACAATCTGGCAGGGAAGTCAACATTATCAGACACCTCCACAAAGAGACATACAATTGTAACGAGTTATAGCTACACGATGTTAAGAGAAGATAATAGGGTCAGGCATAGCAAGGAAGGCTTCTGTCAGGAGGTGACTAGCTTGTTGATATACTAGGCAAAAAATAGGTGACAGCAATGATCTCCTTAGGGAAAAACAAACAGATGCAAAGACCTAAGTGGGAGATCACATGACAGGGAAGAACCTAAGGACTTCTGGTGGTTCCTGGAATCCAGGAAGGGAAGGGAGCATTGTGGGATAAGTTGGGTGCATTTAGAAAAGTGCTAAACCGCAAGAGCATGTAAGTCATGATAAGGAACTTAGTCTATAGAGAGATATGACGTCTCAGTCTTGTGTCTCTAAATCTCTCTTTGGCTGCTTATGGAGAATAGACAGAATAGGTGCCTCTGTGTCTATAATAATTTAGGAGCCTCTGGAGTAGCCCAGGGGCGACATTATATTATTTGGGACTGGGAAATGGTGGTCCCAAATGGAAAAAAGTGGATGAATTTCAGAAGATTTTTTTTGTAGGTAAATATGACCAGATTAGGTGACAGAATTTGTGGAATGAGGGAGAGAGGTGACAAGATGATGCCTATTTTTTTATCTGGTAAATTGTGAAGTCATATACTGAGCTCAGAAATGTCTAAAGAGTATATTTGGAGGGAGAACCAAGTGCTTAGTTTGCAGCATGTTAAATTTAAGGCACTTAGGAAATTGGATGTATCAAACTGGACCCAAAATACATACATTCATGATAGTAATTATAAACTTTGCTTTCTTTAAGAATTTTGCACTCTTCTTTTTAAAATGAGCACTGCATAGTATAACATGTTTCCTCTTTGTTCTACCTTTTGGAATTGGGATTACTAAACCTAATTCATGTAACCACCTTAGTATTCATGGTTAGCATATTATGGTAACACTAATTTCTAACTGTGCTTTTGTGGCTCAAGCGTCTGGTATGATTTCAAGTATATAAATATATACCTAAAGGTATTAAGCATAAAATATCGATCTGGTTGAGAGCATATACAATTTTTAAAGTGTATCAAATAGATAGTATAAGAATAAAAAATAATGTTTATTAAAAACTATTAGAAAGTATCAAATAATGTTTGCAATTATTATGATAAGTCAACTAATGTTATTAGAATTGATATTTACAAGTCTTAAACATCAGGAAATTTGTTTCAGCAAAATAAAATTATTTTAAATATTACATATGAAATGTTATTAAGCAAACCTTAATATATAGAAGGCATATTAGTTTTATAGAGTGACCATCATTGCTATTATGTGTATAGTAAATTATCTTTAGATATATATGGATCTATTTACACAGGCATACACATCTCCGGTTCAGACATTATTGTTTAATGTTTAAATTCATCAGTGCTTTAGTTAAACCAGAAACAATAGCAGAAACAGACAAAAGTACTATTTTACTGACCAAGACTAATTGAAAATGCCACAGTGAGAAACATAACCATCATAATAACCACCACCTCTTCAACTGTCCTGCACTAATAACTAATGGATATCCCATTGCCTCATTATTGTACTACTTCTCCATTCATTATTTCCTCCAAGAAAGTTCCCAGTGTTCCATTTATTTTTTAAAGGGATTTAATGGATGTGCTATGAATTTTCAATGAGCTATTTGAAATTTGGGGAAGCTAATTAGGAATGTATTTACTTTCTCTTTTTTTCAGGGTGATTAATTCCATTAAAGAATTCAGCCTAATGTTACTCCAAAGAAAAAATAGGAAGGGAAAAGAAGATACTACTTCTACGGACTAATGGACTGCTAATTAAAAAAATTGAATTAAGCATTAACTCAGAAGAGACATTTTCAATATATAAATTATTTCTGTTTAGCCTTCTATTGCCAGGTTAATTAAGTAAATCCTTTGGCCTTATTGCCATTAGTAAATGAAAATGTATTTGAATTAACTAAGTCTTATGATTTACACAAGGGAATCTATATCAGTAAATATATTTCCTTTGCTAAGAGCTTTCATTACATCAGATGTTTTATTTTTAAAAAGTCAGCCTTATTCATGGAAAACAAAAATTCGTTAATTATCTAATTGTTGGCCAGATAAAATCTCTGGAGTTTCTTATGTGGTTGCTTTTAAGAAACAAACCCTATACATTTCCATGTTTTCCAAATGTGTGAATTCAATCAGGCTTAGATGGGGTCCTCCATTTCTTTAAGGAAAGTAAAAGATGAAAAATCTAGACTATCTTCCTCAAGTTTCTTTATTTAATAAAAAAAACTCAAGGACCTAAGCAACAAAAGCAATTCTTAAGATAAATGAGTAAATCATGTACCAAAGGAGTACAAGGTAATAAAATATACATAGAAGAAACCTACGCTAAAACAATGACTTCTTATCTGTCTTCCACATACTTAGACTCATCATTTTATGCTACACTTATAGCTATAATAAATTAATATAACCTAATATATCCTTTTTGTTTACCTCTTAAAAGTGGTCCTTCTACAGTATTTTGAGCACACTAGGAAAACGTACTGGCTGCCTGCTTTAAGACTTATGTAATCCATAGCACCATGATTCAGAAATAAATTCCTAAACAACAATCTCTATGTTCTCTGAAGGGCATAGCCATTTCTATTGCTGGCATACTGAGCTGTAATATGCTGGAAAATAAACTAAGGTTATTACGTGTCTTCTACCCTTCCTCTCAAGGAAATTTCAATTGCTAAGCACCTAATTACCAAAAGACAATATCAGTTCTAACAAACCTTGCTCTTTATAAAAATTCATCCACAGCATTTTCTGTGTGGTGACATTTTGATAAAAATATATTCCTAAGAGCAGCAAGAGATGCCTATATCAAATAGTGGGGAGAAGGAGGGATAAAAAGAAATATGTCAAATTTAAACTAAGTAAACTATAAAAATGGCAAAACAATAGAATCATAGGTATGAACCAGGAAAGTAAGGAATTTTCTAGAGAAATTGTCTTGACTTTTCAAATCCTATGAAAATAGCCATGTAATTAATGCATTTATCTGATTTATCCAGTAATTAGAAAGCCCAAAAATATATATGTAGCTTAGAATTTAATTTGTCTCCTGATTTCAATTCATTTTCCTATATGTGATTTCCCTTTTCTTCAGTTTTTTTTCAGTATTAATATTTATAAGCAGCCACAAAATCTCCTTCAATGACACAAAAGGAATATGTCAGTCAATAATCCAACCAATCAGGAAAAGTTTTATTTCTAGTTCCACCCCCATATCTCCATATACCACAAGTGATCAAAGTCATAGAATAAATGCTTGATTTTTTTTCATACTCACCTACAGATATGTTTATTGATTTTAGAGACAGGAAGAGAGAGAGAGAGAAACATCAATGTGAGAGAGAAGCATCAACTGGTTGCCTCTTGTATGCACCCCAACAGAGGATGGAATCTGCAACTAAGGTATGTGCCCTGACTGGGAATCAGACCTACAACCTTTCGGTGTATAGGATGACTCTGCAACTGAGCCACACTGGCCCGGGTGAGTGCTTGATTTTTATGAATCAAAAGGCCAGGGATTTTATCTCATCTTTACAAATCATTAGTCAAGATACTTTGATAAAATACTTGTTCATTCTGCATCTGTTTACTCACATGCAAACATTAGTATTTCAATCTTTCCCCTGTCTATTCCTCAAAGCTGCAAATATAAATTTTGGCAATGCATTGTGAAACAATCCTAAAAAATTAAAAAATTCCATAAAGATATAGGTCATAAACATAAAAAATTATATATTTTGTATCTCCAGAAAGATGACAAAAAATAACAATTAGTGAATAATGTTGGTTTTAATTTGTACATTAATTTATAAGGTTTTTTAGTAAACCTCTCCTATGTGGTTTTTTTGGGAAGACATTGCCTGTTTTTTATTGTGGACACAAAACATTTAGGATATACTCTACACTTTCTAATTATTTTTATATTGCAATATGACATGAGTTGGATAGAGAATGTTTAGATACAATAGGATGCTAAAATGTAGAAAGAGAATTCATTACTGAAAATTCCATTTTTTGATTCTATAGTAACACAAGGCATAGGATACATATGTGACTAGTCTTAGTCATTATCTGGTGTTCAATTAGCAAAATGTACAGAATTTCTTTTCAAGTCAGCAATTGTTCACTCTAAGGATTGTTTCCCAGCATAGGCAATATATGCTCAAACATTTAGCAGAGTTTCTAGAACATAGCTGATGTTGAGTAAAAATTAGCTTGCTTCTTCTATTTCTGATGGTAAAATAAGTAAGGCTATCAGGTTTGTTTGTTTGTTTGTTTTTATACTAGCAAATCCACCTTTTTCCTGCCAATAATTTTACTAGAAATAAATAACACTATGTAAGTACTTGGTATGTACTTTTTCATTAAAAACCCAATAGATCTATAAGTTATTATTTATCATTAAGAAATATGGGGTGTCCCAAAAATGTATATACATGCTTTGAATAACTATAAAGGCAGTGATTATTAAAATACATTTCATTTTCAAAATTGAGCTCTCAGCTGTGAAAGTGTATACACATTTTTTGGGACACCCCGTATAAATTTAGCTTTGAAACACAATTAGCAATGAATTATTTGCAACCACTGAAGTCAGCAAAAATTAGGACATTCTTTTTAACTGGAAGGAGCTCCCATTGGCAATGATCAAACTGAAGGCAATTAACTTACTTCTGGAGCCTGAAGAGTTCCTCACTGCTGTGAAGGAGTCGGCACTCTGCCTGGCTGCTGCAGAAGGCGGGCAGGGTGAGAGCATCTCCAAAACTGAATCTGAGGCTGGTGTCAGAAGTAAGGGTGCTCAGCTACTGCATGGCTTCCCGACACCTGGCTGAATGGTTACAGGGACTCTTCAAAGGAGACAAGCACAAAAAAGGTGTATCAAAATATGTTTAGGAAGTATCTTTTATAAATATAGTTGCTGTTAACTGTGTGATCAACCTCAAACTATATCAGGAATATCACTAAATGGAATTTAAATAGATTTGCATAATGAGGCTTTCCAGAGGAATGTGCAATATGCTCTGATTTCAATAGATATGTTGCATTCTGGTTTTCATTTTGGAAGGAGTCTTCTTATCTCATAATTGAAAATAGCTTAAACAATCAACAGATATCTAGTTCAATTCTATTGATAGCATTTCCATTAATTCAACTTGCAAGCGAATGTTAAAAAATGTCCTTAGTCAACAAATGTATAATCATCACCTACTATGCACCAGATACATGACGCTGGGGATATATCACCGAAATGAAGCTCTTAAATCCTGCCCTCATGAAGCTAATAGTCTTATGTTGCATTGCCTGTATTTTCTTCAATAGAGAAACTATTTCAACACACAAGTCTATGAAGGAAATACACAGGTATGCCACTTGTATTTTAACCTTATGTCAGAAGATTGTTGATTTCTATCTATGTCTGAGGGTTCTATGACAATCTAAATAATAATAGACCTAGCTTTTTAAGACACAATATTTAATCCCCCCATGATTCTTATAATAGAACCAACTAATACTCAACCACTATCATTCTTAATGCAGAAATGAGCTGAATTTATAAAAATGTTCTTGAAATGAATAAAAGAATTGTAATTTTACTAGGCTATGACTTATTTCATCTACAGAAGCAAAAGTGAGGAATAATACAATTCCAAAGTGTAACAATAAAAAAATAAAACATGTATAAGATGATACAAAGATAACTCAGGTTAAATTTATTGTTCCTGCTCTTTTCATTTTTAAAGATGTCTGAATGAACTTATAGAGTCATAATTTAACTTTCTAGACTTTTGTTATTATAAAGTGATTTAACCAAGGTCAATATACATGTATCTATGAGTGAATGTAGATATAATAAATTCCTAGAAGTAAAATGTTTAGAACAAGAAGCCTCGTTGTTTTTGAAACTCTGATTATGTCCTCTTCTTTGCAGTGAAGAGGTAGTATAAATCAAGAGTAAATTTGAATTTATAATGATGCTTTATATTATTGCATTATGATAGCAAAACATAAATATTTCCTATAATGATCTTAACAACAACAAAAAAGGATTGATGACCAACAGTGTTTACATGTATTCATTTTAGCTTGAAGAGTTTAGTAACTATTATAATCCTATCTAAATTCTAATTTCCCAGCGAAAGTTCTTTTTATGTATGGTTGCATTATTTATTAATGATAACATTTCCTTTTTATTATAATACTTTTATTAAGCACTTAATGTGTGCCAAATATGAAAATATGTATTATTGAAGGCAATCCTCTAAATAATAAAATGAGATAAGTTACATTTACCTATATACTGGTATAAGAGGCAGGAGTAGAAATATTTCAATTAACCTTTGGCAAGGTAATATAGCTAGTAGTTTACAAAGCTGGGGTTTTCACCTAGGTCTATCCGACTACAAATCAATGCTCTTATATCTTATGATGTAAGATTTCAGAAAAGCATAAATTCTATAGTAAAGAAACTTAATAAGGTGCTTTTTTTAGTCCATATACTTTGACCAGTGCAATGCCAAAAACAGTTAGATTGGAATTTGAACAATACAATTTTTCCAGTGTTTCTTTTTCTTCTTGATAGTATGCTGAAATAAAACATCTCATAAGAAATTCTGATCGATTTCTTAATTCCAGGTTGATATGTTGGCCTTCTTCCACAGTCTTAGAAAATCTGGCAACAGTTAATTTGTATGTACATGTATTCCCAAGAAATATGAATCTCCCTCTAATGATTATCTTGAATGATAATACTAAACTCTGAAAGAACTAAGGAAACTGGCAAAGCTCTGGAAGTTATTACAGAATATCTTTCATAAAACTGGAACTCATGACCCCTTCCAGTCCTTAATAGAAATTTATTCCCCTCTGTCTTTGTTAAGTGTTCATCAGTTGTCTAAACATATACAGATGCTCTTCTACTTTCAAGAGGTTATGTCCCCAAAAAACACATAATTTAAGTTGAAAATACATTTCAACTAACCTACCGAACATCATAGCTTAACGTAGCCTACCTTAAATGTATTCAGAACACTTCCATTGCCTACAATTGGGCAAAATCATCTAAACAATGAAAACACTGTAGAGTATTGGTTTTTTACTCTCATGATTGCCTGGCTGGCTGGAAGCTGTGGCTCATTACCAATGCCCAGCATCATGGGAGAGTATTATACCACATATCACTAGCCCAGGAAACGATCAACATTCAAAATTTGAAGCACAGTTTCTACTAAATGGCATCACTTTCACACATCATACAGTCAAAAAATTTAAGTTGGATATCATAAGTCAGGGAATGTCTGGTACTATCAGCAAAGGCAGGATGTTAACATCTTATAAACCTTGGTAGAATCATAGCAATAATCATATCACTCAGTTTCTCTTTTAAAATAAAAAAAACAGAAATAATATTACAAAAAGCTGTAATTATTTCAAGGCATAAAATCTGAAGGTACTAAGCATGGTGCTTTATTCTTTGTAGACATGCAATCATTTTGTTTCCCTCAGGAAGCTTTTCCTAAGGTTGCCCTGAGTTTTAACCCATTGAACACAACAGAAACCCTTGAAATATTCAAAGATAACAGTAACGTGATCTTAAATATTTCCATCAATTTAAAGATCCATAGAGATTGAACAATTATGAATCCACCAAACAGTATCATTACCAATCTCTCTCCATCTTATCTCTAATGGTAAAAAATAAATAACATGAGGAAGGTGTTTTACAGTAGTCTTTAATTATATTTACCTTGTGTGAAAATGATTAAACATTTAATCATACAGATGTTTGATTCCATGATGCAAAAAAGCCAGCTGTTTCACTGCAACTCATTTACTTAATAGTCATCCTATATAATAAAAGCCTAATATGCTAAGTGTCAGACTGTTCATTCAACCATTGGACCAGTCGCTATGATGGGCACTGACCACCAGGGGCAAACACTCCAACGGTAGGTTAACTTGCTGCTGGGGTCCCGCTGGACGGGCTGTGGAGGCAGCCAATTGATGTTTCCCTTTCTCATAGATGTTTCTCTCTCTCTCTCTCTCTCTCTCTCTCTCTCTCTCTCCCTCCCTCTCTCTCTCTCTCTCTCCCTCCCTCTCACTACCTCTCTCTCTAAAAATTAATAAAACATGTTTGCTTTTGTTTATTTAAAAGAGGAATAACTTAAAAACATTTAGGGAAGAAATATAGAATAAAATTGAAAATAATTTCACATTGAGTTTTTAAATTCCATAAATATTCAGAGAGATTCATATGATTGAATATGAAAATGCATTTGTGTTACTAAATAAAATGTAATATTATATACTCAAATATAGAAAAATGTTTACAAATTATTATATACATCCAGAATCCTATGAAAAATTAATGCACCACTAGAGCATTCATTGCTTAATGTAAATGTCACAGTGTAAATGAAAACAACTAATCATCCTTTCTTCTAATAGCAAGAGTTCAGCAGTTAAATAAAACATAACTCTTGGTGACCTGAAAATTTTTATTACTGCCTTTGTAATTTCCCATTCAACAACTCAAGAAAATAACTTTAAATGATGGGTATATTTCAATAAGAAACAACCCACGGTGAAGGGCTTTTCTGAGAGGGGCAGAGGATAAGTAGAGGTGAGGATGACTTTGAAATGTTATTAAGGATCTAACGTATTCACTAAATTGTATAATGATAATTTAAAATAATATTTTTCATTGTGAAAAAACAGATACTAGTTAGTAACTGATCTAGTAAAGACACAAAATGCACTATCATAATTTAACTTTAATTACAAAAAAAAAAGAAATCCTAATTACTGAATTTGGTTGCAAAAATCTAATACAAAAAATAAATAAAAGAAATGTAAAATAAGGCCTAACTAACTAAAGATTATAGAGCTAATTAAGTATTTTTCTTTTCATAGCTAACATTTTCTTAAATGACAGAATTAAAAGATTATAAATAGTAATAAAATTTTTAATATATAAATCATCCACTATATAAATTTACTCTGTTAAAAATTTGCTTAAAATTTCCTTGAATTTCTAAATTTTATTTTTCTTCCAAGATACAAATTTGATTGACATATCTTTTTTTTTAAGTGTATTTGCTACCAAGTTTATTTGCAGACGAATAGTACAACATTTACAAAACATATTTTGTACAATCAAGTCTGCACTGCTCTCACACATTGAGGGACAAAGGAAGACTTTGTCCTCCCAACAGCTATAAACAGCCCCGGATAATGAGTTTATAGAAAACACTTTCTCTTCCTTCAGCAAAAGAAATTATTTATGAAGCTGTACCGCCAGCAGTGGGGAGCAAGAGGAAAAATTACCTCAAGGAAAGCAACAGCTCCTTTGCTGGTGGGATCCGTCACTTTACAGACATGAAATATTCATATCAGAGATCTTATATTTCAAGAGGAGTGGGTCACATATCATAGCTACAACAGTAAGCATTTTATTTATTACCAACAGGGAATGAGAAGACTCTTCAGACACAAGATCTTACCCAGCCTTTTAGAGATCAGGGTCAGCATGACTTTCCCTCTAATTCAGTTTCATATTTATATCCATTACCTGCCTCTGAATGCCCTTCTTGATGCTCCACTCCAACCTTTGAGAGCTGCCTGAGGACTGTCCTGACATTAAGTCGCATTCCTAAGTACGCACCTTCCATGTGAGGGTTTGCCTCTTGGTATTTATGAACCTAGGGTTTTAGAGAAACAAACTAAGGAAACCAGCTATTCTCTTGAGCCCAGCTACTCTGTTCCCCCAGCTCTGAGCCAAAAGCCCAGTACAAGGAATAGGTCTGATAAATAATGAATCAGCATCTTGCTCAATTGGTGGCATTTAAAATTCTTTTCAGGTGAAAAATTACCACAATTTTGTGCTCAGGGCAGGTCTCAAAGGGAGACTTGAAGCAGAAAATATTGAAGGGACCCTTGCTCAGCCAGAAGTTCTTTTCAGGCTGATGTGCATAAACAATTAGTGACCAGGACTGTGGAAGGACAAAAGAAAGGCTCCCAGGACCTGGAAAAAGGCCATATCTTAAGCTCATACTTGGGGCCGTGTGGAGACAGGCTGTATAAACAGTACATACATGGCTGGCGGGAATCTGCAGCAGCTCGGGGTCTGGGGTATCAGGTAGGTGTCAGCTCCTGACTGGCCCTGGTAGAGGGCTGCACAATCCAACACCCACACGTGTCACACATCTGCTCAGTCACGTGGAAGCCACTGCCTTCTGTCCAGGAATCCGGCTGCATGACCACAATGGGGTGAGCTCCCTTGCCACAGGTGAATGAAGAAGGCCCTTCACCACGGAAGCCCCACCAAGCGGCACCATCCACTCTGCTCTCTGGGCATGTTGGCAAAGGGCCCATAGCAACAGATTTCTAGGCCCCTGGAGATCTTTCTGTCATGGGATTCTCTTGCTCACTTGGACCTTGGTGGTTCCTTCCACATTTGTATCCCTTGGTGAAATGAGAGAATTGTTCCTTTATTCTTTCTCCCTGTCCTGGCCCTTGGTCTGCTGGGACAATATGCCAGTCCTGTTCTGTTCATTTGAATGCAGGGAAAAATAAAATGCAGCCTCCCTGCTCGTTTCAGTGAATTGGAAAGTCAGCAGACAGTTATTATGGTCACCTTAATCTGCATGGCACTGTGTCACCTTGGCAAGAACCTTTTCAATTAAAAGAGAATACCAGCAAACTCTCATTAATACATTGGTTATTTTCAGGACATGTGTCTACATACATTGTTTCTTTCCTTCCTCCCTGGCTTCTTCTTTCCCATTCCCCCATTGCATCCCTCTCTCCCTCCCTTCCCTCCACCTCTTGTCTTCTCTCTCCAGCCCCCCTTCCCTCCCTTCCTTTCTTCCTTTCCTCCACAATTTCATCACTTGTAGGTGAAATTAGAAATAATTTCATTTAGGAACTGTTATACTGTACCTTCTCTAAACAGTAATTTTTAAAATACATTAGAGTTTCAAAACATGAAATTCTGACTTCTTAGTCATGAATAAATTTGAAGAATTCAGATCAATCTATAATAAAAGTGTAATATGCTAATTAGACCGAATGTCTTCCTAACATCATTCCAGATGTCCTTCCTGATGAAGCTGGGGCCGGCAGTCTTCCTAATGTCATTCCAGACGTCCTTCCTGACAAAGCTGGGGCCGGAGGAAAACCAGCCCAGGTCCCGGGTGCCAAAGGGAAGCTGGTGCTGGCAGATAGGAGAAGGAAGGCCTACTCTTGCACAAATTTTCATGCATTGGGCCTCTAGTTTCTTAATATGCAGATGAGAAAGTGTGTGTACCATTTGTTTATTAATATTAATTACACAAGTAATACATGGATGCATTTCTTCTTTTAAAATTATATATACTAGATAGGAGTTAGGGATAGAATAGGGAGGTGGTTGTGGCTATAAAAGGTAGCAGGAGGTACCATGCTGATAGAACTACCCTGAATTTTGACTTTCATACACACCTACATATGTGATAAAATTTAGAAAACTAAATATATGTAAAACTGGTAAAATCCAAATAAGTTCAGTTTTTCAATTGTGTTACGAGCTACTGTGCTACTGTTATGCAGGATGTTACCATTGGGAGAACTAGGTGTAGGGTACATGGGGATCTCTGTCATTTCTCGCAACTGCAGTCAATCTACATAATGGTCCATCATGCACCTTAAAGTGACCCCTGGGAGTCAACAATTCCAGGGCTGTAATCTCAGCATTTGTTAATAGAAAAGAAACATCCAGAACACCAAGTTTTACATTTTCAGTGAATAATTTGGTGATTTTCAAACTAAATCTGTAATACAGTGCACCTTACCCCCCCCCCAAAAAAAAGAAAACAACAAAAAACTCAGAAAGAGCTGAAGTCCTTTAGTCAATGAAAAAGACTGACTGGCTGCTTGCTTTGGGTACCGGAGTGCATCGGTGCATCCTTATAAGGGACAGAAAATGTGGTATGAGAAATGATGAACTGCTGGGTACCCTGCCGTGCTGAGGTGGAGTAAAATCTTTACCTGCTCTTCACTGATACCCTTTCCTTTTTTAGGTAAAAAAGAAGAGAAAATGTGGATTTCTGGTGCCTGGGAAATGTGAGGTGATTTAAAAGATGCTTAGTAGTGTGGACAGGAGTCATTCTGTGTTTTTGTTGTGATGGTGGTAGTTTCTTTTTACAAATTCATTATTTTAATCTCTGATGAAAATTCTTAATAAATCATATTAAAAATAAAATCTACTTAAAATGTATAAATCCAAACAAATGCATGTATAATGTATACAAATTGAACTCACACAAAAGCATACTATACACAGTATATTAGAAACAGCTATATTTTATATTAGCAACATCTACTCTATGCACATATGTACAAAGCAGATTTTTCTAATGTGTGCACCCACCTGAATATATATTAGAACACTATAAATAAGTAGACCTGTATATCAAGCCATCCATCTATCCAGAGAGGGACACAGAGAGAACATGCTTCAAATGGCCACTCTAAGAACACTAGAGCTTACACATTAGTCAGTGAGTTAAACACTGGGCTGTGGGTCCTGGGCAAATGTTGCACAATTGTCAGCTGGATTCACAGTGATTTATAACAATAATTTATAGCAACTTCAGATAAACAAGAACTACATGGAGATTGGGAGTTGGGACCACTGGGAACACACTAATAGGTAACATGGGTGTAGAAAATATCTAGAAGCACAAGGATTACTTCTTTTGTGGGAAGAGGAGGGGGGAGTTTAAAGTCACCTTTACAACTACAGGAAAGACCTAAGAGAATGGAGTGAGAGATATCACATCTATAATGAATCACTAATGGTATATCCTGTGCCTAAGCTCTTCTGTCTGCCTAAAAGCTCTTTGAAGTCCAGCAATATCCCATGGGTAACTCCATGCCCTGCAGCTTCAAGCACACTCAGCTACATATAACAGACACCCAAGAAATACAAATTAGATATTTTTAAAAGCAAATAAAGGAAAATAATATAGTGAAGTATTCAGAGAAGTTACCTTTTGAGGATAAAGTTTCTGAGAGAAAAGATGACTCAAAAAGAGAAGTTCTGAAAGTAAAATCCATATGGTGCAATTAGAAATGATTTTGATGACAAAAGGTTATTGGAAAGATAGTTAAGGAAACCATGAAGACTATACAGGAAGAAATTCCCATAAGGTCAGATTATAAAGTGGTATGTATAAAAGAAGGAAGAATGCAGAACCAAAGATGAATGTAAAATAACGTTTGCAAAGCACTTTCAGATACATTATTTCATTAGACAGTAACCCTGCTGTCCTTGGTCTTTTCTTGTTCAGCATTTTAACACTGACTTGCAAGAGGATATAAGAAACAGTGCTTATTAAATCTGTCACACTGTGACTGACATAAAACTGGGATTTAAAAATGTCTCCATAGGTTTAATAGATGGGCCAAGACTGTCAAAATGAAATATAACACAGCCACAGCTAAAGATGCTTAGATTCAGAAACAAAGCTATTAAAGTTGAAGGGTACATCTTTAAAGGCAGTTTACATGAAATGCACTTAAGGTATTAATTGTGTCCATGATCCTAAGGGTCAACAGTTTCAGGGTTGCAATCTCAACATTCATCAATAGAAAAGAAACATCCAGAACAATAAGTTTAACAGTTGCAGTGAATTATTTGGTTCTTACTGAATCGCATCTAAACTACAGGGTGTCTCATCCTGAATTCTGGTGGGCCATGCCTAGGACAGACATCTAAGGAAAGCACAGCCAACCCCTACCACTGTAAATGAAAAATAGCTGAAAAATAAAACTAGAAATTACATCTTGGGAAAGAAGTAAGATATAGGGAAGATTTCTTCACATGTAATGTTTAAGGGGTAGGAAGAATAAGTGTTAAAGCCAGAAAACATGCTTTGGAATAAAGGATAAGACTGCACGAGGATTTTATTTTTATATTAAGAACATGCTATGCAAATAGTCCCACAAAAGGATGAGTTGGAGGCAATGAATTTGTTATTTGCTGATAGGTTCATTCTATATGAATATCAAAGATAACATTTCATGTAAGACTCACAGTTGGAGGAGATGGCCATGAAGATACCCTTCTAATGCTAATATCTTAATATCTTATGAGACTGCCTCTAATAAGACAGCCAGGTTTCGGCAGGCCCTTCTGCAAAAGCAAAGTGGCTTTCCAGCACTTGCAGAGTATGACTGCTTAGAGAAGCCTCTTATAAAGTGATGAGATAAATAGATAAGTGTATGCATCATTACTGAATATATAATGATAAGTTTTAAGACTACATATAAATGAGAAATTCACCTCAACTCCTAGGACACCACTACCTATAAACAGTGTATTCCTACTTCAATACACATGTGTGAGGGGAATATAGTTTTAATTATTTTTCCAATATATTCAAGTTTGTGATTTTTGATGCTTGGAAGTATAACATTTTTATAACTCTACAAATAGTGTGCATTTGAGTTTTCTTGTAAGTGCTACTAGCTCTGTAAACTTTAAGACTCTAATGAAGAGCACACTGTAATTTTCTTTAGAGAGATTACATGCATTAGTCAAATGGTTCTCATAGGTATAACTGAGCTTGGAATAAAATAAAAGCCAATTTAATATTTTCTTTGGGCACTCTACAATTTTCAAAGCTTTTCTATACAACTTAATTAGTTTGGCCTTCAAAATATTCTTACAAAGCAGGTAGCACTGTTATTGATTTAATTTCCCAGTCCTAAATATAAGAAGTCACTTGCACAAGTCTATGCCACTACTGGGTAGTAGATAAAATAAGACACTAAAGAATCTATGACTTCTCATAAGTCTCTTTCCACTCAACTCCATTTTTCACATTTATAGAAAAAGTTGCTCAGGCAAAGAAACTTCAACCAAGTCAGGTTAATGAAGAAGAAAACTGACAGTACTATAAAAGATGTGAGCAATAAGAAATAAAATGGAAATTCAATTCATAGAAGCCAAATTGGTAAATCATTTATGTATACTTTTTCAATTTATTTTGGAGCTAAGGGCAATATAGGTTTAAATTTATCTCAGCATATCAAAAATGAATAAGCTGAACAGAAAATATATATTAATATGAAAATAAAAGAGCAAATTTTAAAATGTGCATCTATTCCTATTGATATTGGCTTGAAGTTACCATTTTTGAGATTATTTTTATTAAAATGTGTGCTGGTTTTCCAGCATCACTAACTCTACTTTTTAATTATTACAATAATTTAATGGGAATGAACACTCAATATTAAAATTATTATTTTCATACCTAATCAATCAAGTTCTCTTCATTCAATGTCCTTAGTATCCTAGCTATATTTGCACTTATTCCTCATTATCTTTATTGCAATTCAGTATTTCACTACCTCTCGCCTGCATTAATACAATAGCTTCATAAGGGAATCCGAGGGTCGGAGGGAGACCGCATGGCAGACAGCCGCGTCTCTTGGGACAGACACAGCCCCTGACCAGGGAAAGGAGTTCCTCAGTTTTGCTGGCGCCGGGAGATTTGAGATTTGGATTTTGTGATTGCGGAAAACTGAGACTAAAGGGGGCATCCTGAGGAACTGACCAGACCATGCAGTGCCCATAAGAGAGGAGCGTTTCCCAGATCATGCAGTGCTGCAGATCCAAGCAACAGCAGCCCCCTGATCACCGCAGCCTCCTGATCACCACACCCTCTGTCTGAGGAACAGCAGCTGTACGTGAAGCCTCCCCCCACCAGCCAGAAGAGCCACCACAGCTGCGAACAGCACCCACCAGAGGAGCTGCTGCCAACTGGCAAACAGCTGCTACCGCAACCGTCCGAGCAGCAACCACAACCCAAGGAGCCCCTGCCACCCAGGGAGCAGCCACTGAACGACTCAACATCTACATATGTCAACCGTCTGAGCAGCAACCACAACCCAAGGAGCCCCTGCCACCCAGGGAGCAGCCACTGAACGACTCAACATCTACATATGTCAGCGAGATCAAACATGGGTAGGCAAAGAAACCCCCAAAGGAAAGAAAAGGAGGACTCGCCAGAAAAGCAGCTAAGTGATACAGAGGCATGCAACATGACAGAAAAAGAATTCAGAATAAGGGTCCTAGAATGCATACACCGGACGGAGGAAAAAGTCAACAACTTATTCAAGAAGCAAGAAGAAACAGATGAAAAAATCAATAACTTATGTAAGACCCAACAAGAAATGAAGAGCGATATAGCTGCAATAAAAAACACCATTGAAAGCATCAACAGTAGACTAGGAGAAGCGGAGGACCGAATTAGTGAATTAGAAGACAAGGGAATCCATGCTCTTGTCTTATCACAAGATGACATTTCCTCCATATTTTCATTTTTCCACTACTGTAATGATTATCTCTATAAACTGAAAATCAAATTATATGTCACAAGTAAAATTCTAGCTTGATACACAAGGCCCATAAGCATCTGACTTCCACCATTCTTCATGCACCAATCTCCATGCATACTAAGCCATATACTTTCAAAGACAACTTTGAAAATCTCCAATTATACTTGCAAATCCTCAAACCAACTCTCCTTTTGGAAAGGTGAGGCATCTACATAGGCTGCTTCTTCAACTTGTAGTATCCTGACCCCTCTTCTTTGCCTGGCTAACTCATCTTCCAAACTGAGCTCTACTATCTAGACAGAGAGGGGGAAAAAATCAAGGACAGGTTACATGATCAAATTTACATTAAAACATTTATTTTGGTTAATGATAGTCAATGAGGAAGAAGATAAAACAGTTAGGAGATTATTTCCATCACCCAGGATGCAGCTGGGATTTTTAGAGGAGGATAGTGTCAGGAGCAAAGATGGGACATCGTAGGGTCTGTCATGTGCCAGTATGAGCACCATGGCATAAAGAATAGAATTTGTGACTTTGACTCTATCACTTACTAGCTTTATGGTCACAGGAAAGTCATTTTACCTAAATACCGATTATCTAATCTATTTGACATCAGAATTAAATGAGATCATATGAGTGAAGAGTTAATACAAAAGCCTAGAAAAAGGGTTCTCAACCTGTGGGTCGCGACCCCTTTGGGGGTCGAACGACCCTTTCACAGGGGTCGCCTAAGACCATCGGAAAAGACATATATAATTACATATTGTTTTTGGCATTAATCACTATGCTTTAATTATGTTCAATTTATAACAATGAAAATACATCCTGCATATCAGATATTTACATTACGATTCATAACAGTAGCAAAATTACAGTTATGAAGTAGCAATGAAAATAATTTTATGGTTGGGGGCCACCACAACATGAGGAACTGTATTAAAGGGTCGTGGCATTAGGAAGGCTGAGAACCACTGGCCTAGGATATAGCTGGTAGTCAAAGGGAGAGATTACCTTTGAAAAGTGTCAAATCTGGTAAGCTTGAGAACAATTTAAGAATTGGGGAAAACATCAGATACCAGTATAACCTTATAGAAAAAAATGACTCCCTAACTTCATATGAGCTGACAACATAATGTAAAAAAAATGTTTAGATAATTTTAGCCATGGGCACAATACAATGGAGTGACAAGGATCTGTAGTCTGTGCGCTCAGACTGTGGTACTAGACTCAGTTCTCTCACACTTTCTTGTTGTGGTTATTCTTGAGCAAGTTAATTAATTTCTTGAATTATCAAATATTTTGGATATAAAGTAAGGCATTTGGACTACATAAAAGAAATATCTCCTCTCATTTTTGAAATGGAACATCTAAATACTGTGCCCATTTTGTGCATGGCACTCTACAGGGTACTAACCAGATGAGGACCTTTTATTAAATTAACATTTAAAAATATAAATTAGAAATTAGCTACAATCATAAAAGAAAAAGGCAACTTCAAATTCTATAATTATTATAAAAAGAACTCTCATCTCTTTTGCAAATATCATATTAAGGTATTTATCTTAATAAAAATATACATAAAAGATGTTCATTAGACATAATGGTGAACTGAGGAATAGGAAAGAACTAATGTTTAAAAACAGAAGAGTTGTTATGGAAAGTAGATTTGACTAGATTAGTATGTACTTATTTAAATGAAAAATTATACGGTAAGTGTTAGCAAAAATTAGCATGTTTAAAATAACAAAATACATATTCTAACTATGCCACATCAAGTCCACACTCAAACTGTATTCCCTTTGTTAAGCCTTGCGTGACTCCTAAGTATGGTTGGTCAATTATAGTTTAGGCTTCCTATAATATAAATTTAATACTTACGACATTTTGTTTTTTGTCAACCTACCCATCTTCTTGAATGATCCATGCATTATCTCTTTACTATTCCAGTCTCAGATTTCAGAAAGTACTCCATGAGTACAAGTCATTAAAATGTTTATAAATTTAGTAAACTTTACTAAAAATAAGTTTTCATATGACCAAATACTTGAAGGGACTAGAGACATGGTTATTATGGTCAGTATTTTTAAATTATGGAATTTAATTAGCATTTCATAACATTTGTGCAATAAAAGGTAAACATAATGAGAATATAGCTATTTAGAAAGTCTATTGATTTCTATGGTTTTATTGATATTCATAATATGATCATTAATGGCACTGATGATTTGAAATGCATGTTTTCAGATTTATTTTTAAATAAACAATTGCAATATTCAAATAGCAGAAAAATAATTTTGGGTAAAAAGTACTATGGATTTGATTAAGAAGATTAATTCTCATATTTTAAAGCACAATTTATTTCTTCTTGATTTTAGCTATTAAAATAAGTACTAATTCTCTCACAAAACTCTCTCATTAAGTGAATTATTCTTCACTTATTTAACAAATATTACCTTCTTAAAAATTTCCCTGATAATCATAGATGTTTTAAAATATTTAATACTCTAAAATCATTTCTAAATATTTAGAAAAGTGAACAGTATTTATAGAGAACTCATTTATCTAAAAACTATTCAGTTTAAAACTGGAAAAACAAGAAAAACAAACAAAAACTCATAGACAACAAACTGTGGTGGTTACTAGAAGGAAGAGGAGGCACATACTAAACGATAAAGTGGGCCAAACATATAGAGATGGAAAATGATTTGACTTTGGGTGGTGGGCACACAATGCAATATACAGATGATGGATGTATCATAGTATCGTATACTTGAAATCTATATGATGTTATTGGCCAGTGCCACCTCCCAAAAATTAATAGAAACATAATAAAAAATTAAACTGAGATGCAAAATAAAATTTAAAAAACATTTCAATAAACAAATCTTTTCCATAAAACTATTGAAAATATCAAGTATTACTTAAGGCAGGTAAGAAAGTATTGAAATTACAAAAGGTTTTTACTCAAATTAATATTCTTTCCTGTATTTAATAGGAAACTATTATTGTAAAGAAAAAAAAAGTGAGAATGGGGATATAGTTTTTGATAGCTTGACTGAATGATTAATTCATTTCAAAAAGTGAGCTGACTGTTGGAAACCTTTGTTCTGGATTTCCAACTGCAATTCCGATTCATTTTTAAAAGCTGCCATGTGTAAATAGATGGTTAATTCATATATTGAGCTGAAGTAAAGTTTTTAAGACAAAATGGATGAGTTTCTAAATTGTTGGTTTGTAAGTTTGTGTGTTTTTTTCAAATGACAAGAGAAAGTTTACTTAAAAAGTTACAGAAATAGTCAAAGTGAGTCAGCTGGGCTTTCAAACAGCAAGTTACAGAGGCAAAAGAAGGGCCCTTGGAGCATAGGAGAGAGGAAGGCAGAGGTAGGGAGCCTTAGGGGAAGAAGAGGGGGAGCTTGCCTGTTAGTCCATTTTTGAAAAGACCTCACAAAAACAACATATTTGATAAATTTTTGATGGAGTCATTAAAATTAAAGTTGCAATTTTTGTGACAGTGATAAAAATGTCTCTCATCCAAAATGCTCAGGCATTCAACTGAGTTAAGAACATTAGAACCAAGAGACTCATTAAACGTTTTGGCTTCAAGATATAAGACAGCTATAAAATTTGGAAACTTTCCCAATTTTATGTTGTAGACTTGATGGACTGTCTTATGGTGACTATTTTAAAAAGAACATTAGAAATCTTTAAAAGATTATAATTCTTAGTTTCAAAGGAAATTCTAGAGTTAATTTTAAAAAGGACTTAGAATAACATTTTAAGGATCATGCAATATAATTCACTCCTGCCTTATTAAAGGATACACAGAAAATGGGTCTCAATTTGTTTTATTTTTATAGTTGAACTTATTTTGTCACTTTTTGGAAGGGATATACAGGGGTGTGTTTTTTCTTGTTTGAGAGTCTTTGAGTTTGTTAGGATGATCTATCCATATGACACTGTTAGACGTTTTTGCTGAGTGTTTCTATTGTCTTTTATTTTCCTCTGAATTATAGATTTTTTTAAGTTGTTAGCATGAACTCTCAAAGAGGTAGTTACAGCCATTTTATTTGCGTTTTCTTCAAAATGAAGCAACACTAATGTTGTCTGTATGTACTGTTAGTGATTGCTGACCCTGCAAGTTTAGCCGATAAATGTGAGTAATGGTGGATTGCCCATGTAGGTACAGCCTTTTAGGTTTTGTAAAAACCACACACATGGGAGTGATATTGCCAATATAATCACAGAATCTTCTCATTATGGTGAGGACTGACCTGTAAATAAGAACTGGCTGATATTCTTGAGGTGTTATGAAAACAAAGGAGACAGTTTGCTTGATATGAAAAAACAAAAGCTCCTTAGGGATGTTCTCACGTAATTCTGCATAATTAAAGCTGGAAGAAATTGCTAAAGAAGAATTTAAGAAGAAACAAAAGTGGGGTTTTGGGGGAAAACAGATCATGAAAAAAATTGCACAAAAGACCAAAGTGAATTTATAATCTTTTCTTCCAAGATAGACTCGTCATATTCTCAATAAACCCTAAATGCTATGCAGCTCTTTCCAAAACACTCAGCAAAAAGGTCTGAGTGCTTCTTAACACAGATATTCTGAAAAATAAAACTAGATTTGATGCCTCAAAAATAGCACTTAATAATCAACTACTAAGCAAAGATGTAAATAGAGTAATTTTTTTCTTTGATCTTTGTCTTTTGGCCAACTTTCCTTTTTCAGTATTTACTAGTGGCCTGGTGTATGCTCAATAGTTACAGCATCAGACTGTGCACCAAAGTGTCTCAGGTTTGATTCCTGGTGAAAGGCACATACCTGAGTTTTGGGTTCGCTCCCCTATCCTGGTTGGGGCACTTGTGGGAGGCAACCAATCGATATGTCTCTCTCACATCTCTCTCTCTCTCTCTCTCTCTCTCTCTCTCTCTCTCTCTCTCTCCTTTCTTCCCTCCTTCCTTTCCATTCCCTGAAAAACAATGGAAAAAACATTCTCAGGTGAGGATTAACAAAAAAAGAGAGAGAGAATAGAAAAAAATGAACAAACCTTCATTAACATTATGGAAAAAGTGTGATTAAGTAAAGTAGACTACTACGCATATACAATTACAGGGGCACATCAATAGTTAGAGCATCAGACTGTACACCAAAGTGTCTCAGGTTCAATTCCTGGC
Organism: Myotis brandtii; assembly: GCF_000412655.1. Classification (NCBI taxonomy): domain Eukaryota; kingdom Metazoa; phylum Chordata; class Mammalia; order Chiroptera; family Vespertilionidae; genus Myotis; species Myotis brandtii. Next base: position 2,663,274 of record NW_005368305.1, on the reverse strand, counting down.
AATTACAGGCTTTAATTTCATTATCACACTGCACCTATGCAAACTCATACATTGCAGTTTTCCTAGTTATTATTTCTAGAATGTTGCTGAAAATATGCATTTGTATTACTTGCTCTAATGTACATTAGCAAAAGTTATATTTCACATAGTATATTTCTTATATATACTATATTTCTTACATATACTTGTACATTTCACTTGACAGGAATCAGGAAGGAAAAATTAAGGTACTTTATAAGAAAGACAAGAGGTGCTGAAGTTCATTGGGTTCCTTTGAATGATCAGACTTACAAGATGGCATAACTAGAGGCACAGATATTGAGGACAATGCGTGAGGGGAGCAAAGACAATGTATCCTACTTTTGAGCACCAAGTAGGGAGGAAGGGTCATTCCTACAGCCAATAGCAAGCCAACCTTTTTAAGTAATGTGTTCCCATTTTATCTAAGTAATATATTATAATTCTCAATCATATTTACATGCTTAGGTTTTTAAGATAAGCATTTATTAAATAACTAAATAAAAGCACTACCAAATAAATAACTTATGAGAAAATTCAACCAATTGTGTCACAATTTCTATTTACAAGATAAGAGGTTAACACTCTGAAGAACTTTTCCCAGCCTGGTTTTTAGCCTAACATAAGAGAAAGTGTGTGTGTGTGTGTGTGTGTGTGTGTGTGTGTGTGTGTATGAAATTAATATTATGCAGTGGTTATTTCAGAGGAGAAAAGAATATATCTACAGCATCCAGGGACCAGATGCCCTATAAAATAGATCTACATTTCCTGGAAGATTAGAAAGATTTTTATAAGTATAACAATATAGTTCTGAAGACTGAGAATTATTATTTGACCAGAAATTCTCTGAAATCATTGCATAGATTTGGCAATTTATAGTAATCCTGGCAAACATTTATCAACACCTGACAAATAGATTGGGTTGAGGGGAAGAGAGGTATACATTTTTTTAAGATGCCTCCAAAAGCATAGCACAGCAATTGAAGAATAAGGATAATTTTGGGGTTTTCATTTTGAGACAGCTGACTGGTTTCTGTGTCAGGCATTCAAAAATGTCTAGCAAGAGACAGGAAGATCTCTCACTAGGCCTGACCTAACTGTCATATGATATGTAAATCAAGAGGAAATTAGCCCAACCAGTGTGGCTCCATGGTTGAGTGTCCACCTATGAACCAGAAGGTCCAGGTTCAATTCCAGGTCAGGGCACATGCCTGGATTTCAGGCTTGATCCCCAGTCGGGGGCATCCAGGAAGCGGCTAATCCAGTGATGGCGAACCTTTTGAGCTCAGCGTGTCAGCATTTTGAAAAACCCTAACTTAACTCTGGTGCTGTGTCACATATAGAAATTTTTTGATATTTGCAACCATAGTAAAACAAAGACTTATATTTTTGATATTTATTTTATATATTTAAATGCCATTTAACAAAGAAAAATCAACCAAAAAAATGAGTTCGTGTGTCACCTCTGACACGCGTGTCATAGGTTCGCCATCACTGCTAATCAATGATTCTCTCTCATCATTGATGTTTCCATCTCTTTCTCCCTCTCCCTTCCTCTCTCTGAAATAAATAAATACATATTTAAAAAGAAGAGGAAATTAAATGTCAACAGTTTCTAAAAATAACAGGTGAAGCCATGCAAGCAAACGGGAAGCAGAAAACATCAGAGTTAATACATTGGGTTCTAAAGTCACATAGCTCCTGCTTCTTATGCTGACTCTGCCTCTTAATAAAAATATCACCTGGGGAATTAACATCTTTAAGCCTCTAGCTTTTCACCCCTAAATGTGAATATTAATTCTAGGCACCTCGTCCAAGTAGTCATAAAACTGAAATGGGTGAATGAATGTAAGGTGCTATATGAGACATATAAGTGCTCATTAAAATATCATAATGACTGCTAACTTCATTACTCAACTACCTACCATCTACTAAGAAATAAGAAAGGAAAAGGATGAAGCCTCAAGGCAAAATAGTCTAATGTTTTCCTACATCAAACATATCAATAAAAGAAACCATTCAGGACTTTTTAAAAAGAATAATCTGACAAAAAGTAGAAAAAATAGGGGAATATGTTGCTAGAAAATTTACAAGGCAGTAACTGCTTACTGAGATATAAATAAAAATTTCAAAGAGTAGGAAAAATGAATAAGGCTTTTATTGTGTCTCTGGAGAAAAGAGAAATTAAGAACCGATATGATAATAAAATATTGGCTAAACAAGATGTGTATAAAGATGAAAATGAATAATTATCACATACAATAAATTCCCTATGTTGAGTTTATCATGTGTTTATTGTATATTAGTGATAATACACTCCTTAAAATATGCTTATAATTTTAATTTCTTAACCATGTTTATGGATTATATAGACTCTCCGGAATAGAAAGAATTACTTTACGATGTTCTATAAAAAGTGATCATACATATTTATTATGTTGCACAAAGATAAAAAATTGATTTTATTGGTTATTTTGCTACTTTAAACATACTATAATTTCATATGTTTTTATGGTTACTTTTAATTAGTATAAATCAATTTATGTGCACTTATAGACATCATTCTTGAAGTCCAAATGTAAATTATTTCTGTTTTCAGTGTAGCATATTAAAATAAATTTTAGGTAAAGGTGCTAGCTAATTGAAATATAAATATCTTAATTCATTTCACAGGTTTTTAGTTTGTAATTTGGTGCCCTCAAAATACATATGCTACAAATTTAAAGGACAAATTTGGTGTTCCTTTCAAGGTTTTAAAATCATTTGAATAAGAAAGATTGTTTTATTTACTTTTAACAGATGTTGTCATTAGATTTTTTTATTGCATCATGGTAAGAACACAACATGAAATCTGTACAATACAGTTTTGTTATGTATAGACACAATGTTGTACAGCAGATCTTGGAAGCTTATTCATCTTGCCTAAATGAAATTTTACACCCCATTTTTTCTCCCCCCACCCCCAGGCCCTGAGAACCATTCTATTCTTTGCTTCTATGAACATGACTATTTGAGATACATTATGTAAGTGAAATCACATAGTATTAGATATTCTGTGATTGTTTTATTTCACTTGGCATACTGTCCTCAAGCAGAATCTCCCAATTTTTAAAAATATATTTTTATTGATTTTATTGATTTCAGAGAGGAAGGAATAGGAAGAGAGAGATAGAAACATCAATGATGAGAGAAAATCATTGATCAGCTGCCTTCTGCAGGCCGTACACTGGGGATCGAGCCCACAACCTGGGCATGTGCCCTGACTGGGAATCGAACCATGACCACCTGGTTCACAGGTCAATGTGCAACTACTGAGCTACACCGAATGGGCATATTCTGCCAATTCTTATGTTGAATTTTACCATGAACTTTTAGCAAAGGTTTTGTTAATTTATTTTTGTTTTCTTTATTTTTTTATTTGTCTTTTGCCTTCTATTTCAATATTAAATATATATGTATTTTAAAATATATTTTATATACATATTCTCTTCCAATACATATACATATACATATATGTATATGCATATGTATATGTATATGTGTATGTATAGAATAGAATATATATAGTAACATCTTAAAGAATGAAAAGGGCAAAATAATGTAAACTATATTTAGCTTTTACAGAAGTGAAAAGATATGATTAGAGAGGCTGTAAGAGAATACAATGGATTTGCATAAGAGGTAGACTGAAGGTTATAAGATTCCTAAGTGAGCTAAGTGGTACCATGATAAAAACAGAAGTTAGAGAGAAAGGGTGTATGTGGGTGACTTGGAATAATAGCTCTTACAATAATAGGATAATTTAAACAGTGATTTCTTAAAATATACATATATATCACGGGTGTAAAAATACCACACACTATGATTATAAAATGACACTATAATCTTGGGCATTTTCATATTTTAAAAAATCAGCTATTTAAAAAGTTAGCTTAAAATAGGGAAACATTCACTAAAAATCTACTTTTGCTGAAATGGAAAGGCTTAAATAGAACAAATAAGGAAACATATTTCAATAAATAATACACAAGCCCAAAGTCAGGATAAAAATAAAAACTCAAAAAGGACACATTTCTAGAGATGGTCTTCTTTTTGCTTTTTACATGATGGTTAAAGACAAAAGAGTCTACTAGCTCAGAATTCTGCAAGTCCAGAAGAAAGAAGGGCAGTTCAGGAAAGTCACGAGGACCCTGGCTCTTTCTAGTCTAACCCTGTGGTCCAGTGTTGAGCCTCCTCCTGAGGCTGCTTCCGCCTGCAGCTGTAGGATGGCTTCCAGTGGCAGTTGTTTCCTCAGTTCTGCCTGTTGCAAGCAAAGTGGCAAGAGCCTCTCTCAAATTGTAAAAAATACCCTCCCACCAGTTTTAAAAGCCCAACATAGGTCATATGTTCACTCATAAGGTAGTAGTGGAATGTCAATCAGAAGTGTGCTTAGAGCTGGGTGTCTGAACCAGTTGCTAACAAGACAGGTGGGATTACTTTGACTGACTGAGATTAATCACAGCTAGGATGTGGAGTTTGGGCCAGTAGCCTAAATGGCTAGGCAGTCAGGGAGAGACAAGATGAATTAGAGGAAATCAACTATAATGTCTACTCTTCCTATGCAGATGTAGCACAATAAACAACTAATACAAACTATTTGAATTTCATAATTAATCATTTTATGTATACTTTTCAAAATGTACAATATAGTTAAGTACATGTAATATGTAGGCTTAAAATGGTTACAATAAATAGCATTTTTGCCTGATTTTAGCAAAAGATATATTTCTCTGCCCCTTCTAATCCATGTCAAACAAATCAAAGGACAGGTACATAACTTGACATTTAATGATATGGTTGGCTAATTTCATTAAGCTCAATGGTCACTTAGACTAATGATATTTCAAATTCCAAGACAGAGAAGCACCTATTCTAGAACTACCTCCCATAGCCATCTTATTATGAACCTACTATTTGTCAGGCAATTAAGGCCAGTAAAGTATATACGGTGTTTCTTCTGGCAGATGAGGGACCTGAGGCTTAAAATGCCACATAATTTCTCCAAGTTGACTGAGTTAAGAGAAAAATGCAAGACCATAGTCAGTTCCCTTATCTCTCAATATATGCATTGTAACATGTCTATACTTGATCGATGCCTAACAAGATGCTAACAGCGGATGCTTTCTGTCTCAGTTTTGGGAGAGGTCACAAAAGCTGAGAACAACACAAAGGTGACAAGTATCCCCATAGTCCTCAGTGAAGAGCCATGAATGCTGGTCTTGTGATATTAGTGATCTAAACCAATCCAGTGACTTTTGACTTATTGCCCCCTTCTAGGGTAAGAGGTTGGATGTGAACAAACAAGCAGAGAGACTTTCCTTTTTGAACATTGTAGGAATGTTGTGGCATTTTCCCTCTGACATCTCATACAAGAGAGAAGGGATATGATTACCTCCCTCTCAAGGTAAGTGACAATCATGAGAGGAACTTTTCCTAGGAATTTACCTGTGTCACTTAAATGTTATAGAAGTTGAGACTGAAACTGGACTGAAGCTTGGAAAATTCTAAACGTAAGAAGTATATTGGCTAGAGACATACAAAGCAGAGAGGTTTATACTTCTAACAGTGCTGAGTCAAAAGTACCTATTTCCAGCTGATTAGATGTGAAACCTTGATATCTAGTAAGACTGAGTTTAATTTAGTTTATCCAAATATAGGAAATGTCTGGGGGTTAAAAAAGAGTTATGCATGACAACCCAGAGCAAAAGCATTACCTCTGTAATTAAGAGAGAAATCAGTATCTTTGATTATCTTCCAAAATATCTCAAAAGGAAAGTTTAGCATATCCACCAATCTCAGAGAACACTAATATCAAAGAACATAAGAACCATGCAAACCAAGTTGTTCCTTGTCTTCAACTCTCTTTCCTTCCAAACTCTAGCCTCAGACTAGGAGCCACAAAACAGTGAGTAGAGCAGGAGGGGAAAGAGAAGTGGGAAAAAAGAGGAAAACTGAACACAATCCCCACTCTGCCTCACTGCAGTTTCTAGCCTGAAAGAAGACTGAGTTATAGGAAAGGAGAAAAATTAAATTAAAATAAGGAATTGGAAAATTATATTCGACTGGCCATTTAATTTCTGAAATTACATTGTTATTATAAGTAAAATATTCTTAAAATAAAAAACACATGTTATCTAGCAATAACTGAAGAAGTTGTGGGGCTTGCAGGGATTCATCTAAATAAAAGGATAACACAGCCCAGTGTGGGACATTAAGAGTTCATTTGTGAATGCAGCCTGGTGAGCAGTGGGTTTTCAATGTACTGGTACCATATATCAAAATGCTAACAGTACTAGCAACCACCACCTTGTATTTGAATAAATACCTTCCTATGGCTATATATGTAGTAAGTGTACTTCTTTGGGCATTGATTAATGAAGCTAAAGAGTTAAAGTTTGGGGATTACAAACACTTGGATCCAAGCCTTGCTGCCTGCATGTTCTAGTTTTATAGTCTTTGATCCATTCACACTTAAGTGTTTTCATTCTCGGTTTCTTCATGTATAAGTAAGATAAATATGCTTTCCTTTAACATAGTTTTTCTAAATCACATGTGATTTTGTCTCCCAGAAGATATTTGGCACTACCAGGAGATATTTTTAGTTGTTACAACAGGAAGGTGTTACTGTCATCTAGCAGAAAAATGCCGGGGATGTTGCTAAACACACTGTGATGTACAGGAATCTCCCATAGCAGCTCATTACCTGGCCTCCAAATCAATATTGCTGAGGCTGAGAGATTTGCTTTTAAGCAATGCCTATCTATATATATAAAAGCCTAAGCGACCGGCCGACCAGTGGTGCGCACTGACCACCAGGGAGAAGATGCTCAATGCAGGAGCTGCCGAGCTGCGGTGACTTGGCAGCTGCAGTTCTCAGGTGATGCACCTGGAACCAGAGAAGAGGGAGCCCAGTTCCAGGGTGTGTCACCTGAGAACTGCCCTCTCACAATCCGAGACCCCTCAGGGGATGTCGGAGAGCTAGTTTCAACCCAATCCAGGCCAAGGGACCCCATCGGTGCATGAATCCATGCACCGGGCTTCTAGCCCATTGGCTCCCCACTTCGGGTCTGGCTCCCCGCCAGCCTCTAGCCCAGTGGTTCTCAACCTTCCTAATGCCGCGACCCTTTAATACAGTTCCTCATGTTGTAGTGATCCCCAATTTCATTGTTACAAATTGAACATAACTAAAGCATAGTGATTAATCACAAAAACAATATGTAAATATACATGTGTTTTCCGATGTTCTTAGGTGCCCCCTGTGAAAGGGTCATTCGACCCCCAAAGGGGTCACGACCCACAGGTTGAGAACCGCTGCTCTAGCCCATTGCAGTGGTCATGGGTCTGGCCCTTACAGAAACTTTTCGACTCAATTAGCTAAATGATGAGATGTTCAGGACCTACTGGCTGCGGCCCCAACGTCTGGCGCCCATGCCGGCCCATTCGCTTAATATTGATTTCCAGTGGAGGCAGTGAATTTTCCTGCTACCACTCTCACCTGGGAAACCAGCCACAGCTTCCCTCCTTCTGGGAGGACAGTAGTGCCAGAGGGCAACCTTGGGGAGGGAAGGAGGTGAAGGAGCAGCTAAGGTCGGAAGAAGGAGGTTCCTGCCACCACAGGACTCCACCTGGATGGAAGGGCCCTGGGCGGGAGCCTGACATTGACTAGGGTCCTGCCCTAGGCTGACCAGATTTCAGGCTAAATAAATCCTGCTTGCTAAATAATTGCATTTTGCAGCGAAATGCCCACAGGTTGTCAGTTACCACCAAACTTAGGGTAAAGTGAGATGAAAGAAGCGAGACAGATACAGAGAGAAAGTGACATAATATTGGGAGAAGAGAGGAGGAAGCCCGATTCTGGGATGCGTCACCAGAGAACTGCCCTCTCGCTATCTGGGACCCCTCAGGGGATGTTGGAGAGCTGGTTTTGGCCCAATCCCCGCAGGCCAGGCCGAGGAACCCTAATCTATATATATATATAAAAGCCTAAGTGACCGTTCGACCGTTCAATAGGTAGATATGACACGCACTGACTAACAGGGGGCAGACACTCAATGCATAGGCATGGACACATGGAAGAGACTGATGAATCTCAGAGGGAAGCAGGGAGGAGGGAAGGAGGAAAGAGTTTAATAAAAAATCTTATATGCTTACTAGAGGCCTGGTGCATGGATTTGTGCACCAGTGAAGTCCCTCAGCTTGGCCTGCAGGGATTGGGTCGAAACCAGCAGCCCAAGATCCCCCAAGGGGTCCCGGATTGCGGGAGGGCACAGGCCAGGCTGAGGGACCCCACCAGGGCACAAATCTGTGCACCGGGCCTATAGTTAAAGTTATAAAATATGTAAAATGTCAATCGCAGGATTTGACACATAATGGACACTTTACAAAGGCTAATGAAACCCTTAGCACTACTCTGACTACAAGTAATGGGAAGTCCAACTTAAAATGGCTTAAAAGAATAAGAAAAATTTTCAGTTGACAGAAGAGGAATCTGTGGTGAGGAGGGGCTTCAGCAGAACCAGAGGCTCAGAGGTGTTATCACAGACTCAGATTCCTAACTCTCCTCAAGGGCACAGTGTTAGGTTTACGCTAAAGCTTGTCCCCCTCACCATGTACATGCCACTGAGATTAAAGCTACATGTTTGGGGGTTCACATCTAGTCAGAGAAAGAAAATACAGCTGTAATAGTTCTCTCTCATTTTTTTTAATATGGAACACTTCACAATTTGTGTGTCATCCTTGATCAGCGGCCATGCTAATCTTCTCTTTGTCATTCCCATTTTAGTATACATGCTGCCAAAGTGAGCACTATAGTTCTCTCTTAAATACAAAAATATTCTGTCCCAAATGTGCCCAGAAAATCTGTCCTCAACATGCATTGACTCATCTAAGCCTACTCTGAGCCATTCCAGTGGCTAAAATATATTTAGCTTAGGATAACCAAATAAAGAATAATGGAAAGCAGGTGTGGAGTGGGGAGTGGGGAGGACAGGCACAGTGTCCAGAATTTCTAATTATCACCATGCCCATTCTTCATCCTTCTTTATTTATAAACATGGATATCTTAAAACACTAACTATAAGCTCAAGATACAGTATCAGAAAAGTATAACAAAATGCTCACTGATTTCTTGAGATTGTGTTTTTTTAGAGCAATAAATATAAAGTAAAAAAGGATATGATTTAGGAAACAAATTAGATTGCCAACAAATGTCTGAAAGAATGAGGGAGAATATAAACATTGGAAAGGTAATTTCATAAGAAGAAAGATTCCATTGAGAAGTATAACCTGAAGAAGAGAAATTAGAAAGAAAACAAAAGAGGAACATGGAAGAATTGTAAACTCTCTTGTTTATGAAGAACACAGTCTCCACCTGCAAATTAGGACCAAATATGACATGATGTGAAGTCTTTTTGTTAAAGGAGGAGGTTAATAAAGACCAAAGAGGCAGGGCTTGAATTCTGATTCTTATGTTATAAACCTAATTTAAAACCCAAGATTAAGTCAATTAAACATTCCACATGGTTGGATCAGAATAAAATGTTCTAATGACTCAATACAGAGGAAGGACATTACAAGAAAATATTTTAAATGTCAAAGCTCTGGTCTTAGAATTCCTCTTTGATTTTTAAGAAAACTATTTCAAAATGGTCATGAGGAGCTATTTATTTGGGCAAGCACTAGATTTAGAGATGTTTTCAATCTCACTTATTTTTCATTTTTTTCCATTTTATTACATTCTTTAATATGAAATTTCCTTCATTTTGTGGATAAGCTACTTATGACTATGAGGATCATGGAAGTCTGTCTACCTCTATCCTCCTATATAATAAAAGTGCAATATGCAAATCAACTGAACAGTGAAGCAACCAGTCACTATGACGTGCACTGACCACCAGAGGGCAGACGCTCAATGCAGGAGCTGCCCCCTGATGGTCAATGCACTTCCACAGGGGGCACGCTGTTGAGCCTGAAGATGGGCTCATGGCTGGCAAGTGCAGTGGCGGTGGTAAGGAGCAAGGCTGCAGGCGGGTGGTAAGGAGCGAGGGGTCCTGGGCTATTAGAGCCCCAGACTACAAGAGGTTTGTCTGACTGCTGGCTTAGGCCCGACCCCCTCAGGGATCGGGCCTAAGCCGGCTGGTGGACATCTCCCAAGGGGTCCTGGACTGAGAAAGAGTGCAGGCTGGGGTGAGGGACCGCCCCCTCCCCTACCCCAGTGCACGAATCTCATGCACCAGGCCTCTAGTACAGTATATATTTCCCCATCAGTATTTCATAAATTCCATTAATTGCCTAGGTTTTTAAGTGTTTGAAGAATATAGGCAGATAATGAAGTGAAATGTTATGGAAAATCATGATAATGTTTATCACATTTGACCAAAAATATTAAAATACCACTGACCTTTGCATGTTAGAAAATAACGAAAGTCTGTCCAATTAAATTCCTATTAGAGTAAAGCACCAACAATTCACTATGGCAACAAAAGACATTTCATCTTAAATGCTAACTAGAAATGGAATAGTTTAGAAATATTAAAGACTATTATTTAAGCAACCATTTTTGTATGATAATTATGTGTCAAGTATGTTCTTAGCTTTGCAGGTAAACAAACTGATAGGTTGATGTCCTGGTAAAGCTGATGATTCAACGTAAATTCTCAATGAGAAGCATGACCAAATACGTGGACCACCAAAGACAAAGAGAAATAAGCACCTATGTACATACTATCTATAATAATGATAATCATGACTCTTAAGGCCCAATTCCATCCCATTCATTATCCCATCCACAGAGTAACCATGTTCTTGAATCTTGTTTTCCATTTCTATTGGATCTTTAATTTTGCATGTTTGTGCATTTAATTATAGTTCATGTTCAGTGCTACATAGTATTCCTGTGTATATACTTCAATTTATATATTTATTGTTCTGTCAGCGGCCATATATATTAATTCTGATATTTTATTATTGCAAGAAATTTAGCCATGAATACTTATGTCTTCTCATTCACATTAAAAAGAGCTTCTCAGCAATTCTATTCCTACAGCTGAAAGTATTAGGTTATAAAGTGTGGACATTTCAAATTTAAAAGGGAAAAAAGAGTAATGACAAATTGTTTCACAAAGAGATTATACCACTTTACCTCTTACCAGCAGGCAAAATTACAAATTTTGTTCTATGCACTCTAATAACTTGATTTATGTCTACTTTGGGGATTGTCAATTCAACAGATTAAAAACAATGTTATTGTTTCTTTTTAATTTGAATTTCCCTGAATACCAGTAATATTGAATGTATTTTGATAGGTTTATTAACCATTCTTATCTTCTCTAGTAGAAAATATTTATTTATGCCTTCTGCTCATTTTACAGGGTAATTATGGAGATTTTAAGTTGTGTTTAGAAGATTTTTCGCATATCCTTCATTCTAATCCTTTGTCAGTTTTATGTGTTACATATACCTTCAAGTTTGCATTAGTGAAGACAAGTTTATAATTTATCTTTGTACTTTATAGGATGTTTAGGTTGAAAACAATCTTAATTTGCAGGAGTCAAATTTCTCAATAACTTTCTACATGCTTGCACATTTTCTCTTTATTGTTTATTGTTTGGCTCTGTATTAATTGCTTTAATCTTTGTCATTATATCATAAAGATCAATTATTTCCTTCAAATATATGAAAATATTTGTTTTTGCACACAAATCTTTACTCCAACTGGAACTGATTTGAGATTACTATAGTCAAAAATTTCAAATAGTTTCAAAAGGATAATCAAGTGCTCCCAAAGCATTATTAATAACCCATCCTCTCCGCCATGGATCTGCAAATACTACTCTATCTATACAGTTCTTATATTTATGTGGATTTGTTTGTAGATCTCTATTTTCTTTCTTTGGACTCTTTCTTGACAATCTCAGTAACAAGGCCATATTGTCTTAATTGCTAATGTTATATGACAGTTGTTATTTGATTTAGTCAAGATCTTAAATTGTTCATTTTTTAAATATGTCTTCGCTCTTCTTGATCCTTTTGGTTCTATATTAATTTAATAAATGTCAGGTTTCACAGAAAAACATAATTTTATTTAGAATGACATTTAATTTACAGATCAATTTTATAAGAAGGTATCCAGAATAAAACTATTACAAAACATTTTTCTTGGAGAAAATTATAATCCTTGGATAAATTTTTAATCCCTTCTTGAAAGACATTAGAGGATATAAAAAGGAGAGATATCTCTGATTGATAGATACTAAGACTGCTTTGACAAATATTCTCTCAAGCTATCCTTCATGTTTCTCATAATATCTTGCATAATCCCTATATTTGGTTCCATGGTCTACTGTGTAGTTTCATTAGTTATTCCTTAATTTTACAAATTCTTTATTTTATTATCTCTAATTGATGTTAATTGGATGATACATTTCAACATTATTTTTCATTTTTTGAAGTTTCATTTGGTTATTTTCTTAATTTGTTTGGCCATCTTTCATAGTCTCCTCTTCCTAAAACTTATTTTGAATCACACACACACACACACACACACTGACATATACTAACAGATACATACAAACACACACACAGATACATACACATACACACTCACACACATACTGGCTTTCCATTCCTGAAATCCTTCTAAAACCTGAAAACACAGGAAGTCTGACTTTGTTTCCATACTTTAGCTTGGTCTTATTGTCTCATTATAGTGCTTTTTCCCTTATATTTTCTAATGCTCTGAGTATTTATTAATAAAAACTTATTTGAATCCTGTATTTAAGGAGAGTTTCTTTAGAGAGAAGCTATGATTGCTTCTGCCAACTGTAAGCATTAAAAATCAGAAATAAATTTAAAAACAGTTTACACCTTCCGATTGCTTGGAACCGAAAGTACGATGACATTTAGGTCACAAATCTAATCCATATATCAGTTTGAGATTTTGAATTCTCAGCAGACTATCTACTTTAATACTTCCCATAGCCCCGGTGCTAAATTCGAAGCAGAGAAGTCTGCTTATTTTCCTGTCTGTGTGGAGCCTCTTTCTTCTCTCATTGACTGAACATGTCACGCTCCAGGACATTGGCTTTAAATAGGCATCCCCCGCGAGTCACCCAGCTTTGTATGTGTGGTGGCTTTGTCGCCTTTCTCCTGTAATTATGCACTCATCCGAAAAATGAAACCTCAAAATCATGCCAAAAGTAAATAACGAGTTTATAAAGTGCTTATCTCTCTGTGTGTTGCTATTGTCAGTTTTTGTTTTTGCTTCAGTTAATATGCATTATTTTCCTGTGAGGTGTGTGTGTGTGTGTGTGTGTGTGTGTGTGTGTGTGCATGTGTATGTGTGTGAGAGATATTTAGGACTTTTTGTTTAAATTAAAATATTTGTTCAGGATATCTGGTCTTTCTTTCTGACATAGAGAAACTCATCATCAAAATTTAAATATATATTTCCAAATTGTTATTTTTTAGCAATTTTCATAATGAAGAGTCATTAAATTATATATCATTAGACAAATGTAAAAGTCAAATAAAAGTGAGTTTTATGTTATATACTTGTTTCTTGATAGTTATAATGAAGTGAACTACTGTTACTTTCATAAAACAGTGTCTTATGTTGTTATTCTAAGCACATTTGCACTAATAGGAAACTCTCTACTGAGTACATATTTGACAAAATATAACCACATTAGTTATTTCAAAAAAGATTCCAAAAATTTATACTAAACCAGAGGCCCGGTGCACAAAATTTGTGCACTGGGGCGGGGGTGGGGCACGGTCCCTCAGCCCAGCCTGCCCCTCTCACAGTCCTGGAGCCCTCAGGGGATGTCCTACTTATGGCTTAGGCCTGCTCCCCACGGGGAGCCAGCGGGCCTAAGCCGCAGTATGGCCTCCCTCTGCAGGAGGCAACCAGGCTGATCAGGGTAAGGCGCCACCCCCATCACCCCGCTGCTGCTGCCACTGCTGGCCGCCACACCTGCCAAGGTGTTTTCATCAACACAGACTCCAGTCACTTCAAACGAAAAAATGACAACTTTCTTTAGGCATTTTCAAGATGTCTCTTTCATAGGATATGACATTTCTTTCTTTTTTTTTATCCTCACATGAGGATATTTTCCCATTGATTTTTAGAGAGCATGGAAGAGAGAGGGAAAGAAAAAGAGAAACATCAATGTGAGAGGCACACTTTGATAAGTTGCCTTCTGCATGAGCCCTGACCTGGGCCCCGGCCAGGGAGGAGCCTGAAACCTAGGGATGTGCCCTTGATCAGAATCAACCCGGCCCCCCTGCAGGTTTGTGTCTCCACTCTGGCCCCAGCAGTCCAGCACCACAGCCACCCTGTGTATTGTACTCTCTGGCTCCAGGGCCGGGTGCAGGCCACCCTGTCTGTTGTTCTCTTAGGCTCTGGGCCCGCGCCAGGCACCTCCTCCTGAGCTGGTTGTGACCATTAGGACATCCTAGCCTAATTTGCATATTCCCTCTCTCTCTCTCTCTCTCTCTCTCTCTCTCTCTCTCTCAGACTTGCTCTGATATAATATTCATAACCCACAATTCAGGAATATGTCATTAATGAATTGCATTAATTTGAGGCTCTTTCAGAAAGTTTCTAAAGTTCTTGATTAGAATCTACAATTATTTCATACATTAATGTTGACACTAATGTCCTACATTAATACTTTAATGTAGTTTCAAATTGGAGCACAGAGATTACTCATCTAATGTATTTATATCATTGCTTTAAAAATGTCTTGCCAAAACAACAACTATGTATTCTATTATGATATTTGAGTTTAGAATGGATAATAACTTATATGTAAAATTTCAGTTAATCACCTCAGAGGGAGGAATTAGAACTCAGATCCTGGCATTCAATATTATGGTTTATTCATTTTGCCTCACTTTTTAAAATATTTACATATTTGTATTGATTTCAGAGAGGAAGGAGAGGAAGAGAGAGCTAGAAACATCAATGATGAGAGATAATCATTGATCAGCTGCCTCCTGCAAGCCCCCAACAGGGTATCGAACCCACAAATCGAGCATGTGCCCTAACAGGAATTGAAGTATGACCTCCTGGTTCATAGGTCTATGCTCAACCACTGAGCAATTAACAGCTGGGCTCACTTTTTGTTTTTTTTGGTTATTGTTTGTTTCTTCAGGTATGTTTACAGGTAGTGATAAAGTCACTTATTAGGTTAGAATACATTACATGTTCATTTATATCTTTAGATTGGGATAAATTTTACATTTTTATATATAGGCAAAATTTAGACAAATCTGCTTAATATTTCTAATTTAAAGCTAAAATGTTTTTCTTCTCCTTTAAGTTTCCAATTTTGAATTTTTTGGATATATATTTCTAACATGATAATTAAATTCCAAACAAGTATAGAGTAAAGAAAGATGGATAGCCAATAGTGACATTTTTCACATACAAAAAGAAATTCAATACCATAGTTAATGCTACAAAATGACTGGTAGGTGATATCTTTAATAAGTATAAATCACTTCTTTTACACATTTAAAAAAACTATGTAAAGGAAAACATGAGAAGTAGAATTCAGAAACAGCAAATTCAATATGTGAATTATTTTCCTATCAGTACATATATAAACCATGTAAAGAATAAAAAGTGATCTCAAGTTCTAGTTCTCAGAAACCCAGTGGGATTCCAGGTCTGGGTTTAAAAATATACCTGAGGAATCTGGATCATCTAATTTAACCGGTTAGAAAGAAAAAACTACTGAGTTCTAATCAAAAGGATTTCAGAAGTACGGTAACTAAAGGAGCTTTAGTAGCCAAGTTTGGGGTAACAAACATAGTGGTACTCAATAAGCAATCAATTCAACCAATAAAAATCATATTGATTTAGGTTCTGAGCTTGCCAGTAAATTGAAATATTTTGAAATGTCTAAATAAATGAAAAGATTCAAGCATCTATTCTGCTTTTCCTCTACAGGAACTACAGGGGTGGGCAAAAGCAGGTTTACAGTTGTAGATACACAAAACAGAGTTTATCCTCATATTATTATTTATTAATTATTGCATTATTTATTTGTATTACAATTGTACACCTAATTGTGCCCACTCCTATGTAACTAAATGTAACTAAATGTAACCAAGTAAGTATACTTGGACTAACTATGTAACTAAATGTAACAAATGTGAATGTATACTTACTCTAGAGAGTTTTACTTTCTAGAAGATTTTCAGCTAATCCATATATATAAGCCTAAGCGACCAAACAACTGAACAACCGGTCGACTGGTCGCTATGACATGACTGACCATCAGGGGCAGATGCTCAATGCAGGAGCTGCCCCGTGGTGGTCAGTGAGCTCCTACAGCCAACCACCCGTGGCCACTCTGCCCGGACAACCTCCCATGGCCCTGATTGGTTGCCAGGCCAAGGGACCCCATCCGTGCACAAATTCGTGCACCAGGCCTCTATTAGGTAAATGGTAAACTCAAATATCACCACTACGTAAACCTTAATGAGATAATGAATCTCAATGATGATCAACAAATCACTGACAGCGGTTCTCAACTTGTGGGTCACGACCCCTGAAAATACATCCTGCATATCAGATATTTACATTACGATTCATAACAGCAGAAAAATTACAGTTATGAAGTAGCAATGAAAATAATTTTATGGTTGGGGTCACCACAACATGAGGAACTGTATTAAAGGGTCACGGCATTAGGAAGGTTGAGAACCCTGGCTTAGGGATTTATTATATTGTTACTTCTACTTTGTAAAATGTTTATTTGAAGTTTCCTGTAATAAAGATAACATTATTTAAAACATAATTCAATATGATCCCTATTAGGGTTCTTTATCCCTGAAATGACAACTTTATTAAAAATGAAAAACAGGTACAAATATGTCAAAACGAATTTCGTGCACTGGGAGATGTCCCTCAGCCCAGCCTGCACCCTCTCCAATCTGGGACATCCCTCTCACAATCCAGGACTGCTGGCTCACAACCGCTCGTCTGCCTGCCAGCCTGATCATCTCCTGCCAGCCCGATCACCCCCAACTGCCCTCCCCTGCCAGCCATCTTTGACTGCATGGGGGCTGCCATCTTGTGTGTTGGAGTGATGGTCAATTTGCATACTGGCCATGACTAATTAGCATACAAGGGCTAATTAGCATATCCCTCTCATTATATAGGATTGGTTTTGATAATTGGTTAACTCTATAATTTCTTTTAGTTTTTATATATTTCATATTATTTTTTGCTCAAAACAGTTAACCCATGTGATATTTAAATATCAGCAGGTGCTTAGTTTTTTAATACCCATAAATTGGTTGAAGAGCCACCCAGTTAGTCATTCAAGAGCCAGCAAACTCTTCTGAAGAAGGACAGACAGTTATATTTTTCGTTTTGTGGCAATAAAATCTCTGTCACAATTACTCAACCCTTCTAAAATAGCACAAAAGCAGTCATAGATGACACGCAGATGGTCATCTACACTAATAAAAGATAAACATGGTAATTGGCGTACGACCACTACCCTTTTCATTGGCTAATCAGTGAGTATATGCAAATTAACTGTCAGCCAAGATGGCGGCCGGCAGCCAGGCACTGAAGCGAGCACGAGGCTTGCTTGCTGCAGACTCCAACATTCTCCGCCTCACTTGCCAGCCTCTCAGTTGCAACTCTAAGCAACTATATACTATGTTGCAAATAAGAAGCTAAACAAAACCCCAGAAAAGGGCTTCCATTCAGCCGGGCTCGGACCACAACATTGTATCTATGTTTTCAGCAGCGAGGCCTCAGAGCTAAAGCTGGCCCAGAAAAAAAAAAAAAAA
>NW_005368305.1:2643834-2644542 GCF_000412655.1 Myotis brandtii | reverse complement strand
GGGGGACCCCCCTCCCCCCGCCCCCCGAGTGCACAAATTTTTGTGCACTGGGCCTCTAGTCTAATCTAATAAAAGAGAAACATGCAAATTGACCATAACTTTGCTACGCCCCAAGCCACGCCCACCAGCAAATCAGAGCAACTATATGTAAATTAACCCAACCAAGATGGCGGCCGGCAGCCATGGAGCTGGAGCAAGCAGGGGGCTTGGTTTCCCCGGAGATGGAGGAAGCCAAGCTTCCCATTTGCCCTGGTGGCTGTGGCCTCCTCTCAAGGCAACAAAGTTTCAATTATAGAAGATAAATAAATCCCAGAAACCTGCTTCCAGCCAACCTCCACTGGGAGCTTGGGTGGCTGGGGGCTGTGGCCAGCCTGCAAATAGCCATCAGCCCCTCACCAAGGCTGGCCAGGCACCCCAGCAGGGACCCCCACCCTGAAGGGGCTGTGGCCAGCCTGAAAATACTCATCAACCCCTCACCCTGGTTAGCCAGGCACCTCAGTGGGGAACCCTACCCTGAAGGGGCTGTGACCAGCCTGAAAAAAGCCATCAGCTCCTCACCCAGGCTGGCCAGGCACCCCAGGGGACCCCCACCCTGAAGGGGCTGTGACCAGCCTGAAAACAACCATCAGCCCCTCACCCAGGCTGGACAGGAACCCAAGCGGGACCCTCACCCTGATCTGGGACACCCTTCAGGGCAAACCAGCTGGC
>NW_005368305.1:2630092-2639208 GCF_000412655.1 Myotis brandtii | reverse complement strand
TGTGGCCAGCCTGCAAACAGCCATCAGCCCCTCACCCAGGCTGGCCAGGCACCCCAGCGGGACCCCCATCCTGATCCGGGACACCGTTCAGGGCAAACCAGCCAGCCCCCACCCATGCACCAGGCCTCTATCCTATATAATAAAAGGGTAATATGCAAATTGACCCTAACAGCAGAACGACTGGGAATGACTGGTCACTATGACACACACTGACCACCAGGGGGCAGACGCTAAATGCAGGAGCTGCCCTCTGGTGGTCAGTGCACTCTCACATGGGGGAGCTCTGCTCAGCCACAAGCCAGGCTGATGGCTGCCAGCACAGCAGTGATGGCAGGAACCTCTCCCGCCTCCTCAGCAGCACTAAGGATGTCTGACTGCAGCTTAGGCCTGGTCCCCACTGGCAAGTGGACATCCCCCAAGGGCTGCCGGGCTGCCAGAGGGATATCTGACTGCCAGCATAGGCCCAATCCCCTGGGGAGCGGGCTTAAGCCAGCAGGTGGACATCCCCCAAGCGGTCCCAGACTGCAAGAGGCACAGGCCAGGCTGAGGGACCCCCCCGCCCCCCGCCGAGTGCACAAATTTTTGTGCACCAGGACTCTAGTGTTTCAATAAACTTGGTTTACAAAAACAAGGAGTAAGCTGGGTTTGGCCCATGCAGTTCAGTTTGCCCAAAACTAAAAATTATTACTGCACATCAGTAAATACTGCTAACAAAAGAATAGGAAATAAATAAGAAGTCCAGGAATTGATGTCACTATGTATAAAAATAGAATGGCTGGGATGGTATTTTAATTCAGTAAGAAAGAGATGACAAATGTCATCATTTAAAACAATAATGGTAACATATCTAATATCCATCAAGAAAAAACATAATCAGACCCATAACCATATTATTTACAAAAGTATGTACAGATTGGTTGAAATTTAAATATGCAGACTAAAGCAATAATCAACTTAGAAAACCTTCATATAATCATGTGCATTCAATAATTTGGGGAGAGTTCCTACTCAACACAGAAAGCTTAGAGGAAAAGGACATCTTTGGCTATATAAAAATTAAAACTTTTATGCAGTAAAATATTTCATAAACAAAGTTAATAGACACATGATATACTTGGACTAATATTTGCAAGGTAGCAGGAAGTACATACAATTTAATCAAAAAGGACAATCCAATGGAAATATAGGAAAGGATATAAATGGCAGTGAGTGCCTGTGGTATCCTAACATATATTCTTGCCTTCTTTGTTAGTTACAGAGACCTGCTTTTAAGTCAGCCATTCTGCCAAAAATTTAAAATACCACATTTAACAAATTATACTGTTACTATGTGCAGCAGTATCTACCTTCTAGCCAGTGTCATATAGACAGGAAAAACAAATATTTTAAAGGGAGGGAACAGTTAACTCCTTTTCTTCCTGCTTCCAAGTGCCTGGAAATTAATGAGTGAAATTCAAGCCTGTGCTAGTGCCCTGAGTAGAATACACTAGCATGGCAGAGCACACAGTGGTCCTAGAACCCAGGTTACAGCAGAAAGCCATTAATACTTGCACTGCCTACTGCTATATCTCTTTTATAACAAATAGAGTCAACCTTCTATATGGTTAGATGTACTATTATTTTGAATGTTTTATTTAATGCAGCTGAATATAACTCTAATCAACAATAAGAAAACAATTCACATAAAACAAAATGAACAGCCAATAAATACATGAAAAGATGCTCAAACTCAAAATAACAGTGAGATATTAGATGATATGAATCAGATTGATAAAATTTTGAGCAATTGATAATAACAACAGTTGACTTAGATATGAGGGGATACTCACACATTGCCAGAGGATTGTGAATTTTGATAGCCTTTTTAGAAACCAAATGGATAACATTAACAGAAACTTTGACCCAAAAAGTTCTTCCTGGGAAGCTATCCCATTAAAAAAAATGAATAATTTAAAGATTTAAGGGTAAAGTACAGGTTCTCTGTAAAAGTATGGTTGTAGTGGTAAAAATCAGTAGAAATAATGTAAATGATATTGATGAATATAAGGAATAAATTATTACCAGATTTATTGTGAAAGAATTTAAGAAATAAATTGGAGGTACACTAGTTGACATGACAGGAATCCTATAAGGTATGTTTAAATAATGAATTATAGACCATGTCTCAGGCTTATAAGTTAACAGTGATAACATATATGTATTTAATTTACAGAGTTTTGGTATGTTTGATAGATATAAAAACAGTTTTTGGAGAACACAGAAAAAAAAGATACATGTATAGACTGTATAAATATAATTTATTATAAATATGTAAAGCCTACATATAAGCATATATGTGATATACTAGATGCCTGGTGCAAGAATTCATGCACCTGTGAGGTTCCTTGGCCTGGCCTGCGGGATTGGGCCAAAACCGGCTCTCTGACATCCCCCGAGGGGTCCAGGATTGTAAGAGGGCACAGGCCAGGCCAAGGGACCCCACTGGTGCAAGATCAGGGCCAAGGAGAGATGCAGGAAGTTGGCCAACTGAGGAGGGACCGTGGGCATGTGGCCAGCCTGCAAACAGCCATCAGCCCCTCACCCAGGCTGGCCAGGCTCTCCTATATAATAAAAGGGTAATATGCAAATTGACCCTAACAGCAGAACGACTGGGAATGACTGGTCACTATGACACACACTGACCACCAGGGGGCAGACGCTAAATGCAGGAGCTGCCCTCTGGTGGTCAGTGCACTCTCACATGGGGGAGCTCTGCTCAGCCACAAGCCAGGCTGATGGCTGCCAGCACAGCAGTGATGGCAGGAACCTCTCCCGCCTCCTCAGCAGCACTAAGGATGTCTGACTGCAGCTTAGGCCTGGTCCCCACTGGCAAGTGGACATCCCCCAAGGGCTGCCGGGCTGCCAGAGGGATATCTGACTGCCAGCATAGGCCCAATCCCCTGGGGAGCGGGCTTAAGCCAGCAGGTGGACATCCCCCAAGCGGTCCCAGACTGCAAGAGGCACAGGCCAGGCTGAGGGACCCCCCCGCCCCCCGCCGAGTGCACAAATTTTTGTGCACCAGGACTCTAGTGTTTCAATAAACTTGGTTTACAAAAACAAGGAGTAAGCTGGGTTTGGCCCATGCAGTTCAGTTTGCCCAAAACTAAAAATTATTACTGCACATCAGTAAATACTGCTAACAAAAGAATAGGAAATAAATAAGAAGTCCAGGAATTGATGTCACTATGTATAAAAATAGAATGGCTGGGATGGTATTTTAATTCAGTAAGAAAGAGATGACAAATGTCATCATTTAAAACAATAATGGTAACATATCTAATATCCATCAAGAAAAAACATAATCAGACCCATAACCATATTATTTACAAAAGTATGTACAGATTGGTTGAAATTTAAATATGCAGACTAAAGCAATAATCAACTTAGAAAACCTTCATATAATCATGTGCATTCAATAATTTGGGGAGAGTTCCTACTCAACACAGAAAGCTTAGAGGAAAAGGACATCTTTGGCTATATAAAAATTAAAACTTTTATGCAGTAAAATATTTCATAAACAAAGTTAATAGACACATGATATACTTGGACTAATATTTGCAAGGTAGCAGGAAGTACATACAATTTAATCAAAAAGGACAATCCAATGGAAATATAGGAAAGGATATAAATGGCAGTGAGTGCCTGTGGTATCCTAACATATATTCTTGCCTTCTTTGTTAGTTACAGAGACCTGCTTTTAAGTCAGCCATTCTGCCAAAAATTTAAAATACCACATTTAACAAATTATACTGTTACTATGTGCAGCAGTATCTACCTTCTAGCCAGTGTCATATAGACAGGAAAAACAAATATTTTAAAGGGAGGGAACAGTTAACTCCTTTTCTTCCTGCTTCCAAGTGCCTGGAAATTAATGAGTGAAATTCAAGCCTGTGCTAGTGCCCTGAGTAGAATACACTAGCATGGCAGAGCACACAGTGGTCCTAGAACCCAGGTTACAGCAGAAAGCCATTAATACTTGCACTGCCTACTGCTATATCTCTTTTATAACAAATAGAGTCAACCTTCTATATGGTTAGATGTACTATTATTTTGAATGTTTTATTTAATGCAGCTGAATATAACTCTAATCAACAATAAGAAAACAATTCACATAAAACAAAATGAACAGCCAATAAATACATGAAAAGATGCTCAAACTCAAAATAACAGTGAGATATTAGATGATATGAATCAGATTGATAAAATTTTGAGCAATTGATAATAACAACAGTTGACTTAGATATGAGGGGATACTCACACATTGCCAGAGGATTGTGAATTTTGATAGCCTTTTTAGAAACCAAATGGATAACATTAACAGAAACTTTGACCCAAAAAGTTCTTCCTGGGAAGCTATCCCATTAAAAAAAATGAATAATTTAAAGATTTAAGGGTAAAGTACAGGTTCTCTGTAAAAGTATGGTTGTAGTGGTAAAAATCAGTAGAAATAATGTAAATGATATTGATGAATATAAGGAATAAATTATTACCAGATTTATTGTGAAAGAATTTAAGAAATAAATTGGAGGTACACTAGTTGACATGACAGGAATCCTATAAGGTATGTTTAAATAATGAATTATAGACCATGTCTCAGGCTTATAAGTTAACAGTGATAACATATATGTATTTAATTTACAGAGTTTTGGTATGTTTGATAGATATAAAAACAGTTTTTGGAGAACACAGAAAAAAAAGATACATGTATAGACTGTATAAATATAATTTATTATAAATATGTAAAGCCTACATATAAGCATATATGTGATATACTAGATGCCTGGTGCAAGAATTCATGCACCTGTGAGGTTCCTTGGCCTGGCCTGCGGGATTGGGCCAAAACCGGCTCTCTGACATCCCCCGAGGGGTCCAGGATTGTAAGAGGGCACAGGCCAGGCCAAGGGACCCCACTGGTGCAAGATCAGGGCCAAGGAGAGATGCAGGAAGTTGGCCAACTGAGGAGGGACCGTGGGCAGGCTCCAGGGCATGTCTGGCCTATATCACTCAGACCCCAGCAGCATGCTAAACTAGCAGTCGGAGAATCTGCCCCCTGGTGATCAGTGCACATCATAGCAAGTGGTTGAGCTGCCTTAGCATATCATTAGCATATTACACTTTGATTGGTTGAATGGTCAACCAGTCAACTGGATACTTAGCATATTAGGTTTTTATTATATAGGATGAGCACAATGAGACATTAAATTATTGCAGTCTAATGTGAAGTAGAACTAAGAAAAGAAGAAAAAAAATTATTACACTACTCAGAAAAGGATCTATACAATGGCTTATATAATACTGTCATTGTGATGTCTGTGTGTGTGAAAAAAATGATGAAGAAATAATTACCAAAACAGTAATAGCTATTTCAGAATGATCACTAAAGATATTTTTTGATGCAAAATAATATGTATTATTTTTTATGTGAGGTCTTAAACCTCAAATTGTTTTAGTTTCATTCCTAAACTATTACAAAATTACCTTAGTGCCTTAGACAGTTTGGCTCAGTGGTAAGAGCATTGGCCCTTGGACTGAAGGGTTTTGGGTTTGATTCCGGTCAAGGTTAAGGGCACATACTTTGGTTGCAGGCTCAATCCTGGAATGCCCCCAACCCCATCGGAGCACACGTGCAAGAGGCAACAAATGGATGTGTCTCTCTCAAATTGATGTGTCTCTCTATGTGTCTCTCCACCTCCTTTCCACTCTCTCTAAAAATTAATGGAAAAAATATCCTCTGTGGAGGATATATTTTCACAACCACAACAAAAGTTACCTTAGTAAGCCCTGGCTAGTTTGGCTCAGTGGACAGAGCATCAGCCTGCAAACTGAGGAGCCCCAGGTTTGATTCTGGCCAAGGGTACATGCCCTGGTTGTGGGCTTGATCTTCAATAGGGGGCATGCAGGAAGCAGCCGATCAATGATTCTCTCTCATCATTGATGTTTCTATCTCTCTCTCCCTTCCTCTCTGAAATCAATAAAAATATTAGAGAAAAAGAAATTACCTTAGTAACATCAAGAATTTTCACAATCAAGAATTAGATTCTTTGAGAACTGGAAGTTATGGTGACATCAATATTTATGTGACGTTAGTATCTCTGCAGTCTCCAAAAAGCAATTGAAGCCATAGCTGCTGCTTAGTGTGGTGTGTTATACTGTTTTGTCCTTTGGATATTTATTTATTTATTTTCACATTTTATCTGAAGAGATTTTGAGGCTCATTTGCAATTATATTAGTTAATTTATAAGAAAAATGGTTACTTTCTCCTTTCAAAAAAGATACATTTTTCAAATGTATAATTTTAGTACTTTAAAATGCTTCTAGAAACAAACAAGTGAACTAGTCAAACCACATAATAACTTATCCTTATAATTAATGGATGATGCATACAGCTGACTGCCCTGCATATATCACTTCAACAAAGTATATCTCACATCTAGCCTTCATTCTTTGAGAGCACTTGAGTCATAAGCAGATAGAATCCAGAAACCTAATTACTTACAATAAGCTTATATCTCTGGACATGTGTCATATAGTTCAGCTAATATACGTGTATCTTCTTTATTTCTTCTCCCAAAATACTTTTAGAAGAATATTTATCCCCTGATGTGTACATAGCCAAAGGACTAATAGGAAAGTTCATGATCCCTCACACAATTAGATTTGGTGGCTACTTGATTTAAAAATCAGCCAAGAAAGTGAGTTGTGCCCTAGCTGGTTTGGCTCAGTGGATAGAGCTTCGGCCTGTGGACTGAGGGGTCCCAGGTTCGATTCCCATCAAGGGCATGTACCTTGGTTGCGGGCACATCCCCAGTAGGAGGTGTGCAGGAGGCAGCTGATCGATGTTTCTCTCTCATCGATGTTTCTAACTCTCTATTCCTCTCTCTTCCTCTCTGTAAAAAATCAATAAAATACATTAAGAAAAAAAATACAAAAAAAAAAAGAAAACATAAAAAGATAAATGATTTCCCCTAGTAATACTGGTACAATACAGAATTTAGGAAACAATTCAACTTTAAAATAAGACAGTCTCCACGACAGGTAGCAACAGGTAGGTGGTAATACTTTGCAGGCTTGAGCAAGATTCTCCACAGGCTGCATACGCTCTCAATCAGTGGGCATATATGAGTTTTTAAGATATGGTTGTTTTTCTCTAGTAGCTAGGATTCACAGGTGCAGGAAACTGGGTGTGGAAATGGCAGCGGCACCACTCACTGTTAACCCTCTTGTTAAGGAGGGGTATGTTTTTGGCAATGTTTTCATTCCTGTTCCCATGAATATATGCTCTGATGGCCTAGAGACCTTAGTTCCAGAGAGGAATGCTTCCACCAGGACACACAACAGATTGCCACCTGGCCATTTTTGGCTCCTCTTGCCTCCGATACAGTAAGCAAGAAAGTTACAGAGTTGGCTGGGTGTTTGATCCTGAATACCAAGGCGAACTGCAATACTCCTCCACAATGAAGGTAAGGAAGAGTATGTCTGGGATACAGAAGATCCCTTAGAGCAGTGGTTCTCAACCTTCCTAATGCTGCGACCCTTTAATACAGTCCCTCATGTTGTGGTGACCCCCAACCATAAAATTATTTTCGTTGCTACTTCATAACTGTAATTTTGCTACTGTTATGAATCGTAATGTAAATATCTGATATGCAGGATGTATTTTCATTGTTACAAATTGAACATAATTAAAGCATAGTGATTGATCACAAAAACAATATGTAATTATATATGTGTTTTCCGATGGTCTTAGGCGAACCCTGTGAAAGGGTCATTTGACCCCCCAAAGGGGTCGCGACCCACAGGTTGAGAACCGCTGCCTTAGAGTATCTCTTAGTATTACCATGACCTGTGATTAATGTCAATGAAAAACTACAACAACCCAATCCAGGCAGAATTACTAATTGCCCAGACCCTTCAAGAAGGAATCATCCCACCAGATAAAGAACTAACATCACCTGAGGTGCATGCTGAAGGCAAAGGAAATAAAGAATAATAGGTAGCAGAAAAATTTAATTATAAAACCAGCTTACCACAACATGACTAATTATAGAAAGAACGATAATTGTCGTATTTCCTCTTTATTATGAATGTTTGTGTGTGTGTATGTGTGTGTGTGTGTAGCAAACAACTTGGTTTTTCTTCTTTCCTCTTTTATTCCCTTATCATGTAACATAAGTTGTTTTGACTTTAGATCATTGTTTAAGTATTTGTGAATTTTACATCATAGTATTCAATATTCTGGATATCAGGAAAAGAGCAAACATTCAAGGAATTTACACCCTCATCTGTGGAAGAAATTAGTGTTTGCATTTGTATTTTGGATAACTGTGTCATGTTAGTTGGAATTATAACCTTGCTATAGTTTTTATTTGGAAATTAAGTATGGTTTAAGGCAGGGGTCCTCAAACTACAGCCCATGGGCCACATGCAAATACAAATATTGTATTTGTTCCCATTTTGTTTTTTTACTTCAAAATAAGATATGTGCAGTGTGCATAGGAATTTGTTCATAGTTTTTTTTTAAACTATAGTCTGGCCCTCCAACGGTCTGAGGGACAGTGAACTGGCCCCCTGTTTAAAAAGTTTGAGGACCCCTGGTTTAAGGCAAGCATGTCAAACTCACGGCCTGTGGGCAACATGTGGTCCACAACGAGTATTTTTGTGGCCCAGCCAATATAACAGTATGTAAGAAACATTTTAATAAAAATTTTCTAATTTAATTTTTACAGTATCCTATTATATATAACTAGAGGCCCGGTGCACAAAAATTTGTGCACTCGGGGGGTGTCCCTCAGCCTGGCCTGTGCCCTTTTGCAGTGTGGGACCCCTCGGAGGATGACCACCTGCTGGCTTAGGCCTGCTCCCCGGGGGATTGTTCCTAAGCTGGCAATCAGACATCCCTCTGGCAGCCCGGCAGCCCTCGGGGGATGTCCACTTGCCAGCAGGGAGCAGGCCTAAGCTTCAGTCAGACATCCTTAGTGCTGCTGAGGAGGCGGGAGAGGCTCCCACCACCAACGCTGTACTGGCAGCCATCAGCCTGGCTTGTGGCTGAGCAGAGCTCCCCCATGTGGGAGCGCAC
>NW_005368305.1:2571265-2629662 GCF_000412655.1 Myotis brandtii | reverse complement strand
CTATAATTGAAACTTTGTTGCTGTCACTGGAGCTGAGAGCTGGCTCCTGCTCGCTGCAGCTCTGAGGCCACGGCCTGCTGAAAGCAGGTATCTGGGGTTTGTTTAGCTTCTATAATTGAAACTTTGTTGCTTTCGGAGCTCAGAGCCGGGCTGTGGCAGGCGGGGAACCTTAGCTTCCTCCATCACTGGAGCAAGCATGCCTCCTGCTTGCTTCAGCTGCGTGGCTGCTGGCCGTCATCTTTGTTGGCGGTTAATTTGCATATCTAGCTGATTAGCCAAAGGTACGGTAAATTACCCTTTTTTTCTTTTATTAGATAGGATTATTAATAATGAACTACAACTTTTGCTAATGACTGATTACTATAATCTTGTTGCATTCATTTCCCTTATGCACCTTACACACAGGCGCACCATTTCTCTCCACTAATACTAGCAGTGAATATTTTAGCAGCTGATTGCCACATCATTAGTCATGTACAGACTTGTTTGGTATGTGCACCAGGAAATATTTCGCTTTCGGAGAAGAAGAAAAATAAGTTTATTTGTGTTACGCTTATTAATTTGTGCAGTTATTCAGTGTCTGGTAAGTTAATGTTCAAGAAAAAATAATAATTATTATTAAAATGTTCTATTATTTTATGTTAACGATTACTCATTTATTTTAACCCTTTGTATTCAACATGTCTCTATCGTAATAAACCTATGTTTCTATGAAAATTGAAGCTTTTGTTTTTTTTGTGGCCCACATTAATTTCTTGTTTATTTGGCCCGTGTTAGCCTTTGAGTTTGACGTGTTTGGTTTAAGGTGTCAAATTGACAAGGGAAGTCCAGATAGCTAGGTGTGTCTCTATGGTTGTCTCTGGATCAGATTAGCATTTGAATTGGTAAACTGAGTAAGGCAGATGACCCTCCCCAATGTGGGTGGGCTTTGGCCAATCTGTTGATAGCTCAAATAAAACAAAAATGTGGAGGAAAAGCAACTTCCATCTTTTTGCTTGAACTGAGACATCCATCTTCTCCTGCCCTCACACATTGGCACTCCAGATTCCTGGGATTTCAGAATCAGATAAGGACTTACACCATCAGCCCTCAATTCTCAGGCTTCTGGACTCAGACTGAATAACATCAGCAGCTTTCCTGGTTCTCAGCTTGAAGTTGACAGATCTTGGGACTTTAGGTTTCCATAACCATGTGAACCAATTCCTGTATTTCTCCTCTTATACACATTTATATACATTTATATACTATACCCTATTGGTTCTGTTTCTCTGGAGAACCCTGACTAATACACAATTGGATCTTAAAAATAGACTGGCCCCATAACAGATAAAAAAATCAGAGCTTACAATGGATGGTTTTGCTCAGTGGGTAGAGCATCAGCCCCAATCAAGGGCATGAACCTGGGTTGCAGGTTCGATCACTGGCCCAACCAGGGTGAGAGGGAGGCCACCAGTCAATGTGTCTATCTCACATACATGTTTCTCTCTCTCCCCCCCTCTTTCCTCCCTTCTAATTTCTAAAAAGATCAATAGGGAAAATAGCCTCAGGTGAGGATTAAAAAAAAATCAGAGCCTTAATTGTCAAATGTGCCAGGACATCAGATTGGAAAATGTTTCAATTTTGGACAAGAAAGTACTTCTGAACACAAGATTAAAGAGCACAAAAATTACCTCAAATTCACTTAAACAGAATCCCAAACTGGCTATCTAAAACATTTGGAGGTAGGCTGCCAGAAATACTCTCCTAATATGAAAATGGGTGCCAGACCTTTTGGTTGCCTGGATCAGGAAGGTGAGGAATAAAAGAAATTACTTCCCATGAAGAGAAAGCTTCCAAGAACATCATTTTGGTGAAAAGTTAGCCTCTTCCAGGTCAGGTGACACCCATCTAGTTCTCAAGTCCAAATATACTGATTACAATATCAACTAGAAATACATTACCTTATAGGCCAACTTGATGCCAAAATACCTACTAAAATACTACTCTCAATTTGGTGAATGCCTTTCAGCACCCTGTGCTATAGGACCCATTCATGTGTCATGTAGTCTTGGAACTGAACTGTCTGATGTCCCATTTTACCAAATCCATGTCAATCACCTACAGCCAGACTTTAATGACCACTATTCAGATGGCTAACTAAACATATAGGAAGAAGTCACCTCATCTTACCTGAAAATAATGTAGCTCTTTAATATATATATAATTATACATATACAATTTTATTTCAAAGAGGAAGGGTGAGGGGGAGAGAGATAGAAGCATCACTAATGAGAGAGACTCATTGATTGGCTGCCTCCTGCATGCTCACCTATTGGGGATTGAGCCTGCAACCCAGGCATGTGCCCTGACCAGGACCAGACCTCCTGGTTTATAGGTCAACTAGAGGCTTGATGCACGAAATTCATGCAAGAGTAGGCTTTCCTTCACTCTGGCACCCAGGACCCGGGCTTTGCTCCGGCCCCAACTTTGTCCAGAAGGATGTCCGGAATAAGGTTTGGTCTAATTAGCATATTACCCTTTTTATTATTATTATTATTATTATTATTAATTATTATAGACCAGTGCATGAAATTTGTGCACATTAAAGGGGAATTAATTAGAGGAAATATTTTAATGTTGCTATTTGCCCTTTCTCTATAATAGAAGTATCTGAGATGAAAGAAAATTAGTAAAATGTATATGAAAATCTTCCTCCTGTCAGAGTCTGGGGCATGCCGTGGGACCCAGAGTCAGGTCCCCGCCCACCTGCATGCACCTCAAAATCACGGGAGACCCAAACCCTGCCAGCCCCACCCTCATTGGGCGAGATCCAGACCCTGCTGGCCCCACCTCCGTCAAGCCATGCCGGGCGGGGGACACAGCCTCAGGTCCCCTCTCAAGCCCCGCCAGGCGAGGGGTGTGGCCTGAGGTCCCCTGTCAAGCTCTACTAGGTGGAGGGCACAGCATGAGATCCCCCATCAAGCCCCACCGGGCGGGGGCACAGCCTCAGGTCCCTGCTGATCACTCATTATGGCTCATTACAGAAACCCTGCCTCTGCTGTGGGCACAACCATCTTGTATTACGGGAACCCTGCCTTCGCTGTGTGCGCATCTTGTGATGGCACGATGGAGTGAGGGTCAATTTGCATATTACCTCTTTATTATATGGGATGCTCAACCACTGACACTGGCAGGGCAAATGTGGCTCTTTAAAATTATATAAATTGTTTTCTTAATTTAAATAAATTCATAATTGTGGAAGCCATCTAATTACAGGGGTAAAGGCATGAGATATTTAAATATTTTAAAATAAAATAAATATTTCTAGGAGAATTAATTTTGGAAACACATAACTTTCCACATATAATGAAAGACAATAAATATATTCAATCCCTTATTACCCTGGAGAAGAAAGTAATGTCATCATCAACACTTAGGCTAACTAAAAATATAGGCAAACACAGAAAAGGGAAGAAAAATGAGTTTGTCCCCAGGAGAGTAAAATTTAAAAATGCAGCAGTTCTCATATATTAAAATATTTAAAATATGTGCATTCCCTTCTGGCCCCAGAGAATGGATTGGTATCAACGATCCATGCTTAAATATTTCATGGCTATGCAAAAGGGAGTTAGTTTCAATTCAGCTGTCTTCCTTTTCTCCTGTTTCAGAGAAAAGACTTGCAATTGAACAGAGGTTAAAGCACTTCAATGTGAAGGACATTTTAAACTGATATAGAGTTTTAATTCAGGTAAGAGTTGAATATTCTGAAGAGTCAAAGAAGGACTTAGATGTTGTATGCAGTGTTTATTGCAAGGTAAAGAATTAGTACCTCCCATTTTCATTAAGAAACCAAAATACATGAAGGTCAAAGTCCACCAAATGAATAAAACATACACTATCATAGTGTGGTTTAAGAAAAATAGTCATAATAATGCTGATGAAACATTTTGACATTTATTGTACCACCTGGCATTATCACATTTGGAGAAGTATGTGTGTTGATTTCTAAAGGGTTTTACCATGGAATGATCATCAAATCTGGAGCATTTTGCCCTGCCCAGTGTGGCTCAGTGGAAAGAGCACCAGCCCAGGCACCAAAGGGTCACAGGTACAATTCCCAAAGGTGTGCTCCTGAGTTGCAGGAGCCCACCTCGGTCAGGGCACATGCAGCAATCAATGTGTCTCTCTCACATCAATGTCTCTGTCTCTCTCTCTCTGTCTCTCCCTCCCTCCCTTCCACTCTCTCTAAAAAGCAATGGAACAATGGGAAAAAAATCCTCGGGTGAGGATTAACAAAGAAAAACAAATCAGGAGCATTTACTCTGATAAATGTACACAATATCTGAGACAAATATTTATTAATAGCCATTCTCCCACAGGAAAGAAAACAAAAAGCAAAAATTGCTGTGTGCTGCAGCCCTTTTAAAAAGAAAACACTTTAGCTGGGTTTAGACATGTTCAAGGAACATTCTTACCGTCACTGCTCTGAAGGCCACTCTGTTTAATGAAAGAAATGCACTCAAAAAGAAAACTGGTCATCCTGGCTGGAGTGGCTCAGTGTGTGAGTGTCAACCCATCACCAGGAGGTCAGGGCATATGCCCAGGTTTTAGGTTCTAACCTGGTGGGGTGCATGCAGGAGGCAGCTGATCAATGCTTCTCTCTCATCATTGATGTTTCTATCCTTCTCTCCCTCTCCCTTCCTTTATGTGAAATCAATAAAAAACATATTTGAAAAAGAGAAAACAGGTCAAATAGACTGCAATAATTAGTGTGTTTTTTTAAATAAGCAGACAAAAATGTTTTATTTCATGGACCTGGAGAATAATTTGATTGTTCAAGATGAAAAAAAGAGGGAAGGGGGGAACAAGGTCTATTAGTTTATAGAAAATTTTTCTTCCAAAAAAGAGCCATTTTTGAGGAAACCATTAATTATATTAAATTTCTTATCATAATATAATCACATGATGTATATGTCAGAACTCATCATCAAATATCACTATAAATCATTATTTTTAAAATATTAGAAAAAATTAATTGAAATAATGCAATAAATTATTTAATTTCTAATTAATTAAACAACTATATTCCATTTGTAGATAAATATAGATATCATCATTAGCCTTTTATAGCTACATGACAGTCTTAAAATGTTCCTAACTTTTATAACCGGAATTTCATTCTTTCTTCTTTAAGTCTTTCCAGGAAATCTGAAAGGATATTCCAATAATTAAGTCAGACACTGTAATTTGACAGTGGTACAAGAGTACCATGACTTGAAAAGATAGCTGGCTTACTTAGATTCTATAAAAATATTCTGTGAACTATTTCAGTTCAGGAGAAGGTTGTTGTTTCACCAAATTATTTCTCCCGTTAAATTGAGGGATAAAAATGTAAACATTTAAGTAGCATTATATATCTACTTGTTTCTAGAAATACTATAAAATTAATATGACTATGCTTATTAAACACATTGATCCCTTGAATAGAAGCTGGCCTATTTATAATCAGAATTCTAATAAGTATATATGTAGTGTGCCAGTTTTCTCATACAGATTTAATTTAAAAGTGTGGACTGTATGTGAGATGTCTGATTTACTGTTTAATCATTTTCCTGCAAGACCTCCCCTGTCCCAACTCAATCTTAATCCTCGTTAGTCACTTTGTTACTTTGCCACCTTCACTGATAGGAGCCTCTAAGCCAGCGGTTCTCAACCTGTGGGTCGAGACCCCTTTGGCGGTCGAACGACCCTTTCTCAGGGGTCGCCTAAGACCATCCTGCATATCAGATATTTACATTATGATTCATAACAGTAGCAACTTTACAGTTATGAAGTAGCAACGAAAATAATTTTATGGTTGGGTTACAACATGAGGAACTGTATTTAAAGGGCCAGAAGGTTGAGAACCACTGCCTCTCTACTGATTCTTTGCTAGCTTCTTGTGAACTACACCTGAAACTCTTGCTATGTAATTCCAATTTGAATCAACTAAGTCTCTTCTGGTGACCTTTCAAATCAACTAAGTCCTTTTTACCACCAAACTTTTATCACCTTCATTCTCCACTTTTTTGCGTTAGCAGAAACCTGGCATTTCCTAAACATCAACAGCCATCTTGCCCAAGTACTCATTATGAAAAGGCCATATTGTCTCTCCTGGCTCGTAATTATGCAAAAGAAGGCAGTGAGGGCATGCTTCTTGCTAGCCAGGTCACTTCTCATTTGAAATATTGGCAGGAAATTGGAAAGAACACAGACTCCTTGTGTCACCCTGAGCAAGTGAACTTCTCTTCATTAGTAAAATAGACAAAACCTCAAATTTTCTAAGCTTTACTGACTTGTGTATATAGACAAAGTCTTATTAATAATAATTACCAAAAATTCACTTAAACTCACCTTCATTTGTTCACATAGCATCTTTATCCATCTACCAAGTCAGTATGGAATCTTCAGAATAAGTCTTACATCTCCTTTACATTTCACATTGCTGCTGCTTTACTGGGTTCAGCTTCAATTAACTGCTTGGCCACGTATCACCTACTCTAAGGTGGGGACATTGCTAAAATGAAGTTTCGGAAAAAAGTCAGTCTGGTGTGGGCTTGAGGCTCCCTTTTTCTAAAATGCCCCCTGATGATGCTAATGCTGTTGGTCCATGGACATAATCTGAGAAATCACACTTTCAGATCAGTGTACTAATCCCAACTTTTTCCTCTGGTATCTATGATTCTATAATCATCACCCTGAGCCTTTTCAGTATTGAATGGTCTTGGTGATTTAAGTAAAAAAAAAAAAAGTTGAGGGTGTTTATTTCCCCATCACGTCATTACTAATTTCCCTAAGAATTAACACAGTTTATTGCAACAGCCTTTCTCTCTATCAATAGGACACATAGATTCATGCAGCTGAGCCAGGGAAAGACTGCATCTACCAAACCAGAAACTTTCATTTGATAACTAATGGTTTTTGATGAACCCACCTTTGCCTGGCATCTTCTTTGTTTTAGGAGACATTCTCTCCCTGGAGAATACTGAATTTTCCTTATAAATTATGTAAGGTCTGCCCAATAAGTTCATCATATAATCCTTTAGTAGTAGGAAATAGTTTAAATAGCAGATTTGGTATCCCATGTTATACTAATTATTTTCAAGAGTTGTTACGTGGATAAAAAATATGTATACCATGTGGTTTATAATGTGTGTGTAGTAAGTAACTTCTTGTCTATCAATAGTTAGTAATAAGTATTGTAGTGATAAATATTCAATAAAACAACATTGCCCTTAGCAGTCATCATTCTACAGTAGGAACTAGTCGATTGGAAATAATTTAAATATGTGTTCACTTATGTATCTAGCAAATGAGTAGCTAGATATGAATCATAATGAGTAGCAAATATGAATCAGGGATATACTAGGGGATAAGCAAGATGAAAATCATTGCCCTCATGGAGCTAACATTCTGGAGGGGGAATTTGAATCAAACGTTTTATCTTTTTGTTTTGCAAGTTCCCATCTATCATAAGCCCTTCAGTATGTGTATTTAAGCCCATATCATCAAAATCACTGCCGTGGTCTTCTCCACAACACAGAAGAGAGGTCAATCGTCTTATATTCTAATCCCAACTGTTTTGTAAGAGATTTGTATTTCTAGACAAATCATTTACCTTCTTGATTATAAGCTTCCTCATATATAAATTATGGGCATTGGAAAATTAGTTCTAAATTCTTTCCCAACCCTATTAATCTGTTATTATTATTATACCACTCTTTCCAAATCCTCAAAACTAGGATCCACATTCTCCCTCCTTAACAAGTTCAAGAACTGTCTCGTGTATTTCTTTCCCATTCGACATTTTGGGACATCTATACTAACTTTAATAATCACATTGTGCAGCCCAGCTTTAAAACTTCTCTCCTTGAAGCCATTTATGTTTCTTTTCTCCTTTGTTCTTCTTGCCCTAGGAGATGTATCGGCAAACATATTGCTAAGAGTGTTGTCTGATATTTTGCTGCCTATGTTTTATTCTAGGATTTTTATGGTTTCAGGAGTTACATTTACATCTTTTATCAATTTTGAGTTTATTCTTGTGTATGGTATAAGTTGGTATTCTATTTTCATTTTATTTTGCATGTACCTGTCCAATTTTCCCAACACCATTATTGAAGAAATTGTCTTTAGTCCGTTGTCTGCTCTTGCCTCCTTTATCAAATATTAATTGAACATAATGGCTTGGGTCGATTTCTGGGGTCTCTGTTCTATTCCATTGATCTATATGTCTGTCTTGTGCCAGTACCAGGCTGTTTTGATAACAGTGGCTTTATACTATAACTTGATATCCAGTATTGTGAACACTTCAACTTTGTTTTTCTTTCTCGAGATTGCTGTGGCCATTTGGGTATTTTTTGGTTCCATATGAATTTTTGAAGTATTAGTTCTAGATCTGTGAAATATTTCATTGGTATTTTATTGGGATTGCATTGAATCCATAGATTGCTTTGGGTAGTATGGACATTGTAATTATGTGAATTCTACCAATCCATGAACATGGTATATATCCTCCCACTTGTTTATATCATCCTCTATCTCTTTTTTCAATGTTTTGGAGTTTTCCGAGTATAGGTCTTTTACCTCCTTGGTTAATTTTATTCCTAAGTATATTAATATTTTTGTTGCAATGGTAAATGGAATTTTTTTTCAGTTTCTCTTTCTGAGAGTTCATTGTTGGTGTTTATGTTAATACTAGAGGCCCAATGCACAAAATTCATGCAAGAGTAGGCCTTCCTTCCCCCAGCTGCTGGCACTGGCTTCCCTCTGACACCCAGGACCTGGGCTTCCCTCTGGCCTCTGACAGGCACCCAGGACCCAGGCTTCCCTTGCAGCCCCAGCTTCTTCCAGAAGGTTGTCTGGAAAGATGTCCAGAAGGATGTCTGGTCTAATTAGCACATTACGCTTTTATTATTATAGATTCACTCTGTATCAGTCACCTGTGCCGCGCACAACCATGTTTTGTACTTGTCATCTCATACCATATTCTATTCCCAAGGTTTCAAACATATTTTCACTCTCAGATCTCACAAGTAACACATTTTCCTCTTTATATTTCTCATAGATTTCAAACTAAAATGCTTTCCAATTCATGCAACTCATTGGCTCATTTCTAGTTTCTCTTATTTTCCCTAAAATAGTGAGTCAACCATTTCCATGCAATCCTTACTCCTCTCTATAATTAGGTTCTATGACATAATACTACCAACAGTAGTCACCAGTCCCTCTCTACACACACTCATCTACTTTCCCATTGCCCTCCCTGGAGTTCAGAGCATAGATGGAGAAACCACGCATCTATTCCACCAAAAATTTGTATCTGGTAGCAAACAGAATCTATTCCTCTGATCTGTAAATCTCCATTTACTCAATCTTTTCATTTTCTAATCCTCACCCAAAGGTATATTCTGAGATAGAGACAGATAGGATAGAGATAGAGATAGAGATAGAGATAGAGATAGAGATGAGAGAGAGAGAGAGAGAGAGAGAGAGATGAGAGATGCATTGCCTCTCTCACATGCCCCAACCGGGGATTGCACCTGAAACCTTTTGGTATACAGGACAATTTTCCAACCAACCAAGCCACCACCCAGGGCCCTTTTCTCATTCTTGACAGATTGTCCTTATTTCCCTAATATGAAGAGTATACTGGTACACTTTCCACCTTTAGTTTTTTTCATCCTTGAAACAGACAAAAATGTATTTTTCTTTTGTCATGCTTTACTCCCAATGTTAATGTTCTTATTTTTTTCTTTCAGTGGTCTCTGGAATAGTTCCCCTTTCAATTTCACTATTGACTATACACACAAAAGAAGTGAATGTCATTTCCTGATTATTACCTGCTTTTGACTCCATAACTCTGTTCTCTGGAAGGTTTTTTTCCTTTCAATGTTAATGTCACATAAATAGGTGAGGACATATCCATGACCTGTGTGATTTGATACTGCCTATGATGAAGGTCAGTTGAAAATAAAACAGCCCTGTTGTACCCTACATTGTTTTATCAGCATTATTATGATGTTTTGTCTTGATATGGGGGAGTTACTAAGGCAACTGAGAAAGAGGTGTGAGCAGGTCAGCTTTCCATACAATCCTTTCTCTACCTGTAATCATACACCTGAACTCCAGCTCCTGACCGCTATAAATGTGGTCCCCATACTGCAGCATTCATCATGTAGATGCTTGTTTGAAAAACAGAATTTGAAGCCCTACCCTAGAGACTTACTAGGTCAGAATCTTCATTTCAACAAAAACTCCCAGGTGATCGCTGTGGACATTGATGTTTGAGATGCACTGACCTAATTTTCCTCATTTCTCTGCTGGTAAAATAAAAAAAGAAAAAAATATGTATCTGTAATTTAATTTTTTCTGTTTTGTCTTTTCTCAAACTTTCCTCAAATTATACACAAATAAATGTATTGGCTTATCCAGTTTTAATTCTTCAAACCAGCTCTGACTGTTTTTTAATTCATTTTTGATACAATAGATATTCTAATGAGGACTGCATACTCAATTACTTGAACAGTGATAATCGGCAAACTTTTAACCACCCATTCACACATTGATCCGATACATATGATTAGCATCCATCTATTATATGTTGCCCATTATCTCCTAATTTATAAATTATAGACTTGGAATAGATTTGGAGATCATTAATAAACTCCCCTCATACTGGCTGGAATAAATTATGCCCTTAATAGTATTTTCTGTAGAAAGAAAAGAAGTTAGAAAAAGCAAACTGATTTTACAGAGTATAAATGACTATCTCCCAAACGCAGAGCAAGGACGAGAATCCAGCCTCAGAGGCCCTCCCCAGCTCTCCTTCTTCTCTTCCACATCTGACAGCACTGGATCTCAGCCTCAGCTGCAAAAGAGAACCACTGGGAGCTTTAAAAGATTGATTTCTGAGTCTCAGATCTCGAAACTCTGATTTGATCTTGGGTATAGCCTGTACAGTGGGGTTTCTAAAGGCTCCCTGGGCAATGCTAACATGCAGGCAGGGTTGGGAGCCACTGCTCTATACAGTGTTCACATTGAATGTGCAGAAAAATCACTTCATGGTTTTTATTAATGCAGAATCTGATAAAGATCCTAGATGAATCTAATCCTGCTGATTCTAGGACCACACAAATAACACGATTTTATAGCATTTGGCAATGTTAATCACCTACGTCTAAAAGGAAGGATTTCAGAGTAAACTATTCAGGTTCTCTAACTCCTCAGTTCCCTTTATTTTTTCATAGGTTTCTCTTGCTTTGTACATTTTTAAAATTACACTACTTAATTGTAAATCTATCGACCACTCTTTTTTGCAAATAAAACATTTACATATACTATGAAATAATTCAGTCTTATACAAGAAGGAAATCTTGCCATTTGAGACAACGTGGATGGAATTGAGAGCATTCTGCTAAGAGAAACAAGTCAGAGAAAGACAGTACTGTATACCACTTATATGTGGTAACTTAAAAAAAAATTAATAACCAAGCTCATAGAAAAAGAGATCAGATTTGTAGTTACCACAGGCAGAGAGGGTAGAGAGGGTGGGGCATCAGATGAAGGTGGTCATAAGATACAAAATTCCAGTTATAAGTAAGTACTGAGGATATAATGTAATACATGATGATTAGTTAACACTATTGTATGGTATGTTTTAAAGTTAAGAGAATAACTCCTAAGAGTCCTCATTGCAAAAAAAGAAAACTTTAATTTTTGTATCTATATGAGATGATGGAGGTTAACAAAACTTATTGTGGTAATCATTTCACAATATATATAACTTAAGTAATCTTTCTCTGTACCTTAAACTATAGAGTACTGTATGACAATATCTCAAAAAAAAAACTGGAAAAAAGAAAACCATTACAACTATCCCTGTTATATACAGAGCTCTATTAATTTCCCCCCTAGCCTATATATTTTTCTAGGAAACAAATAATGAAGGGAATGAGGCCAGAGAGATCACTAGGAAAATGATTATAATTAACACATATTTGAGATATTGATTTCCTGGAGAGTTGTAGAGGTGCTCCTGAAGCCTATCTACAAATCCCAATGGAAGGATTCTTGTATTCAAGGGACAGCCAGTGAATATCATGTAAAAATAGAAACACATTTGAATTGCCAGCATGATAAAAAGATTGAAGGCTATAATTTTTTTTTCAAGTTGGGTCCATATACCATGTAAGAAGTGTGTTGCTTTATTAATTCTGCCTACTTGTTAGGCAGCCTAAGCATTCATTGGATTCAAATAATTAAAAAACATGATCTCTACTCCAGAGAAGTATCTGATTAGGAGCTAAGTGAAATTTTCAGTCCAGTGCTATTAGGCATCTGGTTGAAGTGCACAGACATGTCTGTAGCAGAAAGAAGGCACTTAAACTGTGACCTGAAGGAGGGATATAATTTGAATAAATGGGGAGGAGGAATATAATCTTTCACATGAGACACAGATGAACATAGGAAGGAATCAAACACAACATTGACACTTCAAAGAAAAAGAGAATAAAAATGGGTAATATTTGTAGAGTGCTTACCATATGCCAAACATATTTCTAAAGCATTTTACAGGTATTAACATCATTTAATCCTAATAATATCTAGTTAGATAAGTACACTTATTATACCAATTTTACAACTAAAGAGACTGTGTCGACTGAAAAATAAGTACTTGCCCTAGGTCACCTAATAGAACCAGAATATGAAAATGAATTAAACCTCTGGCTTCTGGAAGAGGAGGAAAGAGGAAATAAGTCTGAGACTTCGCACATGACTAGATGCGAATAAATAGGTTTTCAATCAAGATTTGGCTCTTAAGTATTGATTTCTCCTGAACGTATTGTGAGATACAGGAGCTTCTTGGGCTGGGAAGTGGTATTATGAAGGGATGTTTTAGGAAGATTTATTGAACAATCTTGTTTGAAGAGAGGTATATTGTTGAAAGTGGTACTGGAGTACAAGGAACAAAGAATGATTGCCTAAAGAGATACTAGAATGAACAAATAAAGATGACAAGCTAAAGCAGCTGGTATCTAAGATGTAAGCACAGCAAACCACAGTTGTTAGGAGTGGGGAAAAAGAGAAAAAATTTAAAGAGAAAAATGCTAGTCAGGTGTTCTGCATTTTTAGGCTAAAATAATTATTAGTTTCCCATTAAGATGATTTTAGACTTCAGCAAAGAAAGTTCACATTCTTATTATCATATTAAGAACTCGATTTCTTTTTAAATTATAAAATTTCTTAATAGTAATCTCTTTTCATGACTTTGTTAACTATTACAGACATTATGTTTTTAAAGTAGCCTCATATTAGGAAATAAATTACCTTTGGAGCAAAGGATGACCTTTACAGACTAAAAATAAAAATTTTAAAAAGGATATTAATATTTCTTAGTTTGAAATGCTCATGTTCCATTTTGCTAATAATTTTGCCCTTTAGGAAGAGGCATTTCAGGGTTTTTCACAATAATAAAATAGAAGCTTTTAAAACTAAAGTAGAAAAAATAAAAACAATCTACTTAATAGAATTCACCATCATTAAAGAAATATTAAATGAATGTTAGAAAATAGAAAATTTATTCAGTTTCCAACTATGTTACTTTCTGACATGCAACTTTAATCTTCCTAGGTCTTATTTTGCTATCTGCTGAAACAAAAATGATGAAAAAATTCTGGACCTATTTCAGTGAGGAATTATGTATAATTTTATAACTCAATGAAATATAACCAAAGATGAAATTCAAAACAATAAACTTCAGAAGCCCAAAGGTCCACTGTGCCAAAAATAATAAATCAAATTAATATAATTACAGATGGCTTGAAATGTAAATAATAGAAATATATTTTTTATTTTGAATTTCTTGAAGGGATATTTCCCCTAATTAACCTTTTATATAATTCAATTTATTTTAATAGGTAATTAATTTATGCTATTCATAAATCAAAAGCATACACAAGATCATGCAGTGAAAAGTTTCCTTCAAATTCTTACGCTCATACACCCAGTACCCATATGACAGTTCCAATAATATGTATTCTGGAGGTTCTTTATATATGTAAATATAGGAAGACACTGTATAGTTTTATTGGACTGCATTTTTTTTTAAATTTATCTTCATCCCAGGACATGCTTAAAAGACAGTGAGGGATGGAGGAGGGGAAGAGAGAGAGAGAGAGAGAGAGAGAGAGAGATCGATCAGCTGTCTCCT
Source organism: Myotis brandtii (assembly GCF_000412655.1). Taxonomy (NCBI): domain Eukaryota; kingdom Metazoa; phylum Chordata; class Mammalia; order Chiroptera; family Vespertilionidae; genus Myotis; species Myotis brandtii. Next base: position 2,615,435 of record NW_005368305.1, on the reverse strand, counting down.
GCATGTTCCCAGGCATGAGCCTGGGCCTGAATTGAATGGCAACCCGTTGGTGCAGGGGAAGACGCCCAACCAACTGAGCCACTCCTGCCAGGCGGCATTTCTGCTTTTGTTGTACTTTACATGCAGTACAGGAGCTTGACTTAACAGTATAGCTTGGTTGTCTCTAACACCGGTTTAGAAAATTTCCTTATTTTTTTTTAATTATTAGAATTGAGGAACTTTCCACTGTATGGACATACCTTAATTTATTTAACCATCAAACACTAACAATTTAAGTTGTTTCTGCTATTACAATAACGTGAAAAGTTTTTTTTTCTTTTTCACAAAGTTTTTATTTTTTATATTTTAAAAATATGAACCAATGACATTGGTTAATAAAATTATATAGGTTTTAGGTACAATTCTACAATACATCATCTGTATATTGTATGTGTGTTCATCACCCCAAGTCAAGTCTCCTTCCATCACCATTCCCCCTTTACGCTCATCTAACCGCGCCACCTCCCTTTCCCTCTGGTAATTACTACACTGTTGTGGGGTTTTTTGTGTTTTTTTTTTTTGCTTAATCCCTTCACCATGTTTGCCTAGCCCCCCAAAGCATCTCCCCTCTGACAACTGCAGTCTGCTCTCTGTATCTATAAATTAATTTCTATTCTGTTAGTTTACTTTGTTCATTAGATTGCACATATAAGTGAAATCATATGGTATTTGTCTTTCTCTGACTGGCTAATTTCACTTAGTATAATACTCTCTAGGTCCATCCATGCTGTCACGATAGGTAAGATTTCCTTCTTTTACTATACTATAGCCAAGTGCAATAACATTGTGTAAATGTACCATAGCTTTATATATTATTGATTTTTTTTTTTTACAGAGAGGAAGGGAGAAGAATAGAGAGAAACATCAATGAGAAACATCGATCAGCTGCCTCCTGCACACTCCCCACCGGGTATGTGCCCACAACCAAGATACATGCTCTTGGCCGGAACCGAACCCGGGACCCCTGAGTCCACAGGCCTACACTTTATCCACTGAGCCAAACCAGTTAGGGCATACCATAGCTTTTTTATCCACTCATCTACTCAGGGGCACATGGACTGCTTCTAAATCTTGGCTATTGTAAATAACTTTGCAGTGAACAAGGGGTGCATATATTCTCTTGAATTAGTGTTTTGTGTTTTTTCAGTTATATTCCCCAAAGTGGAAACACTGGGTCAAATGAGAGTTCCACTTTTAATTTTTTGAGGAAACTCCATACTGTTTTCCACAGTGGCTGCACCAGTCTGCATTCCCACCAGCAGTGCACGAGGGTTCCTTTTTCACATCCTCGTTTCTCCACATCCTCGCAAGCACTTGTTGTTTGTTGATTTATTGATGATAGCCATTCTGACAGGTGTGATGTGATATCTTATTGTGGTTTTAATTTGCATTTCTCTGATGATAGTGATGTTGAGCATCTTTTCATATGTCTATTGGCCATCAGTATGTCCTCTTTGTAAAATTGTCTATTCAGGTCCTTTGCCCATTTTTAATTAAATGGCTGAGTAAAGTGTTTTGTACAAACTTTATTTTATGTGTTGTAAATATAGGACTGCAAAATTTCCAGGAATAAGAAAGTATGCATATAGTTGTAATATCTATATGTCTTGCAAAATCATCCAACATGTGAGATGTACTGTTAACATCACAGGCCACATAAGAGAGTGTTATTTTGCCATCGGACCAGTAATGTAAGTTTAACAAGCTTACAGATGTTCATCAATCAAATAGATAAAAACACTTTACCAGCGTTGCTTTAATTTGAATTCCTGTTAGGATTCTGATGGATATTTTCTATGTTTAAGAACATTTTATCATCTTTCATTAAATTTATGTTGTTTTTATATGGGTTAAATTTCTGTCTTGTTCTTGATTTCTAGAGTATCTTAACAATATTAGTATATTTTTATGATATAAGTTGCAAAAAATGTTCCCTGTCTTTGCATTTATTTGATTTTGATATTTTTTATTTTTCTAATGTAATTATTCTTCCTTGTATGGGTTCCAGATAAGGAGTTTTGATTATAAAGGACTGATCCATTTTAAAGCTATAAATTTACTCAGGTTTTCTTCTTATATTTTTAAGATTTCACATATTACATGTAAATATTTTAACTATTCATCTTGGTATATGGTTTGAAATATGGATCCATTTTTTCCCCTGTTAGTTGGCTACCCATTTCTCACAACATCATTTACAAACTTGTCATTTGGTTCTGTAAACAAAATTACATATTTCTATTCATAGCTGCCAAGATTATTCATCCATGTTTTCCACTTTTTTCTTCTCTTCTGTATACAGAACATAATTGCTTGAAAAAATAAGCAATTACCAAGATATATATGTATGCACATATATATTTATATAGAAATGGAATGTTTAGAGAAACAGAAGCCAGATCTAAGGTCAACAAGAAAGTCAGTAGTATTGAATAAAGATAAGTGCACAGTGTCCTTGGCTTGGTTTTTCTTCAAGAAATCTGATCCTTATACAAACTCTGCTTGGTATCGGTAAAGACAGCAATTATAAAATACCTATTCCAAACCTGAGAACTGATAATTTTAATATTAAAAGTATAATTACATGAAAAATATCATTCTTTATAAGCAATTTGAAAAGCTGTCTTGGGCTAAGATAGTGGTAAAACCCAAAAGGGCATGTGTAATCAAAAAGAGACATCATTAAACCACTTTATAAGAAGTTGACACAGGTTTTGTTATTAAACTAGGCAATGATGTAGAATAGGAGGGATGGTACGGGAGAGAAAAAGAAAACACACATTTAATCTCCCAAGATCATAGGGCAGGGATTAAGTCTCCCTGACAAATTTTTCATTCTAAATTAACAAAAAAATATATACTTTTTGACATACAATAAAAATAAAAAGCTAAATGAAATAAAATAGGTTTAACTAGATCATCTGATGCAAACTACTGAAATACTGTTAATAATGGCTATTTATACAACAGTCATTATATTTCAAGCACCATTCAAAATACCTCTCTTGTATTACCTCATTTATTTCTCAAGTAATCAAGTGAGCTACACAGGATTACTGTCTCTGTTTTATAAGTTAGGACGCTGGAGCAAAGGGGATTAAATAACTTGCCAAGGTTCTGCATCCAGTAATGATCCAGCTGTGCAGTAACAAAATGAGAAACGACAGCTTCGTCACCCCGTTTGGCATGGAGGGGTCCAGGACAGAGTACAGAAGCTAACTATAGAGCCCTAGCAAGCACAGCCAAGATGTCCAATGCACATTATCGAAAGGAACTTGTATGCTCAAGAATCACAAATCACCAACTGTAAATAGCTAGAACTGTCAGAAGTCATGCTCAGTAGCTCTCAGGATAAGTCAAAATTGGAACAGAATCCAAGAATCAGAGAAGGCAGACAGACCACCAATGGTTCAAACCTAGAGGGTGAGTAGGAGATATTGGCTAACTAGAAAGTTTCATGGATAGATAGTTAGCTTTTCAAGCTGGGCCCACACTAGGGAAAAAAAATGAAGACTCAAATTTGTAAATGAGTCAGGGCTTAATGACCCCTAACAAAGAACCAGCACTCACAGATTCAGGAAAAACAGTAGGGGCGTGGATTTCTAGCAGCCACTTCTTAGCTCTAGAGCCACACACATCACTGTCCAGTTTGGTAGTCACTAGCCACATATAACTATTTAAATTTAAATTAACTAAAATGAGACAAATTGAAAATTCAGTTCCTCCATCACACTAGTCAGGTTTCAAGTGCTGAATAGCACATGTGCGTATGGCTATTGTATTAGACAATACAGCTAGAACACACAACTTTACCCAAAATCCCCTTTGCTAAATATAAGGTAATTTTGTTTTTGACAATTGTTACAATTTTACTATTGTTTTACCTCAAATTTTAGCAAGAATTGACTCTATTCCTAATTTGTACAGTATACATAACCATTAAATTTAGGAATGTAGAGACAGAAAAAAAAAAGTAAGAAATACTGACAGCCTACATTGCACTTGAAGCCATATCATCATTATTCTCTAAACTAACAATCCATCATGTTTCTTTACCTTTTACTAACCACCCACAAACTCCCTGAGTAATGGCTGAAGAGCTCTTTTGAAGAACCTCCACCCCATGAAAAATTATTAATAGGAGCAATAATTTCTTCCCGGCCATTTTGTTTCCATTTACAAGATAATTCCTAAATCACAAAATTGAAACTTTAAAAGAATAGCATCCAGTTATAAAACCAACATTTTCATCAATTGAAATTAACTCCTGTAGCCCGTATTTCTCCTTCACAAACATGGATGTCCCCTAGTTAAAAAGCACCTTGAGAAACTAACTCTAGGGTAAAGATGCAACATCTATATACAGCATGATTCATTTTGCCATTTAGTAGAAGTGGTGATAATAATTTGAAATATTCATTAAGGAAAAAATACTAATACACTCCACTTTTGTTGATTAGTGTGGCCTAACACAGGATAATTTAAAACCTCTAAACCTCAGTTTCCATTTCTGAAAAATACGAGACTAATACCTTCTTCTATGCCTAGATTGTGAGATTTTTTTTTAAATGTGCAAGTCTTCAAATTATATTTAATATTCTATAGTCCCAATTAATATCCAGGGCTTCAACAAAATGAGAAAAAGAGAAAGCACAAAATAAACACATCACTGATCAATTTTCTTTCAAAGGCACCAAGCAACATTTGGATAAAACAATTTTAAAGCCCTTGGATTATGTGACTTCTGTGAATTCTTAGGTCCTTTCAATTAATATAATTTTTTCTTATGTGAACAAAACAGAATGCTAGTTATATTTGGAGAGAAGGTCTCTGAAGAAATCTCTCTGTTTAAAACAAAATAACCATGAACAACCAAACATTCTTATTCCTGATTTAAAATATACCTTTATAAAAAGTTGGTAACTTCAGTTTTATGAAATATTCAGTTGCAAGGGAACATAAAACAAATGTAAAAATAAATTTAACATGGCATTATAATTGGATTTACACTTCTAACTAAAAATGGACAAGTCTACATATCAGAAAAGAAATGTGTTTTGCAATTTAAGTGAATAATAGGTGTCAGTTCTAGCCATAAAAACTGAAGTGGGCATTTTTTTACAGCACCACTGCTCTCTCTGAAGGGAGCTTCAGCCTCATCTCATTAATGCTTTCTAAAAATAGAAATTGTATGTTTATATTAAAATTTTTGAGCTAAAAGAATCAAGAAACTAAGCAAGATCATAAGAGAAAAGTTTACTTGCCCTTGGGCTGAAAATCCCAAGTGTATCTTCCTTGAGTGATGCTTTTCTTATAACTATGATGTTTATCATTTCTTACCCATGTACACTTTGTTCCACTGCCTAATAATTAGTGCTCTCAGTCCAAGAAGTGAGTTCATGTGTGTGGAGTGGGGGAGGGGGATGCCTTGGTGGGCTTCCTGTACAGCATGGAGGATAGATTACAGATTTCTAGTCCCACCCAAAAATGTGGTTCCTAAATGGTACCTGTTACCCCTCCTTTGTTAGCCCCTTATAGAAATTCCTAATGTAACCTATTGCTCTTCTTCCATTTATTTTCTTTACCCTCAGTGCACAGAAATGTTCCTATAAGAGAGTATTTCAGTAGCTACAGTAGTGTATCATTGTCTTATATCTGGCCACAAGCAGCTTGCTGCCTAAAACAACATTGGAAACCAGATAGCATGAGGATGCTGGGACCATCCATGCTCTAAAATAAGAAAAGGAAGTCAAATTTAAAAATGTGCATTTTCGAGCTTTATAATCATAATACATATATAATTACATATATATTACATATACAATAACATAATATTGATATAGTAAGTAAAATGAATATTTTGAAGAAAATAAGCAAGCAAGATGGTTTACTGACAAATTATCCTGTGCTGACCAGCTAGCTGAAATATAATCATTGGTACCCAGGCATTTGGCAGTTACCTTGCATATAGAATTACTGTCATCATGAACACTTGTCTTCCTATGCATTGATTTGTGTAGCCCATATCTCAATTCAATCAATATATTAGAAGAACTTAAATCAGAAATAGTTTTAAAAGACTATCTCTCAAATAAAAAATAATTATTATTTTATGATTCAATGTACCTTGCATAATTATTCCTAAGGGTTTTTTTTAATGTCCTTGGATCAGAGAAAAAAAATCCAGAATGTTTGAATGCTAAAATGTAACAAATAAATTAAGAACTTACTTAGCTCCCAAATTTGTAAGATTCAAACTTATTAATCTCAGCATTATATACCTCCAAGAAAAATTTATATTAGGAAAAATATTACAAAATGATGGCACAAACAACTGAAAATTGCAGGTTCTATTATTTATAGTTAAGGAAGTAGCACAAATTTTGCATTTTAAGATATAGCTTGATTATTAGCTATTTGTGATGCCATTAAAATTAAGCTAAAGGTTTAATTACATAAAACATAGGAACTTCCTATGAGAGAGAAACTTATTGTAATTTTAACTCCCCCATGTCTCACCTATAGATAATTTGCAAACAGTTGTAAGGAAAGTTTAATTTTGTAGTTGTTTCTGGAAATGAAGGAAGGTGAATTACGGGGGTGGGGGGGGTGTTTTCAAGGTGTTTCTACCACTCTGGACTATTATGTGGGGGCAGGGGAGGGGGGAGGGAGAGGGAGGTAGAAAAGGAATACATTTTATCATGAGTCCTACTGTGACACATTAAACATTCCCACCCAAATTAAACCTATTTTTGGTGTTAATGTCTATTGATCAAATTAAGTACCTTCCATAATAGATAGTTTTCATTTATAGAGAATAATTTGAGTTTTTATTAGTTTAATATTTAAATACAATCCCTGTATAAACTAGACTAGACAGGTATTATTTACCCTTTTCCCCCTGAAACTAGCAACTGCCCACATTCTCTAACTCCAAGTCCATGGCTCCACACAGCACTTGGTGTGCAGAGACCACCTTATAAAGCGCTAAGAACAAATTTCCTGTCAGATTCCACAACTAAGATGAGCTGCCAGGTTATTCTAGAAAATACAGAATGAGATAATAATTCTAAAAGCAGTTTCTTTACATAGGAACAATGCTCTCAAAATGAAAAATTAGGCTGCCTTCAAAGTGACCCTCCCTTATTCTCATTTTTTTAAAAATGATATTTAGAACTTGCTACTACTCTTCCCTCTCTATATTTACACAAAAGGTTCACAATGGCTACAAAATGAGAAGGCTTGTTTTCCTCTATAAATACCAATGCAAACAATTTACCTCTTGTCAGGTCTTACAGTCCTATGAGGCTCTGCACTCTATCTCCCAGTCCTCTTTCCTGGGTGAGCTGTGACCTTTTGGTTGGCCTTTTTGTCAACCTCTGACCTAAACACATTAACGGATGCAACTGTGCCCTCTTTAACCAGGAAGAAGTATATATACAACTACCAGGTCTCTGACCAGTCTTCTCATCATTATTTAGGTGAATCATGAAATCCTGGTTTTTCTTTCAACAGCATAGTGGTTTGACTACACCCCTTAGCCCAGGGGTGGGCAACCTTTTTGTGAGTGCATGCCAAAACTAGCAAAATCTCTGACTCAAAATTCTTCTGCGTGCCAACCCTAATTTTTTGAGAACATGTTATGCCTACTTGATATCTCTTAAGGTGTACGTATGTGAAGAACCTTGAAGAAATAATAAAATTCATTCGAGCGACAAAAACACAGTATATGATGATGAAAAATACATTTATTTTTTAATGTATACATGTACACTGATAGTCCGACAGGAAACTTTATGACTCCGTTTGATATTATCAGTGGGACTTTTGCTGCTGCATCACTGATGACAGAGATTTTACATCAGGTTTATATTTCGTGACCTTCAGAGATATGCACGAGCTACTACTTTCATCCATCAGGCTACTCCTATTACGAGACTTAACAAAATTCATCACTGACAACAAAGATTCACAAGCGTATGTGGATGAAACCAAAACACTGGTCGGATCTAGGAAGGCAGGGAGAGTTAAGGCAGAGGCATAAACATTGCTCTTCCCCTCTCTCGAGAATCCATGTCTATGGTCTTTAAGATAACTTGTAATGTAAAATTATTTATTTATCTAAGATGCACCTACACTGAATTTATCTGAAAAATAAAAAAGTTGATATTAAGAAAAAAATTGTAAATGGAAGATTATGAGAGGGTTTCGCGTGCCATGTTTGGCACACATGCAAGGGGTTGCCCACCCCTGCGTTAGCCTAACAAATTAGTCATTTTTTTAAATAGAAAGATCATATCATCTGGGTAACTCACCATCCATTAAAGTCAAATCTCTCATCTGTTGGAAGGAAATATTACTCACTTCTCATGTTTCTAAGAAGACAAAATTAAACTGTGTGTAAACAATTTCCACAGTTCTTATACGTCTTAAGTAGTTGATACATACTATTTATAATCAGAGTAGGAGTCGTAAGCTGCCATTCTGATTCACTGGCATTCTTATGTTCTCATCAAATACAACTTCATACCATATATGGAACCACTCTAACTTCTAACGGCAAAGTGAAGAAGGCAGCTTTCAATATAAGTTATGGGTTGATTATGCTGTGGCAACTCCGTTAGGCTGGGAACTCTGTTTCCCAGAATTCCCTCCTTTACTAGTATGTTGTCCAGGTTAGAGTTGGGTAAACGTTGAATTACCATGAGATTTAGAAAGCAGAAGTGAAGTGCTTGCCGCAGCTCCCTGACAGTGGCAGACAGATATGGTGACAAATAGATGCAGAGGTGCCTGTGGGTTCCAGGTAGTTACACTCCTTTGCCCCAGGTACAGCTCCTTTTCCTAACCGATGGCCCCTACTGACTAACTGCAGCTCCAGCTCCACCACAGATGCTCGGCTGTGAAGTTACTGATAGGGGAGCTACACAGAGGAGCAATGCTCTCGAAAAGGAAAATCGGTCATAAAAGTGCCACATTTGGTCCCACTGAATCACAGCCGTTACGCAGTTGGCTTCTCAGATTTGGTGACTCGTGCCTTCTCCAACTCTCCTTCCAGAATTTTACTTCCTCAGCTCCTCCCCCCAATTGTGTATGGCCTAATATCATGCTAGGTGTGATTCAAGGGACGAAGACGTTAGATTGTTAACGTTGCTTCTCCTAACATGCTTGTGGTTGCTATAATAGCCATTATTTGTATTTAGTATAGAAGATGTACTAAATAGTATAGTATTCCTAAATAAAAAGTTAATATTATCTGGCATAAAATTTATACTATTATTATAAATATATAGCATGACATAAAAGTTCAAGAACTGTGTATTAAGCTCTCTTTATATGAGAACCTAAAAGCTTTTGATTAAAATAAATGGCATGACATATTATTTTAAAATGCAGTTCTGCCCCAGCTCTGTGATATTCAACAATCCAATTAAGCACTTAAAGATCATTTTTCTTAATCTCTTACTTGGAGAGATCTCTCATCATCAACAATATTACTTGTTTTTAAAAGTGTGATGATTCATAGAAAATATTCAGTTAATATTGTGTCAATAATATGCTTCAATGAGCCCTAGCTGGTTTGGCTTAATGGATAGAGCATCGGCCTGTGGACTGAAGGGTCCCAGGTTCAATTCCAGTCAAAGGCACATGCCAGGGTTGCGGGCTCAATCCTCAGGAGGGGGCATGCAGGAGGCAGCCGGTCAATGATTCATCACTGATGTTTCTATCTCTCCCTCTCCCTCTCCCTTCTTCTCTGAAATCAATAAAAATAAAAATAAATATGCTTCAATGGGGTAAATTTTACCCCTACATAAGCAGTTAGATGCCTTTTACTTCAAATATTAGAGATTCCTAAATCAGATCACTGTACTAATAAATTAGTACAAATCTACATCCTCAAAACTCAAATAAGTTATTTGGTAACTGCCCTGGCTGGGTAGCTTCATCCCATACACCAAAAGGTTGTGGGTTCGATTCTTGGTCAGGGCACATACATAGGTTGTGGGTTCGATCCCAGGTTGGGGCACGTATGGGAGGCAGCCAATCAATGTTTCTGTTTCACACTGATGTTTCCTCTACTGGGCGCTCTGCTTCATATCATCAAACATACTATAGTGGTGGATTTGCCGATGTGTCCATCTCTAACCAGCGGGATTCCTGAATGTTAAAGGCTACATTTATTAGCCTAGAAACTGTCATCAAGCCTGGCTGAAGGACCTTTATCTTTATTAATTAAGGCTAGTTATCATTCTTTATTTAACTTACCAATCCTTCTAGCAAAAAACTGTACAGTCTTTCACAAAACGTGGCCCTTGGACAACTTATATTCAAATCACATGCAATAACTGTTAGAAAGATAGCTGCCTATTCACCTTGCTTACTATAGCACTATTTCTGAGACCAAGAACATTTATTTCAATAGGCACTGTAGGTGATTCTCATGAATAATAGAAATAGAAAAGTATTGCTTAGTGGGAAGTGTTCTTCCTGAGATGAAAGAGACCTGTCTTCTACCAGTCACAATACCAATAATTAGCTTATACTTCACGAACAAATCCCTTAAGAAGGCTAGATTTTGGATTCATTTAGAACAGGGTATTAGAATAAATTATCTACAATGTCTCTACAATCTCTAATTTTTCTTTTTTAGTTTTAATAATGGAAGAATTAGTAATATACTTGCAAATAAAATTTCTTCTAAGCCATCTGAAATAGGTATCTATCTTTTGTACTTCCTTATAGGAATGAATAACAGTAATTTCAAATCAAATGAGGATTCAAGATATATAAGTGCCGTGAATCCAAGATTGGAGTTAGAGCTATTCTCATTGTAATTAGGTAGAGAAGAATAGCAATGCATGTTCAGACTTGGTCAAATTATCCTAATTTCTTATCCTAGGTAGTTCATAAGAGTATAATCCTTTGACCACATGCACCAGATTGGTGCGGTGCCTGGAACTGTGACTCCGAGTGTCTTATCATAGCTTACCGTGACAGGATTTCAGAGAAGCCCACCCAGGACCACCTTGCAGACCCGACCCACAGGGGCCCATTGTGTGCAACCAGCTCCTCCCTTTGCATCAGGTGAACTTGGGTAAGTTTTCCTTAGAATTACAGACCTCCCTGTTTTAAAGTAAGAGGAGGACTTCTTAACTGCTTCTTTAAAATTCTTGAGGTGGAGTTAAAGCTTAAGGGTTGACAGAACCTAAGGTAAATATGAGTCAATTTCTGGCTGGGTGGCTATGTTAGTTGGAGAATCATCCTGTACACCAAAAAAGGTTATCAGTTTGATTCCCAGTCAGGACAGGTACCTAGGTTAGGGGTTTCATCCCCAGTCAGAGCATGTACAGGAGAGAGACAGCCAATCAATGTTTTTCTCTCACATTCATGTTTCTGTCTCTCTCTAAAAATCAGTAAAAACATATCCTCCTGTTAAGATTAAAAAAATGAGAAGAGTTGAGATAACTGAGGACCGGAGAAAAATGCATGGCTTAATTTTGGCTTTCAATTGGAATTGTTTTGTAAAGGTCTGAACAAAACCTTTTGCTGGATAAATGAGAGCCTGGACTTGTTTGGCTCTAAAGAGAAGGGGCACTTCATTCCTCTAGCTCAAATCTCAGGTATTCTTAGACAAGTCAGAATCTTTGTGGAGGTGTCAGAGGTATCTCTCATGACTTACAGGCGCCCCATAGGGAATTCCAACTCAATTGTAATTAAATAGTTAACTTGTCAAGGCACCTGAACAAAAAGGTTGGTTGTCTAGTTCTCCAAGTGCTCATGGTTGTATTAGAAAGCCAGGGAGAGAAACTGAGACAGGTAGCAGAATTTTAGATGAGTTGGAAGGTGACAGTCTCTTGGAACTCTATCCACAAGTAGCACACTTTGACCCACTACAAAATATTCCTAGAGTCCAACTGGTATGGCTGAATGGATGAGTGTCAACCTAAGAACTATGAGGTCACTGGTTCAATTTCCAGTCAGGACACATGCCCAGGTTGCGGGCTCGATCCCCTATGTAGGAACATGTAAGAGGCAGCCGATAGATGTTTCTCTATCATTGATGTTTCTAGATCAGTGTTCCTCTCCCTTCCTCTCTCTCTAAAATCAATAAAAAAATATTTTTTACATATCCGTAGAAATTTATTCAGACTACAGATCTGAAAATAAAACTATAATCAACATGGGAAATTATGCCCGGAAGGCTGGAAATTCCAAGAACCCAGCCCCCATTAATATTCCTGCAGACATACAATGAATAGGAAACCTTTACTTACAAGTACAATACTTACAGAAATAGAAAGACTTAGCTAGAAGTTATATCAACTTAAGATGGCCAAAATTAGGCTCTTTGAGCAGCTAATTTTTTTTTTTACATTCAAAATTAGGAAAAGTCAGCTTTAAAAATAAACTGAATGAATGGAAAGCTTATCTTGATTGGAAATGAAAAGCTTCTAGGAGCACAGGTACTTCAGAATAGAACCCAGAAAAACTGGTTTCAGGCAGAGGAGAAACAGTGTTACATTCCTTGGACTAGAACCTAAAGATTTCCCTGACTTTATCCAGAAATCTGATAAGGTCACAAAAAAAATTTTTTAACTGTTAGAACATGTGCCCCTGGCCATTTTGCCCTACTCCAATTAATATACCTATGGGTTTCTGGGAGCAAAACAGCAGCATTACTAAATAGGGTTTGCTGTGGAGGAGTCTCTTTTTATCATGGGAAGCCTGGTCACCTTGAGAAGGCCTATAGGAAACTGAAATGGGATTTAGAAAGAGAAAAGATACAGGAACAAGCACAGGACTATGAGAGGGCATTTCCTGTCTCCTTAGTAGTAGTTCAGAAGCTATTGAGGTATCATAAAGGGGGAAAGGAAGCTACTAAAGCTTGCACAGATACTGGGACTACTTTATCTGTTCTTAACCACACCCACCCAAGCTGCCTTCTCTCTGAGTAAAGCTTCTGCTCAAATGGCAGGAATATCTAATCAACTAATGTCTGTTTTTAAATCAGAACCTGTTCCCTTCCAACTAGGGGATGTGATGGCACAATGTCACCTGATAGGATGAGATTTTCTTGAAATCAATGACACCCCACATATCCTTTTCCAGGATAATGAAATGCATTTAGAACTAAACAAAGCAGATATTAAATCAATTAAAAAATAATGGTTTTAAAGGCACTGCCGCGAGAGGAAACTAATCTTGACATTAACAACATCTGTCAATTTTTCTCACAAATCCTATGCCCTCTCATACCCAGAAATTTATGATCTTTCTAGAACAGGCCAACAGGACTTGCCCTCAGGGCTCAAGGTGCTGTCTTAGCCTGGACCACCCAACTAATTTACGAAGGTCACTGGGGTTATTTTTTTATCCTACCCATGTCCCCTGTCTTTTAAAACATCTTTTCTGCATACTCCCTTAGGTCCCTGAAACCAGGGAGGGGGCCGTCCTCCATAAGAGCTCCAGAGATGGCTCAGCAGAGACTTTCCCTCCTTTCAAGGGACAGCTGCCCTCTCCCTACTAGAAAAACAACAACAAAAAAAAACCAGGGCTGTTAGAAACATGGAACACAGGTCACTAACCCTACTACTAAAAACCAGAGTTATAGAATGAGTTTCCCATCTGTGGTGAGGCAGGTACTATCAGGGGTGGGCAAACTTTTTGACTCAAGGGCCACAATGGGTTCTTAAACTGGACCGGAGGGCCGGAACAAAAGCATGGATGGAGTGTTTGTGTGAACTAATATAAATTCAAAGTAAACATCATTACATAAAAGGGTACGGTCTTTTTTTTTTTTTTAGTTTTATTCATTTCAAACAGGCCCGGCCCGCGGGCCGTAGTTTGCCCACGGCTGTACTAGGTGCTGCTTGTATGGAGAGGTGAGGCGGGAGGATCTCGGTAGGCAGGCTAGCCTGGAGGTCATCAAACAGATGACCTCCCTTGAGGTATGTGGAGTTAAGGCCACTGGCCTGATAAGAGTGCCCAGCCACCACTGTGACCACTGGTGAGACTGCCCTCAGAAAATAGGGTAACACTCCACACCCCAAGTAGCTCCCAGGAGGCAGGTGCCAACCTACTGTACTTCAGGACAATAGGGCATAGGGTGCTTGTGGGTGAGGCACAGGGTGCCTGCAGGACAGCCCCAAACAGCCCAGAGGCTTGTAGGGATGCCTCTAGCCTTTGGCTTGATATGTGACTGTTTCTGCATGGAAGGGAAATAGTCCACTGTACCTCGAGAGACCCCTTTTGGGGGCCATGCTCGCCAACTGAGAGAAAGTTGATCCTGGGTCTCTAAAGAAAAAGAGGCAAATCTCCTTTTGCTACACGGCCTGGTTCCAGTATAAAGTAGGCAGTGGAGAGGTTTGGCCAGTTCGTGGCACCATTAATTTCAATACTATTGAGCAGTGGGACCTGTTTTGTCATTCCCAAGGGAAGTGGGTGAAGGTTCCATACACCCAAGCCTTTATGGATCTCAGGGGGTGAGCTATGTACTCCTTATAAACTAGATCTCTCTGTAATTGCTACAGAGCCTGAAAGAAAAAATATATCCAGATGGGGAAAACAATTCAAAAAATGGGTGAATGAATTTGTCAGTCCTTTGTCAACATTTGGGTGGCAATCCAATCTTTGAGGTACTAAAAACAACTCTCCTTATTTTACAAATGAAGTCTTTATAGGGGCAGAGGTATGGCTCCAGAAACAATTTAAGCCCATGAAATCTTATCTGGGCCATTTTTAAATGCAAGCTTCTGGAGGTAATTCTTACTGAAAGAAAAAAAAGCCTCTAGCCCAGCCGTGGGCAAACTACGGCCCGCGGGCCGGATCCGGCCCGTTTGAAATGAATAAAACTAAAAAAAAAAAAAGACCATACCCTTTTATGTAATGATGTTTACTTTGAATTTATATTAGTTCACACAAACACTCCATCCATGCTTTTGTTCCGGCCCTCCGGTCCAGTTTAAGAACCCATTGTGGCCCTTGAGTCAATAAGTTTGCCCACCCCTGCTCTAGCCATCTAAGCAGGTCAATTTAACTTATTTCAGCTGTTCCTTTCTAAATTAATGTTTGATAGACATTATTATCTAGATATTTTAAGATAATATGAAATACAGCAACACTTATTGCTAGACAAGTTTCAAGTTCACCCACATTTGGCTTTTTACCACAGAAAAGCTAGAAAATACGTTTGGAGCTGTAAACGAGTGTCACATTTTATTAGAAGCATGTCTCTTAAAAGTGTGTGTTTGCCAGTGGAGGAGCCTCTGTTTCTAGAAATTATAAAATGTATTTGCTAATCAAAAGAATGCTAATTGCTTAATTTTTAGTTGTCACTAAAAATATCAAAGTTTCTAAGAATTAAGATTTCTAATTAAGTTGGAAAGAAATTGTATAGCTTTGTTAATAAAAGTTATATGGTATGGAGATACTTTTTTGGAAGAAAAGGAAGTGAGTTGCTCTAAAGTTGGTCACTTCTGAATGGATAAGAAAAAAATGAAAGTAAAAAAGGCCCAGAAAAATTGTAGAAGGTTCATGAAGAGAAATATTGAGAGAAAATTATAGGGTTAAGTTAAATAATGAATTTAATTAAGAAAATGAATTTAAATATAAGAAGTAAACTAATACAGAGTTAGAGTTTAGTTCTTTTTCACTCTGTTAAAATGACAACAGTTTGCTTGCAAACTTATTTTTTTCTGAAAGCAATTTGATAAATGATACTTTCATAAGCAATATTAAAGCATTTATATTTCTCTCCCTCCCTGATTCCTCCAGAACTTGGAAACTCTTAATCAGTAAGAATTATTATTATCATGGAAATATGTTTGTTTGCATGAATCCAGTAAGAATATGACCTCTTTATAATAGGACACATAAACCCAGTTTCCAGTTGTGGTTTTATAAACAGAACTTTGACTGGAATGTCATGTTAGAGAAAGATATGCCTAGACTCTGGATGTCACCAAAAAGCTTCAAGGAATTAAGATTGACTTTGGAATTTCATAAAATCCCCTTGGAGTAATGGCCTGGTACCTTGCTCATTCACATGGTTCATGGCAGTATTTCCGGTAAGGAGTAAAGGCTGTTTTCCTGGCATATAGGAAAGGAAAAACCTCAAAACATTTTGGGGAACCTTGAGAATTTGAGGAATTCACCCAAACTTAAGCTAGTAGCCTGATGGCAAATATGTGTGTTGGTTTCTTCGCCCCGAGAGACTAATTAAAGCTCCACCTGAGGTTTCCTTATAAGGCTCCAGCAAAGCATATTTAAGCAAGCCTATATGATCAATTACTATTCTTTTTCTGTTTATGTAAATAATCAGGCCAAATAGAAATTGGACTTAATGCAGTAAATAAATTAGTCTTACTCTGTCTCTTTGATAAAAATGAGGGTGAGTTCAGGGGGAGAGATTGTGTTTCAATAGGATAAATAGTACACTGTTGTGGATATTAGACTCCAGTTCATTGTCTTCAAAGTTTATTCTTCACCTACAAACTGAACTAGATCCCGAACTTGCTAGTTTTCTTAAATATTTAGCTACAACCCTCCAAACCAATGTTTCATTTTCTTCTCCTGTCCTTTGAATTGGAATTACTGAGAATTAAAACTTTTTTCCTTCTACCTAACCATTCATCATAATTCTTGTCACTCTAGCTTTTGCCCCAATAATACTGAGATTTGTAACACAACTTCTCTCGACCAGGTTACAAGCCCTACTCATACCCAGGGAATACTGCCTCTAGACACCATTACAACCTCTTTTCATGCCCAGGCCTCATCGTCCTCTGACAGAGAGCAGGGATCTCTTAGCCCTGAAGGAAAACTTTGTCCCTCTTTAGCAAGAAGCAGCTACAGGAGAGACCCAGTGCCCCCTTTCCCTTAAGTAACCCAGAGCCAAGAATTCTTGCGGGAGAAATGTGGTAAGCAGACAGACAGATATGAGCAGAGGAAAACTACAGGCCAGGTACAGAAGGCCACCAGGGTGGAAAGTCCCAGGTGCCTAGCAACAGGCAAAACTGGGAAAACACGGACTTCACACCCAGGGTGATCTCCTCTACCACCCCCAACACCCCAGCATATCACTGGTCATGCAGTTTGGGCCCTTCCCTCACCTTTCCGCCCCTGGCATGTTGGTATTTATGTGGGTTAGACCTCCTTCCAGGGCAAACAAAGAAGGGGGCAGAGAATAGCCCTTAAGCATTAAACCCCCAGGACAATGAGGTTCTGACTGGCATCAAATATATACATAGGCCTCGGTTATGTTTCAGCTCCAGGACCAGAAAAGCAGCAAAACCAGGCAAGCAACACCATGGCTAACATCAGGACCAGCTACATTGACTATTGACCCCCTGCCCTGGCACAGACCAATCAGTAGAGACCACAACCCTGAAAGGGCACACCTGGAAAGCTGCTGACTATTCTATTGGAATCCCACCCACCCTGAAATCTCCAGATCAATACTCTCAAAATGGAAGACCCAGTGTGGCTCTCTCTAAGGAGCCTACCCCCTTCCCCCTGGCATGTTTCTCTCTCTCTCTCTCTCTCTCTCTCTCTCTCTCTCTCTCTCTCTCTCTCTCCCCTAAGCTCTAAGAGCCCTTCTTTGGCCTCTGTAACTTGTTTCCTGAGCCCATTTCTTCTATGGCTCACTTCTTCTACCTCTGTGACTTTCTAAATACATTTTCTCCTACAGTTTGAGTCTTGACTCGAAATTCTTTCTTAGCCAGAACTCAAGAACTGAGATTGCTGAGCCAAGATCCAGTTTGAATTCACTGATGCAACACCTGGTGCCATTCTGCTGCCAACAGAATCACTTAGGGTTCTGCTTAATATTGTAGTTTCTCAAGTCACACCCAATACCTACTATATTAGAAACTTTGACCAATAATAAACATCTTTACAAGCACGCCAGGTGACTTATTCACCCACTATTTGAGTACCACTTACATACATAATATAAGCAGTTAAATTGAGATATATGTGAATAACAAATTGCTCTAATGTCTAGAATAAAAGGATAAATCCTTTAAGGTCTATGCCAGTCAGTCTTCTGAATATGCAGAACTTTCATAGTTATGTGGATTAAAACAGCATGTTTTCTGAATTTAAAAGTGGTGGTTTCATGGCTGTGGGCGAGGACACACTGATAATCCAGCATAAAGCTACTACCTTGCAGTAGTTAATAAACAAAAATTACAGGTATTAAAATGTAATGATCATTGATATATGATATCCAAGGGCATAGCTGACATTAAACCAACAGTAAATAAACATCACCCAGCTGGTATGGCTCAGTGGTTGAGCAATGACTCATGAACCAAGAGGTTTCTGATTCAATTCCCGCTGATAATCCAGCATAAAGCTACTACCTTGCAGTAGTTAATAAACAAAAATTACAGGTATTAAAATGTAATGATCATTGATATATGATATCCAAGGGCATAGCTGACATTAAACCAACAGTAAATAAACATCACCCAGCTGGTATGGCTCAGTGGTTGAGCATTGACTCATGAACCAAGAGGTTTCTGATTCAATTCCTAGTCAGGGCATATGTCTGGGCTGTGGGCTTGTACAGGATGCAGCCGGTGAATGTTGCTCTCTCGTTTATGCTTCTATCTCTCTATGCCTCTCCCTTCCTCTCTCTCTAAAATCAATAAAAAAAAAACATTTTAAAAAATAAAAAATAAACATCCTCCTCCTTTTAAAGGGAAATGTAAGCAATAAAAAAAATTTTACAAGGCATTAGGATATTTGAAAAAAAATTACACTAAAAATTTCAAAAGTGAAGATTGGGAATAGAGTGAAGAAACAAAATGTAGTCACTATAACCAAGTTGCTAAATTACTAACATCAAATAGGTTGAGGCACAAGAAAAATTTTCTATGCTTGTTTTTTTTTTCATCCTTACCTGAGGATATGTTTATTAACTTTAGAGAGAGGAAGGAGGAGAGAGAGAGAGAAACATTGATGTGAGAGAGAAACATCAATCTGTTGCCTCTTGTACATGTGTCCCAACTGGGGATGGAAACTGCAATTCAGGTATGTACCCTGAGCAGCAATCAAATCCACAGCCTTTTGGTGTACAGGATTATATTCCAACTGAGCCACCTGGAGAGGACTATTCTTGTTTTAACTACCCTGGGAACTTAAACTTTTTAGTACTGAGTCAAATCTTGGATATACATCAAATTTCCAAATAACTCTCTGATTGTCCCCTGAATCCAGACCACCTGACATCCATCATCCAGCCCTCCAGACATCAAGAGGATTACCATCTTGAACCAATCAGAATTCAGGACTAATACTTATATTTAAAAAAAGTACTTTTTATAGTAAGAACTTTCATTTTTTTCTTTCTTCTCCTTCAGAACACTCTGGGTATTGCGTAGTTGTATTTCTGGTTTGCAAACTCTAAGACCTTTGAATACATCTCTATCATTTATTTCTAGCTAAGCCTCCAGACTCTTTTTGAGTTCATTTGACGAAGATGTAATTCAGTATTTTAATATGATAAATGCACCACATTGGCTACATGTGTAAAACTTTATTTACAAAGTCTATTATAAGTTATTCACATTTACATATGAGAAAATCTTATGTATTAGAAATGAATTCCATGCTACAGATTTAGAGGAAAATGATTTGAAATATATATTACAAGTTCAAAGAGAGTAAGCAGTGAATGACTAAATCATCAATGAACTGTTATTCAATACTTTCGCTGGATAAAGTTGCATGTATTAAGTAAGTCATTATTTTAAAAATTATGTAAGTGCCAATCACGCACTTATCAGAAAAATTAGTTTAATTTTCCTCTTTATAATCCTATGAATAAAAATGCCTATCTCTGTTCATTAAAAAAATTAGATTTTTTTCCTCAAGGTTAAACTTCTCTTACAAATGTATGTCCAATATCTTGTTCAAATAATAAATACAAACACCTATTGTCTGCATTGGGTCCAAAATAGTTTCTAGATCCCTGTGACATGACTTACTTTCCAGCACATAACCAATATATATATTGGGAGATCCTTCCTCTAATTAATGGTAGTTTTTTTTTCCCCGTTGATTTTTAAAAATTTATCTTTATAGTTAAAAGTATTACAAATGTGCCCCAATTTGTTCCTCATTCACCCCCTCCACTCTGCACCCACCCCTCCCAGGCCTTCACCACACTATTGTCTTTATCTATGGGCTATGATTAGATGCATATAAGTTCCCTGATTAATCTCTTCCCTACTACCTCCTAACCCCACCTTCCCTCTGAGATTCAGCCATCTGTTCCATGCTTCTATGTCTCTGTATATATTTTGCTTATCAGTTTATTTTGTTCATTAGATTCCACATATGAGTGAGATCATGTGATATTTGTCTTTCTCTGACTGACTTATTTCACATAGCATGATACTCTTCAGGTCCCTCCATGCTGTCTCAAAGGAAAAGAGATTCTTCTTTTTTACTGCTGCATAGTATTCCATGGTATAAATGTACCTCAGCTTTATTATCCACTCATCTACTGATGGGCATTTGGGCTGTTTCCAGATCTTAGCTATTGTAAATTGCGCTGCTATGAATATAAGGATGCATATATTCTTTCTGATTGGTGTCACTAAACATCAGAGAAATGCAAATTAAAATAACCATGAAGTATCATCTCACACCTGTCAGAATGGCTATCATCAACAAGTCACCAAATGACAAGTGCTGGTGAGGATGTGGAGAAAAGGGAACCCTAGTACACTGCAGGTGGGAATGCAGTCTGGTGCAGCCACTGTGGAAAACACTATGGAGTTTCCATTTGACCCAGAGATCCCACTTCTAGAAATATATCCTAAGAAACCCAAAACACCAATGGTAAAATAATTTTATTTGTTTATTATTTAGAGCTTAGAAAAAATTATACTATATATGAATGTAAAAAAAAAGCTTTCATACAAGGCCTTTGGTTGATCTCATGTAATACTTTAAACAATAAAGAATTTAAATTTTAAAAAAAAGGCTTGAAAAATGTAGAGCTTAGAGTTTGTTTCTCCCCCTCCCCAAATCTGGTTTTCAACAGCCTCTTTCACCTAACAAAGCAATTCTCATTCCTATTCTCTGTGTAGGAGAAAGCAAAAGTATTCTTGATGAAAAATATATTTAAGGTTCATCAATAATTTCACAGATTGCCTTTGACAAAAGGAAGGAATTGGGAAGGGGGCTTATTAAGTTATTTCATACCTATTTCAACCCTTTATAACAAGGCTTTTAAAAAGACTATGGATATATATATATATATCATGATATCTCACACAGGATATAGTAAATATTTTAAATGGCTTTAAATCCTTCTTGCATTTTTTGGAAGTGCCTTTAAATATGAAGGTTTTTAAAAGTCATTTATATCTTAGTTACAAAGCAGTCATTCAAATTACCTTATGAACTCTGTCCAAATATAAAAACTATTTTTATAGAGACTAATTCTAAAATGCTGCATTTCTGCCCTAACTGGTTTGGCTCAGTGGATAAAGCGTCGGCCTGCGGACTGAAAGGTCCCAGGTTCGATTCCGGTCAAGGGCATGTACCTTGGTTGCGGGCACATCCCCAGTTGGGGGTGTGCAGGAGGCAGCTGATCAATGTTTCTCTCTCATCGATGTTTCTGACTCTCTATCCCTCTCCCTTCCTCTCTGTAAAAAATCAATAAAATATATTAAAAATAAATAAATAAATAAAATGCTGCATTTCTCACGTCCTTCTGAAATGGGTCAGACCAGAGCCCTAATTCCAGTGACAACCATGGGAATTGTCCACTTGCTTTTAAATAATTTAATGTAAAAATAAAATGGACAGTGCACATGCTTGCTGAACAGATTACATAGATATCTCCTGAACCTTTATTAAAATCATAATTATGAAATTATTTTGTATCTGATTTGTGCCTAAAATTAAATTATAACCTCACTTCTCCACAAAGCATTTAAATGAAAAAGCTTTTACGCATTAAATGCATAAAGAATTGCAAAAGCTCAAATTCCACCATTTTTTTCCTTCTGATTAGAACAATTCTGGAACCTAGATGAAAAACATGTAGGTCTAAAACTAAAAGATAGAGATGAGAGACTGAAAATAAGGTGGTATTTCTTTCTCTTTCACTTATTAAGCAAATAACCATGTGATTTATCCTCCCTTGTCCTCAATTCCTTTTTCTATTAATTAGAAACAATAACATCTACCTAAAAAGTATAACTTGATGGACCAGGATAAGGATTTTTTGTTTAGAGTCCACACAGAGAAATATTTGGGCATAGTAAAATAATTTACACTAATGAACAATGGTAGTGCTATGTATCCCTACCTGCCCTAGAAAAGACATTGGAGTGTTTTGTTTTGTTTTATTTTCCACCTTCAGTCCCAGTAAGGACCTAACATCTATATTAATAATAGCCTAGGTGGCATCATGCCCTCATGTTGTCACAAGATGGCCTTCACAAGATGGCCATCACAAGATGGCTGCGTGCACAGCAGAGGTGGGGCCCAGTGGCTGCTCCACGCAGTGAGCAGAGGAGGCAAGTTGCAGCAGGAGAGGGCAGTTGTGGAAGATCAGGCTGGCAGGGGAGCAGTTAGGTGTCAATCAGGCCAGCAGGGGAGCGGTTAGGGGGCAATCTGGCAGGCAGGCAGGTGAGCAGTTAGGAGCCAGTGGTCCTGGATTGTAAGAGGGATGTCCGACTGCCCCCAGAGGGTCCCAGATTGGAGAGGGTGCAGGCCAGGCTAAGAGACCCCCCCCCCCCCGTGCATGAATTTCATACACCAGGTCTCTAGTTTGAAATAAAATTATAAAAGCCACAAAAATCCCTTGGTGGTCTTTCCAGAATTTTTGTATAAGTGATCAAGGCTTTACAACTTATCCCAAACAAAAATGCTTTTTACATTTTTGTAATTATTAGACACTACATTTGCTGAGCATTAAAACTATAACAGTTGTGTTTGATAGCTGTATCCTGGAAGTATTTAATATGCGCTAAGGTGTGCCGCTCTCTGAAGTGACTTAGACACATCTTCTAAACTGCCCCTGCCACATTCCCTTCCTGGACCCAATTTAATCCTGAGTGGAAGATCTGGGTTGATTAAAGCTTTTTGAAAGTGGTTCAATAGAGCTGTTCCAGTCCCAATAAATCCCAAACTGTGAAATATAAAAAACAAATTTCACCAATAAAAACCTTCAAATATTACCAAACAACAATAAAACTCAGTGTGAATGACTAATGCATTCAAATTCATTTCTTTCATTCCTTTAAGTGGCTAGGATTAGCATAAAGAGCCTTCTCAGAGTGTAGGCAACAATAAAAACTGCAATAACTCATACTTCATAGTGACTTTCATTTTTTAATCTGGATATTCTTTAATATTCATAATAGCCTTGGGAGGTGAATATCATTATCCTCATTTCATAGGAGATGAAATTGAGAGATCAGTAATTTGCCCACAGCTACACTGTAAGTGAAGTATATGCTGACTTCAATCTTGGGCATTGGTACTAAGATGACTGCATTCCTAAAATTTATTTGGTTAGATGGCTAGCATTTCTAGAAAAATAACATTCAGGTGCCAGCCAAGTTAAAATCTAGAAGTCAAAAACAACATAAAGGGATAAAAGAAAGAGTGTAAAATAACTTATAGGCATGAAAAGTAATTTAAATAACTAATATTCATAGATTGCTTATCATCAGTGAGGCACTGTTCTAAATGTTTGATGTGAAATAACTATGTAATCCTTATCAAAGCCCCAAAATCAATGGTCAAAACTGTGAAGTCATCCTTGTTTGCTTTCATTGTCCTATATACTCCGCATGTAACCCATCCACAAACACTGTGGTCTTCAACTTGAAAATAAATCTAGATTTGATCACCATCCACCACCTGTCCTATCCTACCTTCAGGATCACTGCAACCGCCTCACAACTCACCTGCCTTTTCCTAATTGGGCCCTCTTCAATCTGTTCCCTAACTCAATAGCCAGAATTATCTTTTTAAAGCCATAACGCAGTTGGTGTCACCACTATTCTGAAAACTTTCTAATGGTTTTTCATATCCTTCTATAAATAGGAGTCTTTACAAAGTGCCACTCAACCATGACTCCATAGTTCTAGCCACCAACCTGGAGGCTTGTCCTGGATCCTTCTATGCAGTACATTCCTCACCTTGCTGAGGGTCTTGTGCTAGCTTTGTCTTGTATGGAGAACTCTCCTTAATTTGCTTCAGGTCCCCATTCAAATACTATCAGTGAGGACTTTTCCCATCAGCTTATATATAATAGCAAACTTCCCCAAACCTACAACCCTGAGCCAGTTTCATTTTTTCCACAGAACCTGTCAGTACCCGAACATACCCTTCATTTGTTTGTCTGGGACTTTTGGAGGGGTGGGGAGTCTATCTCCCAGGTGACAATGGGAGCTCCAGAGACAGAGATTTTTGTCGGTCTTGTACCTGTTATAAGAGTAGCTATCTGTCACATAGAAGGTATACTAGGTACTCAATAAAATTAAGTTGAACAAAAGAATAAATTAACAACTCAATGAAGATGGTCTCATATTACATCCCTTTTAAAGATGAAGAGGTAGAGGCAGAGAGGTATACAGAGACAAAATAACTTACCGTAAGTCACAAAGGTAGAGCAGGCAGAGCTTAGCAAAAACTGTAGTGTGGCCGCACACTACATGCATGCACCTCGTCACTGAACTCACTGCTCTCTAAATAAATTCCAGTGACCTAAGATATCCGTGCTACAACAATAGCATACTGGAACAATGTTCTGTCTTCACTTACTTTCTTCTTGTTTTTATAAGGCTGCTTTAAAAAAAAAAGATTCCATTAAACCTAATGCTTGGGCCTTTGTTTATAAACACAGTTCCTATTAAGAACTAGAGTTTTTAGAGACATAACTGATAACAAGACTGAGACTGGAAGAGGACAAAGTGGGCCTTCTCATGCCAGAAAGCAAGGAAATGTTGGAAAAGTCATGAAGCTCTGTGCAAAGGTCATATGTACTTAGTAGCTATCATGTGCAGGGTGCTCTCTGTGCTCTCTTCAAATCAACTCTGCATGTAACAATGTGTCTGACATGCAGTGGATGCTACTAGACTGTCTTTCCCCAGGGGATTTACAGAAAAGGTAACCGGGATTACAGTAGGTGTCTCACATTTAATCTGTGAATCCACAATGCAATGGTAATCATAAAAGGATGGGAAAGAGGTAAACAAAAGAAAGAGAGAAGAAGGAAGGAAAGAGGAAAGGGAGAGGAGAGAAGAGCAGGAGCGGGGAAGAAGAGAAGAGGGAAAAGGAAGGAGGAAGAGGAGGAGGAAGGGAGGGTAGTGTGTAGGGATCCAGTGACATAGGAACAATCAAAATAAAAAATAAACATTTTGCCACACACTATTAATACTAACTTCAGGCAAGGTTCATCAATAAGGTAAAAAGTTGTTAGGAAACAGGATTTTTACACATTCCTATCACCTCACTGCTAAATCATTAATGACAAAGAGGAAAAGGTAGCTTTCCAATGCAGAAATCAGACACCACAGTGACTCTGTAACGACATGTGACATCACCAGCAATGGAAGAAACTAGTATCACAGTTGTCCTAATGCAATACTCTGACAAATGTCCAACTTGAACCTAATATGAGGAAACGATGAGACAAATCAAAGCTCAGAAATCGTTTTTAAAACACTATCTTGAACTCTTAAAAAATGGCAATTCTATTTTTAAAAAGTTTAAGTAATACTGACAATTAAATGCAATGCATGATCTCTGCTTAGATCCTACATTAGATTAAAAATTAGCTCTAAAGGACATTATTAGACAATTGAAGAACTCTGATTATATATTACATTTTAGTTAAGAGTATATCTGTTACATTTTTCACATTGAAAATTATTGGTTTTATATAGAAGGATGCCCTAGCTATTAGGAGGAACATGCTTAAGTATTTAGAGGTCTTGTGTCATGATACCTGCAATATCTCATCTGAGTCTGAAAAAAAAAATCTTATATCAATAGCTAGCTAGCTCTCCATCTATCTGAGAAAGAAAAAGGGAGAGAAAATGAATGTGACAAAACGTTAGTAATTACTAACCTATGCAAAGATTTATTTGGGATTTACTAAATTTATTCAACTTTTCTGTCAATTGTTTTCAAAAATACTTGTGGAGAAAGCTTCCTTTGGGATTCCTGGACCCAATTGCAATATGTGTATATGTGGAGGCTTCTTCATAGCAACAAGCAATTCTCACACACCAGCTGGATGTCCTACAATTCAGCTCAATTATGAACCCATGAACTGGAGATAGCATCAGGTTCCACAGGTTAAGTGTTCAGTCCTACAGGACTGCACCTCCCCACAACTTAAAATGCCGGTCACAATCCCAAAGTTCTTACCTGTGCTTCTGACAAACTGGCTACAGATTGGAGATTCCCACAACCCCCTACTTAGACTTCAGACACCAGTCAAAGCCAGGTTTTTACCTGTATTTCTGACCAACTTCCTGTAAGTCAGAGGGTCTCATAACCTCCCCCTTGGGTTTAATTAATTTGCTAAAGCAGATCACAGAACTCAGAGAAACATTTTACTTACTATATTATCAGTTAACTAGAGACCCGGTGCATGAAATTCATGCACTCGGCGGGGGGGGGGGGGTGTGTGTACCTCAGCCTGGCCTGTGCCCTCTTGCAGTCCGGGAGCCCTCGGGGAATGTCTGACTGACGGCTTAGGCCTGCTCCCCACCACTGCCGCTGCGCTCGCCAGCCATGAGCCTGGCCTCTAGCTGAGCAGCGCTCCCCCTATGGGAGCACACTGATCACCAGGGGGCAGTTCCTGCATTGAGCATCTGCCCCCTGGTGGTCAATGTGCATCATAGCAAGCGGTCATTCTGCCATTTGGTCTATTTGCATATTAACGTTTTATTATATAGGATTATAAAAGGACATAATCTCTCTATATAAAAGCCTAAGGGACCATCTGGACAGTCCAACTGGTAGCTATAACACGCAATGACCACCAGGGGGCAGACCCTCTGACTAGTAGCTATGAGGCGCCCTGACCACCGGGGGCAGATGCTCAATGCAGGAGCTGCTGAGCTACAGTGACTCAGAAGCTGCGGTTCTCGAGTGACACACCCACAACTAGAAAGGAGAGAGCCTGATTCTGGGGTGTGTCACCTGAGAATCACCCTCTTGCAATCCGGGACCCCTCAGGGGATGTTGGAGAGCCAGTTTCGGCCTGATCCCTGAAGGCCAGGCCAAGGGACCCACACACCAGGCCTCTAGTTATAAAAGGACATAATAATAAAAAGTACTTCCAGATGAAAGAGATGTGTAGAGTAAGGTGGGAGGGGGGGTGGGAAGGACAGGAGCTCCTGTGCCCTCTCCAGGCTGCACAACTACATGTGCTCATTAACCTGGAAGCTCTCTGAACCCTGTTCTCTGGGGTTTTTATGGAGACTTCATTAAATAGCCGCGATTGATCAAATCATTGGCATTTGGAAAATAGTTCAATCTCCCGACCCCCTCCTCTTCCCAAGAGTCAGGTGTGGGGACTTAAAGTTCCAACCCAGTAATTATATGGTTGGCTCTCCTAGCAATCAGCTCCCATCCTTAGGTGGGGTCCAAAAGTCACCTCCTATTCCCCCCAAAATTAAAAATAGGACTACCATATGATCCAGTAATTCTACTTCAGAGTATCTATTTAAAGAATATGAAAACACTAATTCAAAACATATTATACCACAGCATTATTAACAATAGCCATGATATGGAAACAATCTAAGTGTCCATAGTGGGTGAATGGATAAAAATGTGGAACATATGCAATGAAATACAGTGGGGCCTTGACTTACGAGTTTAATTCGTAACTCAAATTACTCGTATGTCAAATCAAAAAGTGAACGAGTGAGACACGTGATGCTGGGCTGATGTTGTGGCGTTCACTGTGATGTTCACTGCGCTAATTAGTGGTGGGGTATCTGAAGCTGGCTCATAACCCGAATTTTAGCTCGCAACTCAAAGCAAAAAATCGGCCGAGAGACGGCTCGTATCTCGAAAAACTCATTAGTTGAGACACTCGTAAGTCAAGGCCCCACTGTATTACTCAGCCACAAAAAAATAATGAAATCTTTCCATTTGAAACAACACGGATGGACCTAGAAGGTATTATGCTGGGGAAACCCCAATCAGTCAGTTACACTAAATGTTCAAGGCCAATCTGAGCATAGGAATCCTAATCAGGATGTTCAAGGCCAAGTTACCATAGGCAGATGCAAGGACACAGCAGTTTCACTGTATATACTGCACAAGTGAACCCTTCTATAACCCAAAAGACTGAGGTCACTATTTGGCCTGAAGCCTCTTTTGTCTAAGTTAGTATAGAGTGTGTTACTGACCAGCCAGTGAGAGGCTGCTTGGTTGGGCTACTATATTTGTACAGCTCCCATGTTGAGGGCTGCGTTGTGGGGAAGATGTGTTACTAACCGGCAAATACTAGCTGTTTTTGCAAGGATGACTCATATGTTTGCTGCTATGTTAGAAGCAGCTGCCTTTGTGAGGCTCTTTTGAAAAACTGCTTAGTCTAATGGCTCCTTAGTACCAATGGCTACTTGGGCTGCAATACAGACTCTCTTATATACCCACGACTTCTCATGTCTTCTCCAGCTTCTAAGATCCAAGAAGGTCCAGCCCCTGGTAGAGGGATTTGGACCCAACATATGCTAAGTGAAATAAGACTTATAAAGACAAATCCCATGTAATTTTATTTATATGTGGAATATAAAAAAACAAAACAAAACCAGATTCCATGATACAGAGAACAGATTAGCGATTGCCAGAGTGAAGGATGGAGCAGGAGAAACAGATGAGGGGGATCAAGAGATACAAACTTACAGATATAAAATAAATAAATAATGGAATATAATATGCAACATGGGGAATACAGTTAGTAATAGTGTCTGAACTTTGTATAGTGACAGATGGTAACTAGACTTATTATGCTGATCATTACTCAGTGTACTGAAATATCAAATCACTGTACAGTATACTTAAATGAATATAATATTGTATGTCAATTATACTTCAATTAAAATGGTAACCTCATTAAGATAATAAAAGATAGTTTTGTCCCTCTCATTACTTAGGCATTTCCAAGGGTTTTAGTAACTCAGTGCCAGAAATAGGGATGAATATATATTTCTTATTATAAATCACAATATCACAAGCTATGGTCTAAATGCATTAGAAATCTTGAAACATTTTGAAAAAACTTTTAAAAGCACAAATAATTTGTTGTCCCACGTCCATTTGTGTTAATACATGAGTTTTATTGGCCCCCTGAAATTTTTCCATTGTAATTCAAACTAGAGGCCTGGCGCACGAAATTCATGTGTGGGTACGGTTCCTAGGCCTGGCCTGTGATCAGGGCCATCTTATCCAGCTGCCCACAGACAGCCCCACCCCCTGTTGCCACCCACCCCTGGTTCCCCATTTGCCATCGGGCAATTGGAGCCTGCAGGCTGGGGAAAAAGACCGAGAGGTGGTCAGTGTGCCTCATAGTGACAGGTCCAACAGTCGTTCTGCCGTTAGAGTCAATTTGCATATTACCCTTTTATTATATAGGATTATGTAGCCTTTCTCCATTGTTTACAATGATTTTTATATATAGAACCTCAATACAAGAAATATTAATAACAATGATTAAAATGAAGGTAGAATTTGGGTCAAGTCCACATTTTTTATATCTATTTGTATCCTAAATATTTCAAGTTTGTGAACAGGATCACAGATTTAAATTCTAAGATAGCTTACTTCCATAGAACTCTAAGAATAGTTCCCTAACATCATAGCTAGTGTTCACTTTAATTTAATGACCCAAATTTAAAGTTATAATTTCTATGTGCTATATGAAAAATATATATTTAAGCCCAATATTCCCTCAACGGTACTAAAATCAGTGATAGCAACAGTTCATTTGCAATCATATTTTTCTCTATGTCAGCTTTAATATGAGGCTAGTTATCTCTCAAAAATACAAGTGTGTCTCTTTTCCTTCATGTGGCAGAGACAACTAACTACTCAACTAAGAAATTGTTCCTTCTTTTGCAGAGAACAGTATTGTTGCTGGGGAGCACTTATCCTGTCAAGGACTATATTTCCCACATCCCTTTCCTTCCACCCCACTCTTATATCTTGGTGGGTCCATTTGTCTGTTCTCTATGGAATATGAACAATCCCATCCAGGATGAAATAATTAAGTATCAGATACACAATCCTCCTCAAATTGGTTCTGCTCTTTGGACAGCTGAATGTTGTCAATGCAGCAGGGGAATCTGAGGAGACCTTAGAGAAATAAGGAGCAACCAGAGGGAGGAAAGGACATATGGGTCAACAGTGAGGGAAAGCCACCCGATAGACATCCATTTGACTTTATGATACCAAGAGATACGTTTTTGTTTTGGTAAGCTTTTGAGATTTGCCTTTGTTACCACATGCACATATTGTTAAGCTCAGTATTACATGTAATAAAACAATTGACAGCAAACTTTCCTGAGAAGCACCACCTACATATGATAGCTTAGATCTCCCTTCTAGATTTGCTTCCTAAGACTAAGTCTTTCCTGTCAATAATATTCATCATATTTAATTAATATTTTTGTTTATGTCTACCTTTTATAGTAGACTGTAAGCTTTATGCTGTCTAATTTTTTCTGAGCTGTATTCCCAACACCTAGCTTAGTGCCTGACACCTAGGCATTTAATAAACTAGAGGCCTAGTGCACAAATTTGTGCTCAGATGGGGTCCAGTTGGCCCACCCAGATCGGGGCCAATCAGGGCTGGTCATCAGGGGGTGCAGGGGCCGTGGGAGGTTGGCTGGATGGCCCCACCCCTGATTGGGGGCTGGACTGGCTTGGGGGAGGAACTGTGGGAGGTTGGCCGGCCGGTCCTGCCCCCATCGGGCCAGTTGGCCTGCCACAGTGTGTGTCATAGCGACTGGTTGTTCCAGTCATTCTGGGCACTTGGCTTTTATATACACTGAGTGGCCAGATTATTATGACCACCTGATGTTTGTA
Source organism: Myotis brandtii (assembly GCF_000412655.1). Lineage (NCBI taxonomy): Eukaryota > Metazoa > Chordata > Mammalia > Chiroptera > Vespertilionidae > Myotis > Myotis brandtii. The sequence continues at coordinate 2,584,310 of NW_005368305.1, read as the reverse complement.
GGCAAATTAGCCGTATACTGCATCGTATGGGATATGGAAGCCAAAGACCTGTTGGAACACCTTTGCTGTCTGCAGTTACCAAGATAAAACGTCTCCAATTCGCACAGGAACACAAGGATTGGACAGTCGAGCATTGGAAAAACGTCATGTGGTCCGGTGAATAATATTTCCAGTTGCATCATGCAGATGGCAGAGTGAGAATTTGGCAGAAACAGCATGAAAGCATGCATGCACCCCACATGTATGACTACAACCCTTCAAGCTGGTGGGAGCAGTATTATGGTTTGGGGCATGTTTTCCTGGCATGATTTGGGCCCTTTAATTCCTCGCATCACCTTTCAACATCTCCTGGAGTCAATGCCAAGAAGAATCGCCACAGTATTGAAGGCAAAAGGTGGCCCAACGAAGTACTGATGGGGTGGTCATAATAATCTGGCCACTCAGTGTATATAGATATCTCAGAAATTAACAAGTGCCTGTTATTCAAAGAAACATTTCTGTCTACTTGAGAATAGAAAGGAGAATAGGAGGAAACAATCAATAGTTTGATGGAGAGGGTAATTTCTGATTCTAGGAAAACAGTGCCATATTAAGAGTCATTTTATAGCATTTATAAACTACCCAGTAATATTTCTGATACATATGCACGCGCGCGCGCACACACACACACACACACACACACACACACTAAAAATCAGCTCAAGATTACAGGCATAACTCAGAGATATTGTGCATTTAGTTCCAGACCACCACAAGAAATGTGTTTAAAACCTTTGCTGGTGGAGGGTCTTGCCTTTAATACGTAAAAATCACAACATCTGTAATGTGCAATAAAGCAAAGCACAATGAAACCAGGTATACCTGTATCTCTCTTCTCCCAATTCAACCCAATGAATAATGCAACTTACTTTCCAAAAGTAACATACATTACTTCTCATAATTGACTGGTTCTTATCTTAATTAAAATAATAATAAAATTCTAAGACAGAAACTCTGTGATCATGGCTGATATGTTTTAACCCCAAAACTAGATTGGGTGCCTGACTTCACGTTGGAAAAGGGCAGCTTTTAGAGTAGAAGTTTGGATATTTATTATAGGATATAAAATGGCTTACAAAATCACTGGGAGGGCCCAGGAAGCAGACTCTAGGCCAGCCGTGGGCAAACTACGGCCCGCGGGCCGGATCCAGCCCGTTTGAAATGAATAAAACTAAAAAAAAAAAGACCGTACCCTTTTATGTAATGATGTTTACTTTGAATTTATATTAATTCACACAAACACTCCATCCATGCTTTTGTTCCAGCCCTCCGGTCCAGTTTAAGAACCCATTGTGGCCCTCGAGTCAAAAAGTTTGCCCACCCCTGCTCTAGGCTCAGCTTTCAAAAAGCATGCCTCATACTTGAGCACCAAAGGCACTGCTGCTCCTTTTACTATCAAGAAACCCACTGCTGAGGGTTAGAACTGCCAGCTCCCAAACTGTTTTGTCTCTGTCACCATCTGTACCAGCAGAATGATGATGGCCTTATTCCCTAATCTTTCTCCCAAAAACTCAGTTTCAAATTCACGTTTCATCCAAACCCATCTGATTGACAGAATCTAAAACACACACAGAAATCATGTTGAAATTTGCCTGAGTAATGTAGCTTTTAGTCTTCCGATCTTTGTAGTTTAGCAAGGTTCACTAGAGAGAGGTCGCCACAGACACTGAGCTCAACAATCCAGGCTATTACAAACACCTTGACTAGCCTATGTTTTACAATGATTTTAAATAGCCTTTAGCCACAGAAAAACCAGAGCCCTCCTTCTTCCAGCTTCTCCTCCAAGATTCTAGCCCTTCTTCAATCACCTCCGTTTCTAAGCACCCAGTTTCCTGAGAATATATCCAGCCTCCCTAATGGTTCATTGTGACAAAATTTCACGAGTCACAGGTGAGATATTTGCCTTAATAGCTTAAATAGCATCCAGCCCTAAGGATCAGAAATATTACCAGTTTGCCTTACAGCTATTCCTCATGCATCTCAGTCACTACCAAAATCCCAGTCTTCCAGATTAGCCATCATAAAAACACTAATTCTCATATCCAAGAACCCTTCAACCCTTCCCTCACAAGCTTTATTAATATTCCCTTTAAAACTTGTTCTCTGATATTCCAAGTTCTAGTGAAAATCATCCAATTTATTATTTCTGATTATCTGACACATAGGTCTTCTTGAAGGCATGCTTCTACTTTCACCTTAAGAAGAGGCTGTTTTTTCTCCCTCTCACACATCAAAGTAGAGGAAGTAAGAAAACCGCATAAGTAGACTAAATGTCCTGTTTGCTTCTCCTTGATATTTTTGAACTCTCTCTTACCTCTTTGAAAACCCCAGCTCCTTTGCAGTGCATGTTATCAGACGTCCCTACTCCATACCCTTCCTAACTGTCCTCATCTTCTGACATCTCAACATATCCCTCACTCAGTGCTAATGTTGGTTCCAGTTTACTGTCTCCCAATTCACAACTGATGCTCTCATCATTCTTAGCTACATAAAAATAAAAAATCAAGAATGCAATCCATCTAACATTGTGGATTCTCATGTCCTTGATATCCTTGTGTTCAATGATCTTTTTATCCTCCTTACTTTTGTCACCCATGCATATGACCATACAACAGACCATGTCATCACTGACAACTGTACCTGCTATCTAACTATCATATCTAACCCTCCTGGTTCACTTATTCTAAAATTCCAACAATCTTCTGATATCACTGAGGCCTTCTCTCTACCACATCAGATTTTCTCTATTTGTCAGCTCCCTCTATCTTCATATCCCTTTTGCTCAGCCAAGAAATAACAAGTGTTGGTGATGAGGCAAGGGAACCTTTGTGGGGATATAAATTGGTACAGCCACTATGGAAATCAGTATGGAGATTCCTCAAAAATTTCAAAACAGAATTATCATATAATCTAGCAATTCCAATTCTGGGTGTTTATCCAAAGGAAACAAAATTAGTATCTAGAAAAGATATCTGACAATAGGCAAATGGAAGAAACCTAAGTGATAAATGAATAAAGAAAAAAATATGTACATGTGCACACAAATATATATGTTGTGAGGCCAAAGTAGGTTTACAGTAAGTTGTTCTTATGGAAAATAATACAATAATTAAATAATAATACAAGAATAAACTCAGTGTTTTTGAGTACTCACAACTATAAATCTACTTTTAGGTTTGTGTGTGTGTGTGTGTTTGTGTGTGCATATTTGTATAGTGTGTCCCCCCAAAAATGTATACACACTTTATCAGCTGATAGCTCAATTTTAAAAATAAAATGTATTTTAATAAACATTGCCTTTATAAGTATTCAAAGTTTGTGTATACATTTTTGGGACACCCTATATACTATTCAGCTAAAAAACAGAATAAAATCTTGCCATTTGTGACAACATGGATGGACCTTAATGGAATTATGCTAGATGAAATAAGTCAGATGGAAAAAGATAAATACTGTATGATCTCACTTATAATTAGGATTTTTAAAAAACAAAACAAAAAGAAAAACAAAAGAACAAACTGACCTCACAGATATAGAGAACAGATTGGTGGTTGCCTGAGGCAGGGTGTGGGGAAGGGTGAAATGGGCAAAGGGGGTCAAAGGTACAAATTGTCCATTATAAAATGAGTAAGTCATGAGGAAGTAATGTACAGCATTATTACTATAGTTAATAACACTGCCTTGCATATTTGAATGTAGCTAGAACAGTAGATCTTGAAAGTCCTCATCTCCAGAAAAAACAAACTGTACCTATGCATGGTGAAGGATGTTAACTGGACTTATTATGGTGATCATTTTGCAATATATAAAACTATCAAGTAACTACATTATGCATCTGAAACTAATATAATCTTATGTAAGTTACCCTTCAATAATAAAAGGAAAAAGCTGAACCCAGCAGCTAAAAATGACTAGTTCACTCAGCAGTACCATCACAAGTTTATAACAACACAAGGAATGCTTTAACAATGCCTGATTGCCCTACTAGTACTACACTTCCACAGTAAATTCACATACCCCTCTTCAAGGTGACTATTTCACAATGCCTTTTGTTTCTCAAGTTCCCTAGACCTTTTTATCTCATCATCCCCAACTGATGACATCACTGATAATTCATAAAGACAATAAATGCAATGAAATAAAGATTATTTAATTTGCCCACCATTAATTCTTCCAGTTCACCCATATCTGTAGCTCCATAATCTGTCTTCCATCAAGTTACCATGGAAGAAGTGCTTCTACTCCTATCTAAAGCCAAACTCTCTATCCATGTATCCATGTTCTGGATCTCTCTCTCTCTCTCTCTCTCTCTCTCTCTCTCTCCTCATTATCAGTTCCTTCTTTACTGAATAATTTAATATCACCTAATTTAACCAATATCCACAGACATCCACCCATAAGCATAATTCTCTAGAATTTCCAGTGGGTTCCCATTTCCCTACTGTAGTAAAAGTCATCCAAGGTGTCTATCATGTCTGTATCTACTTCTTCACCTTCCGCTTTTATTTTTTTAGTGTATGTGGGTGTGTATGAGGGGGTGGTTATCATTAAATGTACACAAATAGTATTTTAATTGCCATCAGACCAATGAGATGGCTTCCCCCCCGCCCCCTGGTGATATGACTGAGAGCTAACAATTCCTTTCCTATAATGTAACTCATGAGTTTTGGAAAAACTTTGAAATGGAGAACAGATGGACTCAGTTGTGGGACACATCTCACTGAGAAGCCCTATTTCTCAAACCATGTAACTAGAGAAAAATAATTTGGCTGTGTTTTTAAAAAGTGTGGAATCCTGAAATAACAGAAATGGTCACTAACCTGTACTTATATGAGAAAAGGTAGATTTTGTTGGAAAGGGCAAATAATTATATGTAATTATGTCTGAATTATAGTGAACCATGTATCCATGATACTACAACGTGATACAATACAGAAATCACAGCTACATTTCATACTGTAGAAACTTACAAAATTTATGACTTTACAGAGGTAGTTGATCAAATAGACTGTGAGACTAAATTAAAACTCACAATATTATCCCTATAGAGGAGAAATGGCCTAAAGATTTAACACTGATGAATAAGTAGTATTCTCACTCAATAGATGTATACTTTAAAATGCAGATACCTGTTAAATCAGGGAGACAAACATTTTTAAAGTTAGTCTAAAATATGAGAATGTTTGTGCTATTCTTTGAAAATATTATTGAATTATTCAATTGTCTATTTAAATTTATACCCATACCTTATTAATTATTAAAGATATTGGAATTTGGTATATTTCAATTATCTGTGTGATTATATGATGCTTTTTTTTCTTTTTTAAAAATATATTGATTCTTATAGAGAGAGGAAGGGACAGGGAGAGAGAGAAAAAAACATGGATTGGCTGCCTCCTAGCCACCCCCTGTGGGGATTGAGCCCACAACTCAGGCATGTGCCCCAACCAGGAATCAAACCAGAGACCTCTCAGTGCATGGGACAATGCTCAACTAATTGAGCCACACCAGCCAGGACGTTTTTTCTCTCTTTACATTTATTCATCAGTTGATACACATTTGGACTGTTTCTTATTTGGGGCTTTTTGTGATATGGATATTCTTATACAAGTAGGTGTGGAAAAGTAGTTTTGATCTAATGACTTTAGATCAAAGTAGTTTTGATCTGATGACTTTAGATCAACATGTCTTTGTTGTTGTTGTTTTCTTTCTATTGTAATTAGAGTAAAATTTGTCAGCATTTTTATGCCTTGATAAAAACAAAAAACAAAAAAACCCTCTCCCTAAAGGCATAGTAATGTGATTTTGTAATCTTTTCTAGTGTTTTAATACTTTTTTAATTTCATATTTTTGTTTACATTTTTGTTGTTGTTGTTAATCCCCAACTGAGAATGTTTTTCCATTGATTTTTTAGAGAGAGTGAAAGGGAGGGGGAGATAAAGAGAGAAAGAGAAACATCGATGTGAGAGAATCATTGATTGCCTGCCTCTTGCATGCCCCTTATTTGGGATCCAGTCTGAAACCCAGGCATGTGTTCTGACCAGGAATCTAACTGTGACCTCCTGGTTCATGGGTTGATGCTCAAGCACTGAGCCACACCAGCCAGGCTTCTGTTTACCCTTTGACCCTCTTCTGTCTATATCTATTTCTTCATCTTCCATTTTTCATTAAATGTACACAAACAGTGCTTTAATTGTCATCAGTTCAATGAAATGGCTTTTAATGAGAAGACCAAAAACATTTTGCCAAAGCAAATGATTATCTGTTCTTGTTTCATTCAACCATTCATTAGCTTTTGACACAATAGATTATTCCTTCTTCCTGAAAATGTGTCTAGGTTCCCCAGACCTTATGCTCTTGAGGTGTTTTTTTTACTTTGTGGACTACTATTTTTTACTAGGACTTCCATTTCCTCCAAACCTGAAAAGTCTGTAGCACTGTCCTAGAATCCCCTCTTTTTTCTTTCTGTACTCAACCAATGTAACCTCATCTAGCTCCCCAGGGCTTCAAATGTGCCTCAACCAGGAATCAAGCCAGAGACCTCTCAGTGCATGGGACAATGCTCAGCTAACTGAGCCACACCAGCCAGGGCATATTTTCGTTCTGTACCCAGCCAAAGTATATACTGAAAACTTTCAAACTTATATATCTTGCCTAGAGGGAAATCTTCCCTGAAAAATAAGACTCATATCCAATTATTTAACATCTTCTCCATTTCAGATTCCCCTTGACAAAAGATAGCTTGTTGTTTTTCCTGCAAATATACTCCCTCCAAAAATTACCCAGTATATGATACCATCTTTCACACAACAACAGAAACCAAAATATTGTTGAGTCATGTTGGATTATTTGTTTCTTGTTACACTACACAACCAATCCCCCGTCACTTCTGTCAGTTACATCTCCAAAATATTTCCCAAATATGGTGAGTTTCCCCCATTTCTACTTCCCCAGCCCTTCTCAAGTTCACCTTCCCCTTGTGCATGTGCCACTGTAGCAGCAATTCTCTTGGTCTCCCTTCTCCTCCTCTTGCCTCATTTCCAAGCAAGAATGGTCTTTCTTAAGTGTTTATGAGACCAAGTTACTCTCCCATCTCAAATCTTCAAAAGAATACAATTATATTAAAATCTAAACTTTTTACTGAAATCCCTAAATCTCTCTATAATCTGAAGACCTCTCTCTCTACATACAGTCTTTCCCTACACTTTCTTTGTTCACTTCATTTTACTCACGGTTACCTACTTCTGCCCTTTAAACCCATGAAGATCATTTCATCCAAAGGGAATTTGCTTATGCTGCTCTGCTTAGAGAGCCCTTCTCATCATAAGGAAATCACTCAAATGTCATCTCAGCAGAGGCCTTCCCTGACTACAGTAGACACCAGCTGTCACTGCCTACCATATTTTCCTATTTTATTCTTTCCTGGCAGCATATAAAAACCCTAAACTTATTTTATTGATTGGATTGCACATTTATTTACTCTCTCCCCCATTTGAGTATGAACTCTCTGAAGGAAAGGGCTCAATTTCTTTTGCTTATTGTTATCAACATATACACAGAATGGTGCCTGGCCCACTATATAATTACATGCTAACCAAATCTGTGAATTGTTAAGTCAAATTTGTCAGAATTTTTTATGCCTTGATAAAAACAAACAAAATTATGATATATAATTATATATCATAAAACCTAAGGGGTTTATCTCTAGAATCTTTATGTACTTTTACACTTCTGCACCTCTAGGTATATCGTAGAAATGACATAACTTCATAAACATCCTACACTAAAATATGACATGAAAAATATTTCAACCTCCCATTTTCAGAAAATTTATACCGTTTTAATATTTTTCAGCATATTTCTTAATTGAATACATTAGCAAAGCAATTAGAACAGTACTAAAGATTTATTCATTTATTTATAGTCAGTCAGTCATTCCCTCAATTTAGCTGTATTCTCCAAAAATCCTTTTTTTAAATGCTAACCCTTGTTACCTCAGAATGTGACTATATATGGAGACAGAGTCAGTAAAGAGGTGATTAAAATAAAACAAGACTATTAGAGAGGGCCTTAACTGAATATGTCTGATGTCTTTATAAGAAGAGGAGATTAGGACATAAACACACATGTGAAGATGTTGAGAGATGTGTATCTACAAGCCAAGGAGAGAGGCCTCAGAAGAAACCAACCCTTACTTCTAGCCTCTAGAATTGTGACAAAACATATTTCTGTTGTGTGAGTCACCATGTCTGTGGTACTTTGTCATGACAGCACTAGAAAATTAATTGACAGCTACGAATAGCAACCAGCTAATACAATAAGAGAGGCCTCAGAAGAAACCAACCCTTACTTCTAGCCCCTAGAATTGTGACAAACATATTTCTGTTGTTTGAGTCACCATGTCTGTGGTACTTTGTCATGGCAGCACTAGAAAATTAATTGACAGCTAAGAATAGCAACCAGCTAATACAGTTTGCTTTGCTTAGTAGTGTGGTTCAGTTACATTTTTTAAATTAACTATTTTACAACAAAAATGTTAAGCTTCACACATCTTAGTACTTGGATGTCTATTTTTATTCGCTCTAAAGGATGCTGTATTCTAGGGCTATTTCCCAGGCTGCTCAGATATATACCTTCATGGATAAATTAAAGAATCATTAAATGAATTGCCTGCACTACACTACCTGCTAGAAGATGTGAAAGGCGAATGCATCTTTTCTTTTTCTGTTTCAAGTTCTTTGTGTGAGTATAAATGTCAAAATTGAATCTTGTCCTTCCAATTATCTTTTTGTATTACAGCTGGCTGATTATCATTTAAAGTATCTTTTTCAGCTCATGTCACAGATTTTCTCAGGGAACATCTCAAAAGCACAACTTGAGAGTGCTCTACTCTTGAGATTTAGTCTTTGAGAAAACTCCAGAGTTAGAGAATTACTATCTCAAGCCAGCTAAGTGACTCTGCATTATGGTAGCATAACCTGAACACTCATTAAAAGTTTCCACCAAGGAAGCTCAAAGTGTTTGTTGAGGATTTATGAGAGTGCTGTAATAGCAAATAATTTGCACAATTTGCTCTGTTTCCATGAGCTGGGCACAGAATTTGCTGTCCTCATGTTAAATAAAGAGACAATGCTTATATATAGCCTTATCTTTTTCCAAATGCAAGTTAATATGTTTTTATTTTATGTATAAAAAGTATAAAGAAAAAATGAAAATAATGTATAGGTCCAGTATCTTTCTGTAAAATTTTGGGGAATATCCTTCCAGCCACTACATATTAAAATTATATCTCTTTCCCTTTCTCTCTGCCTATCTCTTTTTTTTCTTAATGAAATTGTATTATATGTGTAGCCTATAAAATTCACTTAAGAGCATATTATAGACATCTTGATCTAAGTATTTGATGGAAGTACCATATTTGTGTGTGTGTGTGTGTGTGTGTGTGTGTGTGTGTGTGTGTAGCAATGTACTTTACCTTAACCATATACTTTAAAATGTTTTCTGGTTTTCTTATAAAAGTATTCTTCTATAAATCCATATATATGTAAGTTTTTAATTATTTCCTTAAGATAAATTTCTCACTGTGGATTTTATGGACTAAAAATCTTCAAATTACATACTACATACTATCAAGTTACCCTTTGAAAGAGCCTATCATTTAACCTACAACAAAGAGTTCATGGAAACTCCCACCTGCTCACAGATTTGTACCACTGTGGCACATCTTTAATTGCTAATGAATTTGTTTATATCACCACTTTAATTTACTTTCATATTTATATTTATATATTTGGTGTATTATACCTTTGTCACTCATCTACATTGCAAATATTTTACCAGTATATCATATATTAACATTTTTGTTTTCTTATCAAAAAAAGTTTACATAGTGAAGAAATTTAATATTTCTCCTAATGATTCTTGCCTTTGAGCACCAAAAATGTAAAATTTATTCACCTCATTTTATTCTATTATTTTAATAGCTCAATGCAATATTTGGGTGTTGATTTCGATCTATGATAATGAGTAACTATTTTAAGTATATTTTCCAAAATTGTCTCCATTATTTACTAAGTGATCTATTTTTCTCAATATTGTAAAAATTCTATCCTCAAAAGTAAATTGCAATGTTTGCTTTGATTTATTTCTCTAACAACATTTTGGTCCCATTAAATTCCTTGTTGATCATTTTACCAATATTTTAAATATATGTTACAAGTTTACAAGGAAAGTTTTATATTATTATTATTATTTATCATAATTTTCCTGATTTATTCTTTCAATGTAAAGGTTTATTCTTCAAATAAAATTGGTAATTATTTGGTTATGTCTTCCCCCCAAAAAGGCTGTCTTTTTATAGGGAGTAGGAGATAGATGGATTCTAATAAAAGCAGAAAATATTTGGGAAGAAAGGACATTTTTACTATATTGAGGCATTTCAACCAAGGGACTTGTTAGTGTCATTTATTTGCCTTTTACAAAATTTCTCTTATTAAATCTTATAATTTTTTAAAACATAGCAAATAGGATTTTTGTCACCATTGAAAGTCCGAATTTTAAACAGATTCTTGGACTGGGTTCATATCCATCAGCTCATTAAACCTGAGCACCTGTCTCATCTCCAGTTTTTTTCAGAACTTCTACCTTCACCAAGAAGCTCCATGAGTTTTCCCAACTCAAACTTGGGCTTCTCCAGCATTTTGACATTTTTAGCAGAGACATAGAGATGATAAATAAATTAGCAAGCCTTTTCTATGTCTTTTCCAATGCTATCTATAATCAGTTATTGACCACTTCTTTCAAGTAATGTTTTAAAAATTAAAATAAAATCTTTATCGTTGAAAGTATTACATGTCCCATTTTTCCCCCATTGACCTCTCCCAACCTGCCCCTTCCTTACCCACCTATTATCTGTGTCTATGGGTTATGTATAGATGCATACAAGTTCATTGGTTGATCTCTTCCCACTCACCCACCCTCCCCTGCATTTATCCACACCTCCTGGGTCATGATTTCCATCATCTTCTTTCAGATTTGGTGGACCTATTGATGCTGAGCATAAGAGGCCTTCAAAATCTGACTGTTATATATATATATATATGCCTAAGTGACCGTTATGACCGGTCGACCGAATGACCAGTTGACTGGTCACTATGATGCGCACTGATCGCCAGGGGGCAGATGCTCAATGTAGGAGCTGCCCCCTGGTGGTCAGTGCACTCCCACAGACACCCTCCTGCTCCCTCCCCCTGGCCGGCTGGGTGGTCAGTTTCTCCCCCCGGCTGGCCGGCCCTGATCAGCTCTGATCTGGACTGGGTGAGACGGCCCCAATGGCCCCGATGGCCAGCCAAGCTGAGGGACCCTACCCATGCATGAATTTGTGCACCAGGCCTCTAGTTTTTTTAATAATTTCAACAAAGAATAGATGAAGCAAATAAAAATTGGTACTCCTGATATCAACATGAGCTATAATCATACTTTGCCATTTTTTGACCATAGAGGACATTTTGTCATGGGTAACATCCATGCCATGAAAATTAGCACTTTTTGCCCAGGACATTCTCAGTAATTAGCTTGAATTTTCTAAATGAAACTTCATCATTCTTCAGGTCAACTAGGTTCACTTCAAAAACATAACCCTTAATACCATCAGATGGAATTTTGGTTTCTTGAGTTCTTGTGACTAGTGCATTTCCAATATTTCTTATATTGAGCATAGCTGGTGCTTTCACATTGCATCAATCATCCTTAGTAAATGGATCAACCACTTTTTTCTTGGCTCCCTTCTTGTCGTCTTTTTTATAAAATGCTTGTTCTTGCCTACTGCCATGGTGCTGTTTGGAGAGCCAAAAGGCAAAGTCTTACAGTTTTATTGATAAAGTTCTTTTACGTCTATTTAAGCTTATCCTTGCACATATTATGTATCTATTACTGTTTGATAATGAATGTATTTTATTTCCAACTCCTGATTTTTAAAAGGAAGCTACTTCACTGTACATATTTATGTTCTATTGGTAATAATGAACTCCCAGTATTTCTGATATATTTACCAATTTAGAAAATTTCTGGATTAAGAAAATAATCAGAAAATAATAAACATAACTCTTCATTTCTTTTTTAAAATATATTTTTATTGATTTCAGAGAGGAAGGGAGAGGGAGAGAGATAGAAACATCAATGATGAGAGAGAATCATTGATCGGCTGCCTCCTGCATGCCCCCTACTGGGGGTCGAGTCCGCAACCCTGAATGTGCCCTTGACCAGAATCAAACCCAGGACCCTTGGGTTCACAGGCTGTCGCTCTATTCTGAGCCAAACCAGCTAGGGTATAACTCTTCATTTCTTACATTTTTTTTTCTGAATACTTCAAGAATATTAAATAATAATGGTGATTTCCATTCCATAATCTTGTGAAATTGTATTAATAATAAAAATAATTATTGTATTGTTCAATTGTAATAATGATGGATTTGTTAACTCCCCACTAAGCATGATGCTAATGTAGCTTGTATAGTACCTTCAAAAGTGTACTCCTGTTTTTAAAAGATGAAATTATATAAAATATATAAAGATACAGATATAGATTTTAATATGGGCTTACATAAAGATATATTATCTCACATTACTAAACTGGACAATTCTTCTTAGTAATTATTCTCATTAATCATTATTGTATTCACTTTATTTGCCTATATAATTTTTAATCTTCTTACATTACCTGAATCCAGATATTGCTCCTCCTGTTACTTAAATTTTATCACCGCTCTTCATACAACCTCCACCCACTTTTACCCTACTTCCTAGTTTAACTCAGAATCAACATGGTCAAACCTATTGGACAGACTCACTCCTCTTCTTGACAAGCCACATCCTCCAGACTTTGTTACACTTATTAAAGTCATAATTCTCCCATTATTTAATCAAAACCCATAGTATCATCTCCAACTGATCCCTTCCTCCTTTTCTCTGTCCACTTCATTTGCCAATGCTTGTGGATTGTGTTTCT